>NC_133326.1:24431164-24789402 GCF_042186555.1 Aquarana catesbeiana
CCACGCATGCTCAGAATAAATAAAGAGATGAAAGCTATTGGCCACTGCCCCGTTTATAGTCCCGACGTACGTGTTTTACGTCACCGCGTTCAGAATGATCGGATTTTCCGACAACTTTTGTGTGACCGTGTGTATGCAAGACAAGTTTGAGCCAACATCCATCGAAAAATATCCTAGGATTTTGTTGTCGGAATGTCCGATCAATGTCCGACCGTGTGTACGAGGCATTAGTCCTGCTTGCGGCTGTCTTCCGTGTCCCTGTTGACAGCAGTAAGTCCCCGGCGCTCCTCTCTCTAATTCAAGTGCACTGGAGAGGCTGGTGTAGGAGGCAGCTGGACTGCCTCACAGAGAACGGACATATGACCTCATACCAAAACTCAGCGTTTTAAGGCACATTATACACTAAACGCACCTAACCCATACAGCACCAGTGAGCAGCCTGGGACCATACAGTTAACCTAGAATGCCTAAGGTGATTAAAAAGTGTGGTTGACCAAACTTAATTGTGAGGTCACACGCTCTGAGGTGAGCGGCCATTACCTGAGGGTGGGCAGCACTGGAGTGTGGACACCGCAACACGCTGTTTTCATGTTTTTTATGAAGTCACCATTATTCATTTAACAAGGACTATATATTAGTTATGTTGGACTGACCCTTATTTGATCAGGACGTCACTGTTTTATGCATCACAGCACTTTATGATTCACATTTGTGGCACCATATATACATTTTCTAAGTGTTTTTTTGCTATTATTTTTATTTTGTTGTGGAGTGTGACACATATCACAGATTATCACAGCAACTAAGGACTTTATTTATTATTTTTTTCACTGTTTTAAATTTTATGTTTCACATTTGTATGTTTTAATACAGCAATGTTGGCACTTTAAATTCATTGTTGGATATATTAGTAGGGAGATAGCGCAGCATAGTAATTTTTGTTTTATAATGATTATAACACATTTGGGTTAATTAACAAAACTAGAGAGTGCAGAATCTGGTCCAGCTCTGCATAGAAACCAAATCAGCTTCCAGTTTTTTTTTTTTTGTCAAAGTTTATTTGAAAAAGCTGAAGTTAGAAGCTGATTGGCTACAATGCACTGCTGCACCATATTTTGCACTCTCCAGCTTTAGTAAATCAACCCCTATGTATTTATTAACCGATTGCCAACCAGCCGCCGTCATTTTACTGTGGCAGGTCGGCACAATCCCGCGAACCGTCATAGCTATACGTCGGCTCGCGGGATAAGGATAGCAGGCTCGCACGCCGCCGGAGGCAAGCGCCCGCTGCACTGTGGGGGTGCCGATGCTCATGGCCGACGGTCGCGATGACCGCCAGCCATGAGCGATCACGAGCACGATAGGCAGAACAGGGAAGTGTGTGTGTGAACACACAAATCCCTGTTCTGTTCTGAGAGGAATGAAAGATCCTGTGTTCCTATTAGCTAGGAACCACGATCCGTCACTTCCTCTAGTCAGTCCCCTCCCCCTACAGTTTGAAACACGAAGCAGTGAACACAATTAACCCCTTGATCGCCCCCCTAATGTCGCAGTCCCAATAAAAAACGCAGATCGCCGCCATTACTAGTAAAAAAAAAAAATAATAATAAAAATGCTAGAAATTTATCCCCTACATTGTAGAAGCTATAACTTTTGCGCAAACCAATCAATATACGCTTATTTAGATTTTTTTTAACAAAAAATATGTAGAAGAATACATATCGGCCTAAACTGAGAAAAAATTAGCTTTTTTTTAAAAAAAATGGGGATATTTATTATAGCAAAAAGTACAAAATATTTAGTTTTTTTCAAAACTGTCGCTCTTTTTTTTGTTTATAGCGCAAAAAATAAAAACCGCAGAGGTGATCAAATACCACCAAAAGAAAGCTCTATTTGTGGGAAAAAAAAAGACATCAATTTTGTTTGGGTACAGTGTTGCACGACCGTGCAATTGTCAGTTAAAGCGACGCAGTGCTGATTCGCAAAAAAACACGCCTGGTCATTCAGCAGCCAAATCTTCCGGGGCTGAAGTATTTGTGATGTGCAGCTTTCAAGTGGAGAGTTAAGATGTGGAGATTCAAATAATTTTTCTTTTTCTACTCATTTATTTATTTTATTTATTATTATTATTATTATTATTATTTATTTATTTATTTTTATTTTTTTTAAGTTTTTTTATGGTTTTGTGATAGGAAGTTTTGTTAAAGAGGTAGAGTCTAAATCAGGTTATTATTGTGGTTTGTTTATTTGGATATTTACCGGTGGCTCGGTGTGACGTCACTTCCCGGATATGATGCTTGGTATTGGGCGACGCGTTTGCGGAACATGTGCTCCTTCTTCCCTTTTTTGGTAATATAGTGTAGGTAAGCGAATAACCAACATGCTATCTAATTTTCACAGTAAGGCTTTTGCTTTTTTTAGGAAGGAATTTATGAAGTTTACTTACAGCTTGTAATATTTAATCCCAGGTACACATGCAAATAAAATGCTACAAAAGCCAGTTTACTGTAATCTACCTGTGGCTGGCTGCGTTTGCCGGAAAGGCAGCAAATTCTATTATCCACTCCTCAATGGGTTACTGGGACTCTTGCCCTTTGGACAATACATTCTTCTGCTAAATGCAATGACAAATAAGCATTATTCTTTGGAAGTGCGCTGATAATAGGGACAGCTTAAACATTTTCGCCAGAATAAGTGAAACCATTAATCCTCCAGGATTTCCAGATAAGTGGTGACTGCAAAATAATGACCGTGTCATTGCAAGCCGGTAAGAATGTTAACAATTAAAACAAGTTGCCTATTATCTCTCTGAGTACTGAATCACTTTCACATTTCATTAGCAATATTGTAAGTGATATTTACCTTATTAAAAAGCTCTTATTATCCTGCAAACCTAATTAGTCAAAAATCTTGCAGGCACTGGTTCAATTTTCTCATGTTAGAAAAGCTTTGTTGTGTGATGTAACGCTATAAATTTTCTTTTCCCTCGGTGAATGCAAGGGTGGACAGGAAGGGCAGATATGGAACCAAAACTCTCACCGGTAAATAATAGCTCAGCACCCTTCCTGCAAGACACTCACCGAATTACCCGGGTAATTGTATGTCTACCTGCAGCCATGCTGCAGTACTCTATGAAGTCACTGTGCTGATTATCTTCCATCTTTTTTGTAACTAAAGTTCCAAGTCAAGCAATTGGGGAGGGTTTCGAAGAGATGTGGCAATCTACTTCCTAAAAAGATTGCCAAGAGAATTTTATGGAACAAAGACTTTCAAGTATATTATCAGTATTGGTCCTCAGAGAGCTGGCCCATGGAATTGCTTAGAACCAGATACAACTGAACTAATATTTATATATAGATATAGATATATACACTATATTGTCAAAAGTATTGGGTGCTGGAAAACACTTTGACAGCAGTATACCACTGAGTTTTAACTCACACTCGGTCACATCACTTTATGCTTTTCTTGCACACACCTCCTGAGTGGTTCTTTTGGCTGGCTTGGAGCAATTCTATAAAAAGAAATGACATAAAAACCTGAGCACTAAAGAATAGCGCTCAGAGCACAGAGCTCAACTCTCTCATATACACAATTTCACCAAAAGTATTGGGACACCTGCCTTTACACGCTCCTGAACTTTAATGGCATGCCAGTCTTAGGCCGTAGGGTTCAATGTTGAGTTGGCCTACGCTTTGCAGCTATAACAGCTTCCACTCTTCTGGGAAGGCTGTCCACAAGGCTTAGGAGTGTGTCTATGGGAATGTTTGACCATTCTTACAGAAGTGCATTTGCGAGGTCAGGCACTGATGTTGGACAAAAAGGCCTGGCTCGCAGTCTCCACTCTAATTTATCCGTAAGGTGTCCTATGGGGTTGAGGTCAGGCCAGTCAAGTTCCTCCACCCCAAACTCGCTCATCCATGTCTTTATGGACCTTGCTTTGTGCACTGGTGCACAGTCATGTTGGAACAGGAAGGAGCCATCCCCAAACTGTTCCCAAGTTGGGAACATAAAATTGTCCAAAATGTCTTGGTATGCTGACGCCTTAAGAGTTCCCTTCACTGGACCTAAGGTGCCAAGCCCAACCCTTGAAAAACAACCCCACACCATAATCCTCCCTCGACCAAATGATTTGGACCAGTGCACAAAGCAATGACTATAAAGACATGGATGAGTGAGCTTTGGATGGAGGAACTTGACTGGCCTGCACTTCAACCCAATAGAACACCCCAATTGTATACTTTGCTAATATCCTGTGGCAATACCTCTTGGCCCAATAGAACACCTGGGATGAATTAGAGTGGAGACTGCAAGCCAGGCCTTTTCATTCACATCAGTGCCTGACCTCACAAATTTGCTTCGGGAAGAATGGTCAAACATTCCCATAGACACACTCCTAAACCTTGTGGACAGCCTTGCCAGAAGAGTTGAAGCTGTTATAGCTGCAAGGGGTCAGCCAACTCAATATTGAACCGTACGGACTTAGACTGGGATGTCATTAAAGTTCATGTGTGTGTAAAGGCAGGTGTCCCAATACTTTTGGTAACATAGTGTATATGAGAGAGTTGAGCACTGTGCTCTGAGCGCAATTCTTTAGTGCTCAGGTTTTTATGTTGTTTCTTTTTATAAAATTATAAAATTGCTCCAAGCCAACCAGAAGAGCCACTCAGGAGGTGTGTGCCAGAAAAGCATAAAGTGATGTAACCGTGTGCGTGTTAAAACTCAATGATGTACTGCTGTCAAAGTGTTTTTCCAGCACCTCTGGGATGCCAGATGCTCATCCTAGTGTGATAGTCATGCGGGAGAGCATCCCTTAACTCAGACAATGTGCATTTGAGGCTGCTCACCCAAACTCCTGTCACATTAGGATGATTGGCTGTGTCCGTGCAGCTATTGCTTCCTAAAAGACTTGGGCTGGCTACACCTTCTGGCTAGAGAAACAAAAAAAAGGTCCATTCACAGTAAATGGGCCATAGCATCCTTGTAAACAAGGCCTAAAGAATCAGGACACCTGATAAGCACATACCTGTTTAGGTTCTTTAAAAGAGAAGTATGGGATTTTTTTTTTTTAATCATACTTACCTAGGTGGATGCAGCATCGGTCCCCTGCCGGCTCTAAGAATAAGAACTGAGCGATCAAAAAAAAACAGATAGCTCGGTTCTCAGGGCTCCCTGAGCAGAGATCTGATGACCATCAGTCACCGCTGTCTGCTGTCCACCCCCCGCACTCAGTGAAGCACTAGGTTGTGAAGGGGGCGGGAGAGGCTGGCTCAGGCTCTCAGCAGCTCGCTGAGGGGCTGAGCCGGGTGCTGGTCCAGGCATGCGGGTGGATCCCGTCCATATGGTCACAACCTTTCCCAAACCTGGCCCGGCTCTGTGACGTCAGCCAACAGCGGCCTTCAGCTGAAAATGCTAGAAACAGAAAAAAGGAAGGAGCAAACGCATAGTGCCATACCTTAGACACCTTAAAAATGTATTTACAAAACCCCAAAAGCATACTCACATACATAAAAGGATGAAACGCATGTAATATACAACTCCAGCATCAAGGGTGACATATCTCTGCGATAGGACAGCTGACACGTTTCGGGAAGCAAGCTCCCTTTCTCAGAGCAACAGCTGAAAACGTGTCACAGGAGTTCAGAATGAGCTTTGACTGTACTTCTCCTCTAACTAACCAAGTTATAAACAATAGGGTATGGTTGATAACTCATCTCCAAAATACGTCCCTTTTTAACCAGTGAAACAACAAAGCAACTTATTCAATCACTTGTTATCTCTCGCCTTGGCTATTGTAACTCTCTAATTGGTCTACCTCTCCATAGGCTATCCCCTCTTCAGTCTGTCATGAATGCCGCTGCCAGACTCCTCCACCTTACCAACCGCTCAGTGTCCTGCCACCTCTCTCTACCAATCCCTACACTGGCTTTCCATTGCCCAATAAATAAAATTCAAAACAATAATAATAATATACAAAGCCATTTAGAACTCTGCCCTGAGCTACATCATCAATCTTGTCTCCAAATATCACCCAAACCGTCCTTCTCGCTCCTCCCAAGACCTTCTGCGCTCAAGCTCGTCTCCAGAACTTCTCCAGAGCCTCTCCCATCCTCTGGAACTCACTACCCCAATCTGTCCGGTTATCTCCTACTCTGTCCACGTTTAGGCGATCCCTGAACACTGAATTTCTTCAGGGAAGCCTATCCTGCCTTCAGCTTATGACCGAATCTTCTATTTCTCCCATCAGTTCATCCCTCACAGTTAGAAAATTTTGTTCCACTAGCCCCTCCCTATTGGATTGTAAGCTCCCAGGAGCAGGGCCCTCCTAACCCTCTTATGTCGATTTGTACTGTTGCTGTATTGTCTCCCTTTATATTGTAAAGTGCTGTGCAAACTGTTGGCGCTATATAAATCCTGTATAATAATACTAACAATAACTCCAGAACTTGCACCTCGAGAGCTAAGTCAGCAATAGTGGCTCCGATTCTATTCTGACACATTCCTGTTAAAGGGAAAGAGAAAATTCCAAGTACAAGAATAGTAGATGTTTATTTACGTATTTTTCTCCCGCAGTGATATTGATTCTTTTATGGTCAATTGTAAAGCCAACCAGCGATATAACATCATCCTTGATATGGCCATCCCTGTAGGGAAGAGAATATAGTAAGCATCTATTGTTGGGTAAATTCTGAAGTTTCTTTGTTGCTTCAGGACTGTTTAAATCAGTTGCACGTCAGGACAAGGGCTCTTGCCAAGTAAGCACAAGTTGATGAAGTTGTGCCTGTGGACATTACTCAAGAAATGGTTATGCTAGATAGTACTGTCATGTTCTATCTCATCTGTGGGCCTCGGCTAGTGTCTGCAGGTGTTTCTCTATATTTACTCACCCTGGGGATTTCTTGACTTCGCAGCAAACTGTAGTGGAAGTGAAAGTGACTTGATTTTGATCCCATTACAGGCGCATTTACTTCTACTATTTCTGTGGTAATAGCACATTGAAACCGATTATTTGTACCTACCGTGAAACTAATGTGGTGTCGCAAAATATTGGTGAGTCTAGATCTGGAAAGAGATAAATGCAAGGTGAGTGTTTACCGTGAGTCAGAATACAAGAAAATCTTGAATGTACGTATAAGCGATGAAGAGTACAGCTCAGAGAAAAAATAGCCAGTGTTAACTTGCTTATTGGTTCTTTGTAACAAATAACATTTTGTTTTTACCGCGCATTAAAAAGCCGTTTAAAAAAATCTGTCAGTGGAAGTAGCGCAACCCCTGAAGGATCCACTGTAATTTAACCGGTCCCTTCCCAAAACTACTGCAGAAGCAGCCAGGCACACAGCCAAATTTCACTTGTTCTGGCCCAATAATCAGCCTAGGCATAGGCGTGCGCACAGGGTGTGCCAGGGGATCCTGGGCACACCCTAATCACCCCGTGCAGTGCCGATTCCCCCTGCTTTCTGGTGCCCCCTGTCTCCCCCCTGCAGTGCTGCCAGCTTCCCTCCTCTCCCACCGGCTACTGCAGGGGTTGTTTCAAGGTGTAGAGTGGGAGAAGGGGCCGGTAAATATTTAATTTACCGGCCCATTCACAGATAGGAAATAAATGTGCTGCAAGTTTGGAAATGACTTGCTAAGCTATTGCTAGACTTACCAGGCTTCACAAGTTTGTTGCACAATTGCAGCAAGTCTGCATTGCATGACTCCAGATCAACTGTCTTTGCAAACATACTGCAAGTCTGCTGCAAGTTCTGGTTCAGTTATGTTGTGCAATGGTCCTCCCACCACAGGGGTCACTGTGGCTGAATTTTCATGCTGTAGACTTGCAGAGCTCTTGCTGTAGACTCACCACTGCAACTTTGCTCTTGCTAGAGACTTGCCACGCAAATTTGCTACAAATCAGAAAAGTGTCAACTAGAACTTGTGCTTCAACTGATCTGCAAGTTTACAACTTGCCAGTGAAAATGTGCAGCAAGTTAACAGACTTACAATTCAACACTGCCACAAATTTGTGACAAGTTATCCTTGCTATCTGGGTTCCTTTTCTGAATGTGAGTACCGAGCGCTCCTGTGTTCATTCTTAACTGAAGCATAGTAAGCTTAGTAAACTGTGTTTACTATGCTTCAATTTGTGAATGAATAGGAAGCCGCTCAGCTCAGAGCACTTCCCATTCGTTCACTGTCCAGTGCAGCTGAGGCTGCAGAGAAAGGGTATGGAGAATCTCTGTTCACAGTCCCTTGCTCTGTGTCAAAAGTGAGACATCAGGGGTGTGTTTAGATCCTTGATATTTCACCAAAGCCCCCCCGCTGGGGCTCCTAAAAACGTTGTAAAAAAATAATAACAAAGAATATTGTAAAAAAATTATAAAAAAAAAAAATTGTAAAGAATAATAAAAAAATAATAAAGATAAAAAACTACTATTACACTGTCAACTGCCCTACTGATACTTTAAAAACAGGGGGTTAGTTTGCACACATTTAAAAATACATGTGTAAGCTGCAGAGGCTGCAACAAAGCACCCCAGTATTATCTGCAGTCCTAACTCTATAAATTTTGAGAGCCTCTATAGTAGGAGCACATATATAATAATGGATAGACTGAGGGCAGGTTTGTCTGAAGGGAGCACACTCCTCCTTCAATACACACAAGCACACTGGACACCCAGCAATTAGCACAATGGCAGCAAAGGTGCCCAGTGTGCCCTCTCACCAAATAACCAAGAGTACAAACAAACGGCAAATACCCCAGCCTATAACTGGCCTTAACAGCAAGGAGAACATGGAAGGGCGACGCATGTAAAACAAAAATAAAGAAAATTCCCAGCTCAACTTAACAGCCCGCCTGCAACAAACCAAATTATCACTTCCATGTGTTTTCCAAGAAAACAGGCACCAAACCATATAGTAAGGGCAAACTTAATATATTGTATTGTCACCCAATATGGTTGGTAACTAAGCAAGCATAAAATGGATTAACAATGGTAATAACACAATTTAGCATACAAAATAATTTAAAAGTAAGGAATAGACATAAGAGAACATTTGGCATCCAGAAACATAAACAGTAATAAGGCCACCTCAAGTGCAGCAGTGAGCAGTAGTCAAGTTTAATCTACCTAGTGGTGGAATTATACTGCTAGAGCGCATTTATGGTGACGATGCTATGCCTAGACCAACTGGGTATGCACTATCCAAAAGAAAAGGAGGATGGTAGCGGAGGTGTAGGGAAACAAAGGGGGATTGCAGAATAATTATTATGGGAGGGGCAGTCCTTTGAGGTGTTCTTCTGCCGTCAATTGTTGGGACACTTTAGGAGCGTCCTTGCACTTAACGACAACCCCAGGTAATCTGCTTTTACCCCAGGTAATCGGATTTTATTTTACTAAGAATTATTGCACATTTTTTATATTTGGACTTTTTTTATCACATTTGTTCATTTGCACAACTGTATATATTGTTTATGTAGGATTAAGGCCGTCAGCACAAATTTATTGTTATTCATATTTGCTTATTTGCTCTGATTTGTGATTGCTTATATTAGCACTAGAGATGGGTCGAATCCCCCTGTTCAGTTTTCACCAGAACTCCCAGACAGAGAAAGTTCTGTCCTGAATGGCAAACCCTATTAAAATCTATGGGATATATGCAGCCAGTCTAGTGTATATATATATATATATATATATATATATATATATCCACTGCATACAGTTTAGCTAGATCTCACTGCGGTCCGTTCCTGGTGTACTGTTTCTATTCTACTATACTTCTGGCAGGCAGGTGATTCAGTTAGCTGCATATATATATATATACAGTCAGCCTAATATATATATATATATATATATATATATATATATATATATATATATATATAGAAAAAACACTATATCCACTGCATACAGTTTAGCTAGATCTCACCGTGGTCCGTTCCTGGTGGTGTACTGTTTCTACTATACTTCTGGCAGGCAGACGATTCAGCAAGCTGCAGTGTATTTCATATATATATATATATACAGTCAGTCTAATATTCTAATATATATATATATATATATATATATATATATATATATATATATATATATATATATATATATCCACTGCATACAGTTTAGTTAGATCTCCCTGCATGCCGTTCATGGTGTACTCTTTGTAATATACTTCAGGCAGGCAGGTGATTCAGTTAGCTGCAGTGTATTTAATATATATATATACAGTCAGTCTCGTGTATATATATATATATATATATAGATATATATATCTATATATCTATATATCTATAGATAGATAGATATATCTATCTATCTATCTATCTATCTATCTATCTATCTATCTATCTATCTATCTATCTATCTATCTATCTATCTATCTATCTATCTATCTATCTATCTATCTATCTATCTATCTATATATAGATATAGATATATATCTATATATATAGATAGATAGATAGATAGATAGATAGATAGATAGATAGATAGATAGATAGATAGATAGATAGATAGATAGATAGATAGATAGATAGATAGATAGATAGATATCTATATATCTATATAGATATATATCTATATATCTATATATGTATATATACATATATAGATATATAGATATATATCTATATATATATATATATCTCACTGCAGGCCGTTCCTGGTGTACTGTTTCTAATATACTTCAGGCGTTGTACACAGTACACAGTACACAGTACCGTGCACCCCTAGTGCAATTGCTACTACTTTTCTGGTGGTGTACACAGTAAACAATACATACAGTGCACCCATAGTTGCTATTAGACTTCCGGTGGTGTACACAATACCATGCACCCCTAGTGCAGTTGCTACTACTTTTCTGCTGGTGTACACAGTACACAATACATACAGTGCACCCATAGTTGCTATTGGACTTCTGGTGGTGTACAAAATACCATTCACCCCTAGTGCAGTTGCTACTACTTTTCTGGTGGTGTACACAGTACACAATATAGTGTAGTGTGGTGTTGCAAAACAAAATCCCCATCATAACCGGAAGGCCACCAAGGAGAGGCAGATGCTCACAGGCCACTAAAAGAGAGCAAGCAGGCTCTGTGTTTACAGTCCACAGTGCTGGTCATGGACATGGTGCATCTTCTGCAGGTGGCTGTGGGGCACACTTGTCCTTTTTTTCTTCTGCTGGGACAGGGGCGGAAAAATTGGGCCTTTGGTGGTGGTGGTGCCACAACACTGTAACCCCACACAGATACTCTTGTTGGGCACAGGAACGGGCCCTGCTGTGAAATATTAGATCAGAAATTGTAATTACATGCCCCTGTTAAACAGTGACAGAAAAATTGGGCCTTAGGCAGTGGTGGTGGTGCCCCAAACTAAAAATATTGTTGGAAGCTAGCATCATCAAGCTTGAGGAGGAATAGGATAGTCACTCAGCATAGGCAGTCTTCAAGGGATCCCACATCCATAGAAAAATAAAGCAGTTACATCAGCATCAGGTGCTTGACAGCTGCTGCTGATCCAAGACTGATTCATTTTTATAAATGTGAGCCTATCAAGGGAGTCTGTGGACAGGTGCACTCTATGATCCATTACAAACCCTTCAGCAGCACTCAATGTGCATTCAGAAAGAACACTGAATGCAAGACAGGCCAGTGGATCAATTGCATATTGAGCTAGTTCTGGCCAATAGTCCATCCTCAAGACCCAGTAACCCAGTGGATGCTCTGTTGGAAAGGTCTCCATGTCTGCTCTTGCCACTAGATATTCCTGAACCATGTAATGCAGACGCTGGCAATGGTTGCTTGAACCGATCGGACCTTGGTGCAGAGGACTGAAAAATTGTCTAAAGGCATCAGTCAGCCGGTGACCTTCTCCACTGCTCTTCCTTTGACTGAACGAAGCTGTCATGGTTATGCAGTAATCATTGTCTGTCAGCTTACCTCTTCTCCATGTGTTTACCTTTAGAGGCCAGCCACTCTTACCTGGCTACTTAAATAATCTCTCCTCAAAGCATGGCTCCACCCCAGCCCCTATCAGGGAGCTCTATATTAACCTGTGCACTGCAAGCCTGCCTTGCTGATCAACCTTTGCGTGTTTAGCTTCCGTGTGCATCTTGCTGTGTCTTCTACGTCTGATTCCAGTTACTGATCTTGGCTTGTTCTCGACTATCCCTGCCTGCTTGTGATCCTGACCTTTGGCGTGTTCTATGTTTATCCTTGTCTGCTACTGCTAGTCGCCCCAACCTTTGGCTTATTTCCTTACTATCTCTGTCCTCCTGTAGCCTACAGTGGGCGTGAGCTGGGAGACCCTGGGAGTCGCAACCTGGAGCCAGTTGCAGCCCAGTGAACACCTGCTGGCTCTTAGACTCTGCGCCCTGGGGAATCTTACGCTCTAGCCCCTTTGAGAACCATTGTTGGTGTTCCATCGGACCTGCCTTCCTTAACCACCTAGACTCCCATCCACAGCAGTCAGCCGTAGGGTCCACTACCTTTGCGGTGCACTCCTGACCCCAACGGCCTCAGGTGACCTGACAGAAGCCTCAGCGACACGTTGTCCAGCACCAGGAAATTGTAACCTCACAGAGTCTGAAAATGCATTGCACAAACCTTTTTTCAAGGCCTCCTGTAGATGTTTCATCCTCTGCTCCCTCTGTGAAGGCAGGATGAGTTCTGCAACCTTACCCTTGTAATGTGGATCAAGAAGGGTTGCCAGCCAGTAATGATTCCTTTTCTTTGATACCACAAATCCTAGGGCCCTTACACTGCATGGCCTCCCTGATTCTGAAAAACCTGCAAAAGTTTCCAGAGGCATTAGATTCTGAGTCCTTTGGATCACGAAGGATCACATGATCCTTAACAACCACCTTCTAGCCACGTACAACTCCATGGGTTTCTGGGGACTGAAAACCATCCCTTGAAGACTGCTGCTGAGTGTTATCCTCCATGTCCATGCTGACACAATCCTCCTCCTCCTCTTCTTCCTGTGTGTTTGGCGGGCCTGCAGGAATAATATCTGGATAAAGAGGGCCTTGAGAAGTAAGGAAGTCCTCCTCACACTGTTCTGCCTCAAGTGCCCTGTCCATTATTCCATGAAGCGTGTGCTCCAACAGGAAGACAAGAGGGACAGTATCACTGATGCATGCATTGTTGTTGCTCAGTGGGCTCACCATCCTCGTGGCCTCATCAAATGGTGACAGGACAGTGCATGCGTCCTTGATCAGTAGCCACTGGCGTGATGAAAAGAAGTCAAACTTCCCTGACCCTGTCCTGGTGCCATACTCACACAGGTACTCATTGATGGCCCTCTGCTGCTTGTACAGCTGCTGCAGCATTGCCAACATTGACTTCCACCTGGTGGACATGTCACAAATGAGGCGGTTGGTGGGCAGGTTGCATTCCCTTTCAATGTCAGCCAGCCGAGCACTGGCATTATATGACCGTTGAAAATGACCACAGACTTTTCTGGCCTGCCTCAGGAGATCTTGTAAGCCTGGGTACTTGCTCAAGAACTGCTGCACCACCAAATTCAGGATGTGTGCCAAACATGGAACATGGGTCAAGTGTCCCTGTCGAAGGGCGGAGAGAAGGTTGGTGCCATTGTCGCATACAACCATTCCTGTCTGAAGCTGGCGTGGAGTCAACCACCTCTGAGCCTGCCCCTGCAGAGCTGACAGAATCTCTGCCCCAGTGTGGCTCCTGTCCTCTAAGCAGTGGTTTAACCTTAAACTACGTAGAGGGTTCTTTACTGTAAGAGCGGCAAGGATGTAGAATTCCCTTCCACAGGTGGTGGTCACTCTCAGCGGGGGGAATTGATAGTTTCAAGAAAATATTAGCTAAGCACTTGAACAACCGCAACATATATACAATGTAATACTGACATATAATCACACACATAGGTTGGACTTGATGGACTTGTGTCTTTTTTCAACCTCACCTACTATGTAACTATGTAACTCATGCACCGCATGGCATCTTTTTGCCTGAGTGCTTGCATAGCCCCTTGAAGGCTTACAGAGCACCGCTGGTTCAGAGAACAAATCTGCAGAAGAGGCCATAGAGGAAGAAGAAGAGGCAGAATCACTGCTAGCATTTTAGAGGTGTGGTGGCGTAACAAGCTCCAACAATACTGAAACCTGTCCTGCATCCTTCCCAGCTGCCAACAGAGTCACCCAGTGCGCCGCACTGGGTAACATCCCTGCCCATGCCTGCTAGACCATGAGTCTGCGGTAATATACTGCTGACCGCTCTGTCCAACAAGACAAAAACATTGCCTTCCACATGCCGGAAGAGAGCTGGAATGGCCTTCCGTATAAAGAAAGTGCGTTTTGGTACCTGCAACTGAGGTACAGCACATTCCACAAATTCACGAAAGGGGGCAGAGTCTGCCAGCTGAAAAGGCAGTAGTTGCAGTGCTAGCAATTTGGCCAAGCTGCAATTCAAGCTAGCATTCAGAAGGTGAGCATGTAGATGGCTAGGACTGAATTTCTTTTTAATGTTTAGCAACTGGAGTAGGGAATTTTCCCTGCTAAAATCAGATGGTGGTGTACTGCTAGCAGATTGGCTGCAAGTACTTAGGACAGCTATTGCTAGACCTTCATTCCTCTCAGTGCAGGTTTTCCAGAGGACTGGAGTAGGGGTGGAGATCCCAGATGAGGAGCAAGGAGAACTCTGCATTTGTCTTTGATGCATGTCTTTGGAAGTGCTGTTGCTGTAGAATATTGTAATTATGAATATATTTAATTTATATTTAATTTATTTATATTTAATTAATATATTTAATTTATATTTAATTTATATTTAATTTATTTATATTTAATTTAGCTTGTAGCTATGTAGGGCGGAACATATTATCTTCATCGAAGTCAGTGCCTAGACTTGTGTATACAAACAATGGGATCCAAATCTCATTGTTTTACACATACTCACTTCAAAGGATCCCATGCTGGGATATTCAATGAAGGGAGACCAACTCGTAATCAATACTTAATTTCCCTGGAAAATTCAAGTTAAGCTCAGAATAGTCACAAGGATTTGCATTAAAGGGGGCTGACTTATGCAAAGTATAGGGATTGGAGATGTAGCCAGTCCTTAACCAGGAATAGGGAAGCTCACCAATCAGAGCCACGCTAAGCCAACCAATGAGGCATCAGCATGTAATGATATACATAGACTAGATGGGAGGGAAAAACACTTTTATGGGGGAGCAACCATCAGAATGGATGGAACCTTGGTGCAAAGGGTAATTATGGGAAAGGTCTGCATTTTACTTGTAAGTAACTAAATATGTTTGCAGATTAATGTTTTCAGGAATATACTCTGTATTCCTCCATGTAATTCTCTTATTTTAACCTAATATTTTATTCCGTAATGTAGACTATAGATAGATGGTTGTGTATTAGATAGACTTTTAACTACTCACCAATAAATGTTGTTATTGTGTTAAAGCTTTCACTCATGGTCAAAGAACTCTCATTTAACCCAAATCATATCTGAGAGATATTAAATCTCAAATATAGTATACGGGAAAAAGACTGCATGGGAGGGCGTCATATGTCTGATCAAGCATGTAGTGCCCAAGCGGCTGCTGTTGTGGCCATGCTTGATGCGCTTCAGACATAGGTTGCAAACAGCAATGGTGCGATTTGCTGCACACGTGTCCAAAAAGGCCCACACCAAGGAACTTTTCAAAATCAGCGGGGAGTCAGCAGCGCCCTGCACCTGCAGAGCTCTGCGGTGTGATGCAGTAGGGTGGCTGCCCTTAAGCTGCCCCCTAGAGGACATCCTGCCTCGTTGGAGTTGTGCCTCCTCCTCTATTCTATCAGGCACCCAAGTAGAGTCAGTGACCTCGTCATCCCTTCCCTCCTTGTCACTGGAGAAAACTTGGCACTATGCTGCAGCTGGGGGAACATGACTGCCAGTTCCTTGGCCTTCTTGGGCACCCCCTCTCTCTAGGCTCACGTTACTCCCTTCCTCAACCTGGGAACCAACATTGAAGCCTTCAAATCGCTGAGCATCCTCCAGCAGCATGTACCCGACACTGTGGTCGAATAGTTCGGGGAACTCCTCCGTGCATGATGGTTGGGCTATGGAAGGAGTGACTGTGGACAGGGAGCCGGTGGAATAGGCCGCTTTGGCAGCTGCATAGGAAGGAAAACTACTCTGAACCTGGGTGACAGAGGATGAGGAGGATGAGGACGGCTTTGTTATCCACTCCACCAACTCTTCTGCATGTTCTGGCTCAATAACACGGCCAGCAGCAGAAAAAAAGGACAGGTGTGCCCCACGGCCACTGGCAGAGGATGCACCATGTCCATAACCAGCACTGTTGACTGTAGACACAGAGCCTGTTGCCCTTTTTTAGTGGCCTGCTGTGAGCATCTGCCTCTCCTCGGTGGCCTTCTGGACATGATGTATATTTTGTTTTGCAACACCGCACTACACTGTATTGTGTACTGTGTACACCACCAGAAAAGTAGTAGCAACTGTACTACAGCTGCACTGTATTGTTATTACAATTTTTGATCTAATATTTCACAGCAGGGCCCGTTCCTGCGCCCAACAAGAGTATCTGTAAGGGGTTACAGTGTTGTGCCACCACCACCAGCACCACCACTGCCTAAGACCCAATTTTTTTGCCACTGTTTACCAGGGGCGTGTAATTACAATTCTTGATATAATATTTCGCAGCAGGGCCCGTTAAAGCGCCCAACAAGAATAACTGTGAGGGCAGGCTGTATAGTATATACAGGCGGTCCTCTATTTTCAAACATCCGACTTAAAAACGACTCCTACTTAGAAACAGAGGGAGACAACAGGAAGTGAGAGGAAATCTACCCCTAGGAAAGCAAATTCTCTCCTGTAAGAGTTAATATGGGAAAAAAGTGTCTCCACTGATGCTTTATCACCAATCCTTCATTCCCTAATAACCCCAAATTTTCAAAATCCAATTGGCATTGGGACAGAAAGTGAGGTGAAATCTTCTGAACAAGGGCACAGATAGCAAAAAAAATGTTACAGGGGTGATAACCCTGCCCTATATTATCCAAAAAGCTTAAACATAAATTTTGGGGCTGGAGCTACACTTAAAAAATGTACCTGTTCCAAATTACAAACATATTCAATTTAAAAACAAACTTACAGTCCCTATCTTGTTTGTAACCTGGGGACCGCCTGTATACTGCTGTTCAGAGTATATAGAGCCTGGGGGCCCCAAGCCTTTTATTTTATTTGGGTGCAGAGTTCCCCTTAATATCCATACCAGACCCAAAGGGCCCATTAATGGGCTGGGGGGGGGGGCAACATTACATTACAGCCGCAAGCAGTTTTAAATGACTTTTTTTCCTTTAGAAATGTCATTTTGTGCAGGGACTGTTCTAAACACGGGAAAAATGCGCCACTTTACAGGAATACTATCGACACCCCCCAGGTACGATATTTAAAAGAATATTTCACTTTTATTTTTTCACTTTAAGCATTATTAAAATCATTGCTCCCGAAAAAACGTCAGTTTTTAAAACTTTTTTTGCATTGAGAACCCTGGGCAGGACCCGGGTTCCCAAACACTTTTTAGGACAATGACTTAGCATATTAGCTTTTAACCACTTGCCGACCGCCTCACGGCGATATACGTCAGCAGAATGGCATGGGCTGGCAGAATCACGTACCTGTAATCACGATCGGACCCCCCCTGGTGCCCCAACGATCGGAGGTGAGGGGGAGGCCATCCATTTGTGGCCCCCCCCTCGCGATCGCTCCCAGCCAATGGGATAATTCTTCTGCTGCTGCATGCTAAACAGCAGCAGAGGAAATTATGTCATCTCTCCTCGGCTCGGTATTTTCCGTTCCGGCGCCGAGGAGAGAAGACTGCAATGTGAGTGCACAACACACACACATACAGTAGAACATGCCAGGACACATTACACCCCCCTTTACCCCCCGATCCCCCCCGATCACCCCCAATCACCCCTCCCCCCCCCCCCCGTCACACTGACACCAAGCAGATTTTTTATTTTTCTGATTACTGCATTGGTGTCAGATTGTGACAGTTAGTGTGGTAGGGCAGTTAGTGTTAGCCCCCTTTAGGTCTAGGGTACCCCCCTAACCCCCCCTAATAAAGTTTTAACCCCTTGATCACCCCCCGTCGCCAGTGTCAATAAGCGATCATTTTTCTGATCACTGTATTAGTGTCACTGGTGACGCTAGTTAGGCAGGTAAATATTTAGGTTTGCCGTCAGCATTTTATAGTGTCAGGGACCCCCATATACTATCGAATAAAGGTAACCCCCTGATTGTCCCCTAGTTAACCCTTTCACCAGTAATTAAGGTATAACTGTTATGGGTGACGCTGGATAGTTAGTTTATTTTTTATAGTGTCAGGGCACCCGCCGTTTATTACCAAATAAAGGTTTAGTCCCCTGATCGCCCGGCGGTGATATGTGTTGCCCCAGGCAGCGTCAGGTTAGCGCCAGTCCCGCTAACACCCACGCACGCAGCATACGCCTCCCTTAGTGGTATAGTATCTGAATGGATCAATATCTGATCCGATCAGATCTATACTAGCGTCCCCAGCAGTTTAGGGTTCCCAAAAGCGCAGTGTTAGCGGGATCAGCCCAGATACCTGCTAGCACCTGCGTTTTGCCCCTCCGCCCGGCCCAGCCCAGCCCAGACCACCCAAGTGCAGTATCGATCGATCACTGTCACTTACAAAACACTAAACGCATAACTGCAGCGTTCGCAGAGTCAGGCCTGATCCCTGCGATCGCTAACAGTTTTTGGTGAAGTGGCAAGCACCAGCGGCCTAGTACAGCCCAGTCGTAGTCAAACCAGCACTGCAGTAACACTTGGTGACGTGGCGAGTCCCATAAGTGCAGTTCAAGCTGGTGAGGTAGCAAGCACAAGTAGTGTCCCGCTGCCACCAAGATGAAGACAAACACAGGCCCGTCGTGCCCATAATGCCCTTGCTGCTGCATTTGCCAATCCTAATTGGGAACCCACCGCTTCTGCAGCGCCCGTACTTCCCCCATTCACATCCCCAACCAAATGCAGTCGGCTGCATGAGAGGCATTTTCTTTATGTCCTCCCGAGTACCCCTACCCAACAAACCCCCCCAAAAAAGATGTTGTGTCTGCAGCAAGCGCGGATATAGGCGTGACACCCGCTATTATTGTCCCTCCTGTCCTGACAATCCTGGTCTTTGCATTGGTGAATGTTTTGAATGCTACCATTCACTAGTTGAGTATTAGCGTAGGGTACAGCATTGCACAGACTAGACACACTTTCACAGGATCTCCCAAGATGCCATTGCATTTTGAGAGACCCGAACCTGGAACCGGTTACAGTTATAAAAGTTACAGGTACAAAAAAAAGTGTAAAAAAAAAAAAAACCACAAAAAAAAAATATAAAATAGTTGTCGTTTTATTGTTCTCTCTCTCTCTATTGTCTCTCTATTGTTCTGCTCTTTTTTACTGTATCCTATTCTGCAATGTTTTATTGGTATTATGTTTTATCACGTTTGCTTTTCAGGTATGCAATTTTTTATACTTTACCGTTTACTGTGTTTTATTGTTAACCATTTTTTTGTCTTCAGGTACGCCATTCACGACTTTGAGTGGTTATACCAGAATGATGCCTGCAGGTTTAGGTATCATCTTGGTATCATTCTTTTCAGCCAGTGGTCGGCTTTCATGTAAAAGCAATCCTAGCGGCTAATTAGCCTCTAGACTGCTTTTACAAGCAGTGGGAGGGAATGCCCCCCCCCCACCGTCTTTCGTGTTTTTCTCTGGCTCTCCTGTCTCAACGGGGAACCTGAGAATGCAGCTGGTGATTCAGCCAGCTGACCATAGAGCTGTTCAGAGACCAGAGTGGCTCCAAACATCTCTATGGCCTAAGAAACTGGAAGCTACGAGCATTTTATGACTTAGATTTCGCCGGATGTAAACAGTGCCATTGGGAAATTGGGAAAGCATTTTATCACACCGATCTTGGTGTGGTCAGATGCTTTGAGGGCAGAGGAGAGATCTAGGGTCTAATAGACCCCAATTTTTTCAAAAAAGAGTACCTGTCACTACCTATTGCTCTCATAGGGGATATTTACATTAGCCTCTAGACTGCTTTTACAAGCAGTGGGAGGGAATGCCCCCCCCCCCACCGTCTTCCGTGTTTTTCTCTGGCTCTCCTGTCTCAACGGGGAACCTGAGAATGCAGCCGGTGATTCAGCCAGCTGACCATAGAGCTGATCAGAGACCAGAGTGGCTCCAAACATCTCTATGGCCTAAGAAACCGGAAGCTACGAGCATTTTATAACTTAGATTTTGCCGGATGTAAACAGTGCCATTGGGAAATTGGGAAAGCATTTTATCACACCGATCTTGGTGTGGTCAGATGCTTTGAGGGCAGAGGAGAGATATAGGGTCTAATAGACCCCAATTTTTTCAAAAAATAGTACCTGTCACTACCTATTGCTCTCATAGGGGATATTTACATTCCCTGAGATAAGATAAAAAAGCAAAAAAATAATAAAGAAAAAAAAAAAGCACCCCTGTTCCCACCCTGCTCTCGCGCTAAGGCGAACGCAAGCGTCGGTCTGGCGTCAAATGTAAACAGCAATTGCACCATGCATGTGAGGTATCACCACGAAGGTCAGATCGAGGGCAGTAATTTTAGCAGTAGACCTCCTCTGTAAATCTAAAGTGGTAACCTGTAAAGGCTTTTAAAGGCTTTTAAAAATGTATATATTGTGTTGCCACTGCACGTTTGTGCGCAATTTTAAAGCATGTCATGTTTGGTATCCATGTACTCGGCCTAAGATCATCTTTTTTATTTCATCAAACATTTGCGCAAAATAGTGTGTTTTAGTGCATTAAAATTTTAAAAAGTGTGTTTTTTCCCCAAAAAATGCGTTTGAAAAATCGCTGCGCAAATACTGTGTGAAAAAAAAAAATGAAACACCCACCATTTTAATCTGTAGGGCATTTGCTTTAAAAAAATATATAATGTTTGGGGGTTCAAAGTAATTTTCTTGGAAAAAAAAATAATGGCTTCATGTAAACAAAAAGTGTCAGAAAGGGCTTTGTCTTCAAGTGGTTAGAAGAGTGAGTGATGTGTGACATAAGCTTCTAAATGTTGTGCATAAAATGCCAGGACAGTTCAAAACCCCCCCAAATGACCCCATTTTGGAAAGTAGACACCCCAAGCTATTTGCTGAGAGGCATGTCGAGTCCATGGAATATTTTATATTGTGACACAAGTTGCGGGAAAGAGACATTTTTTTTTTTTTTTTTTTTTTTGCACAAAGTTGTCACTAAATGATATATTGCTCACACATGCCATGGGAATATGTGAAATTACACCCCAAAATACATTCTGTTGCTTCTCCTGAGTACGGGGATACCATGGAATGCCCAGGTGACACAAAACCCCCCCAAATGACCCTATATTGGAAAGTAGACACCCCAAGCTATTTGCTGAGAGGTATAGTGAGTATTTTGCAAACCTCACTTTTTGTCACAAAGTTTTGAAAATTGAAAAAAGAAAAAAAAAATGTTTTTCTTGTCTTTCTTCATTTTCAAAAACAAACGAGAGCTGCAAAATACTCACCATGCCTCTCAGCAAATAGCTTGAGGTGTCTACTTTCCAAAATGGGGTCATTTTGGGGGGGTTTGTTCCACCTGGGCATTCCATGGCCTCCGAAACTGTAATAGGCAGTGAAGAGTGAAATCAAAAATTTACACCCTTAGAAATCCTGAAGGCGGTGATTGGTTTTCGGGGCCCCGTACGCGGCTAGGCTCCCAAAAAGTCCCACACATGTGGTATCCCCATACTCAGGAGAAGCAGCTAAATGTATTTTGGGGTGCAATTCCACATATGCCCATGGCCTGTGTGAGCAATATATCATTTAGTGACAACTTTGTGCAAAAAAAATAAAAAATTGTCACTTTCCCGCAACTTGTGTCAAAATATAAAATATTCCATGGACTCAACATGCCTCTCAGCAAATAGCTTGAGGTGTCTACTTTCCAAAATGGGGTCATTTGGGGGGGGGGGGTTTATGCCATCTGGGCATTTTATGGCCTTCAAAACTGTGATAGGTAGTGAGGAGTAAAATCAAAAATTTACGCCCTTAGAAATCCTGAAGGCGGTGATTGGTTTTTGGGGCCCCGTACGCGGCTAGGCTCCCAAAAAGTCCCACACATGTGGTATCCCCGTACTCAGGATAAGCAGCTGAATGTATTTTGGGGTGCAATTCCACATATGCCCATGGCCTGTGTGAGCAATATATCATTTAGTGACAACTTTTTGTAATTTTTTTTTTTTTTCATTATTCAATCACTTGGGACAAAAAAATAAATATTCAATGGGCTCAACATGCCTCTCAGCAATTTCCTTGGGGTGTCTACTTTCCAAAATGGGGTCATTTGGGGGGGTTTTGTACTGCCCTGCCATTTTAGCACCTCAAGAAATGACATAGGCAATCATAAACTAAAAGCTGTGTAAATTCCAGAAAATGTACCCTAGTTTGTAGACGCTATAACTTTTGCGCAAACCAATAAATATACGCTTATTGACATTTTTTTACCAAAGACATGTGGCCGAATACATTTTGGCCTAAATGTATGACTAAAATTGAGTTTATTGGATTTTTTTTATAACAAAAAGTAGAAAATATCATTTTTTTTTCAAAATTTTCGGTCTTTTTCCGTTTATAGCGCAAAAAATAAAAACCGCAGAGGTGATCAAATACCATCAAAAGAAAGCTCTATTTGTGGGAAGAAAAGGATGCAAATTTTGTTTGGGTACAGCATTGCATGACCGTGCAATTAGCAGTTAAAGCGACGCAGTGCCAAATTGTAAAAAGTGCTTTGGTCAGGAAGGGGGTAAATCCTTCTGGGGCTGACGTGGTTAAAATTCGCACTTTTGATTTTTCACGTTCAAGTCCCATAGACTTTAATGGGGTTCGCGTGTTCGCACAAATTTTTGGTCTGTTCGCATGTTCTGCTGCAAACCGAATCGGGGGGTGTTCGGTTCATCCCTAACAGCAAATTTACACTGTTATACAAGCTATACACTCCTTATTTTATATTGTAACAAAGTGTCATTTCTTCAGTGTTGTCACATGAAAAGATAGAATAAAATATTTACAAAAATGTGAGGGGTGTACTCACTTTTGTGAGATACTGTATATCATGTATCCTTGATGTCCATGCCATATGTGCATATGCATGTGTATTTTCATGATCAATATTTTTTACTCGCTTTGCATTATTGATATGTATATCATACATCTTCCCATGTTATTAAACATGTTTTCTACCAATGTACCCCCACAATGTTAATAGCCCAATCCATATCAGGCCCTTCGGGTTTAGTATAGTTTTTAAGGGGAACCCCATGGCAAAACTGAAAAAAAAAATGCTTGGGATCCCCCCACAGAATCCATATAAGTGCCTTATCCGAGCAGGCTCCTTCCTCAGGCCTGAGGAAGGAACACGCATGCTCCGGACGCGCGCCCCCACACCTCCTGCCATCATTGTCCAGTGACATAATCACTGTGAGACTTGTGCCTGATCTGATAGTCCTGGAGCCCTGGAAGCCACCAGCGTGTCCACGACCAGTACAGGCACTTCTCCACTGCGACTCAAAATCGAGACAGGGAGGCTTCCTTCTATACCCATGCTTGTCTTATCATGCTTCTTGTGAGTTTACTACTTTTGAATTAAACTATTTTAACTACACTCAGATTGGCGCTGTAGTCACATACATATGTATATGTGCGTACATACATACAAAAATACAGCAATGAAAAAAGTTCAGAGGGTCTAACCTTCGCCTCAATCCACAACAAAGCAGCAAATGTTTAGAGGAAACCTAAAGAAAAGAAAGTTACAGTATATGAAACACAATCATCACCAGATATGTAACAGAAAAACAGTTTGTCAGCTTACCTGAATAAATACAGTATATATTTAATCAATGACAGTTGCCTAATCAGTGCCTCTACTGTATCTTGGGGGTGGGAGGGTAATATTTATTTTTTAAATTTAATATTTTAAACCTTTTTTTACATATGGAGTTGGATCTGGTCAGTAGGGACCTGATTTTTTCACCTCTTCAACAGCAAATTATTTGCAGCAGTGAACTATTGCTTCCGGCTATCTTTGCATCTTTGCAGCGATCAGTTGCTGCAGAAAGGGACAGAGGTGGATCATCTCCACTATGCTCCAAGAAGACAACTGAAGCTCATGGGCAATCAGAGAAGATTATTGGATTGCCTATGCTCATAATGGGGCTTCTTCTCTAACAATATCGCAGAAGCATTGTGGTTATATAGTGCTTTACAGCACTTTGTAGCAGATTTGGAAAGCCTGGTGGTTATCAATTCAAAGTCAATCAATAACATTTGTCAGTTCCTAAGCAAAGACACACTACTACCTTTCATCAAATGCCGACATCAGACACCAGACATAAGGTTCTGTTACAAAAAAAAAAAAACCTGCGGTGCTATTTTAACACTTTTAAGCCCCTTTCACATGGGCTGGATTTGGTTTTGCTCAGCAGGGTATCCGTCTGCTGATCCCCTGCTGAGCTGAGCTGAGCGGCCAGATGACAGGTCCATGCCCGCTCCACTTATGCAGGGCGGACACAGCCCGCTCTCCTATATGAGCAGCCGGATGTAAACAGAGCGGCTGTCCATTTACACCCGACTACCCTCTGATCTGTTCCGCAAAGATGGAGGAGAATGAATCCCCTTTAGTTTTTTTTTTTTTTTGCCAGATCAGACCGGACCCGGTGGTAGACGGGTGTAAATGGGAGAATAGTGGAGTAACATAAAAACATAAGTAAAACAGCAAATCTCTTACATGAAAAGCCGCTGCCGACCTGGGATCATACAGTGTTGTGAGGTCAGCACTAGCAGCTCACCGACATGTTTTGTCCAATTGGACTTTATCAAGAGGTCCAGGATTATGTTACTACGGATTCCCAGTAAATACTACACTATTAGAGAACTTTCTTGGCTTCTGGCAAGCTTTATTTATCCCAGCTTTCCATCATCAAGAAGTGTCTTTTGATGCAGCTATTGGGCAAAGTTCTCCCATTTGCTGAGGATGTTTGACTTAAAGTCACAGGCGTATATGCTGTTGTAATGCAGCCATCAGTTCCGGTGAGTGTTGATTTCACAGGGAGGTGGCTGACCTCTGAACACTTTTCTGAGAAGGATTATATTTCACATGTGAAGGTGTCAAATCTTCTCTTCAGCACCATTGCGCAAGATCTTATCTGTGGATTGGGACTATTTTCTTTATATGATTGGTTTATTTATTGATGAACACGTGTACATTTGCTGTTTTTTTTTTGTTTTTTTTTTTGCACCATGTTTTTGCAATATTAGTGGTGCTGCACATTTTATATGGTAAACATAAGGCGATGTTTTAGAGCCATGTAGGGCCTATTCGTCAGGAAAGCTTTGGACCATTTTTGAGGAATCCTTGTTGTGCTGATGACATTTCTTCACTTTAAAAGTGAACCTTCGCCCAAGTGCTGCTTGTCCTCATTATTTTGCCAGGTACCTGCTCACACTTCCTCAATCCTTGCCTAGGTGAAAATGAAGTCTACTTATCCCACTTGACTATATCACAATGATCATAAAACGTAAAAGCTAGTATTTGACCTGTTGGTGGTTCATTAGATATGCAGCTGGGTAAAGGATTAGAGTGTGGTTGTAAATGGGGTTAATTCGGAACTGAGACCAGTCACTAGTGGTGTACCACAAGGGTCTGTACTAGGTCCTGTTCTATTTAATCTGATTTTAAGTAATATACAGTTGTTGAAGGTATGGTGGTCAAAGTATGTCTGATGACACAAATGTGCACAATAGGGTGTCAAGTAAATAGCAACCCGCTGCCCACCTGTAACGAGTAACCTTCTTTTTTTTTTTTTTTTTTTTTTTTTTTTTTTTTTTTGTTCCATATATTTATTGAAAGATTTTCATACAGATTATACATTATACAATTGGACATAGTATGTCGTGTAATGACATTCCAATTAGACAGTATAAGGAATACAGTTCAATTTGTGAGTTCAATAATTATAACATTTTACCAACCTTGGTTGGTTATAACTTTATTTAACATATATCTATTGTGGATTCTAGACTACCAATGTTATAAACCGTAGTTTCGTAGTTTTTTAGTTGTTTTTTAGTTGTAGACCTCTTCACTAGAGTCGCACCCCAAATGGGACCTTTAGTGCCACAGGAGTGAAGAGGCCCCTTCTATCATATGTTAATATTGATGAATATGTGCTAGTTAGAACTAGCTGTTGCATATATCTTGTTTCTCTTGTCTATAGAAAGGTATTGCTCGGTCAAGAAGAGGAGGTGGGTATCAGTGTTTAGGTTAGTGGTTTGCGCAGTGTGCAGTCCAGTCAGTCCATGGTTGCCAGTTCTTTTGTGTTTTCATCGCCTGGCCAGTGTGCGTAGCTGTTATGATCTCGTAGCTGTAATGAAGGGCTACTAACTCAATGACTTGGGTTATTGTCAGGGGATTGTCAGACTTCCATTGCCTGGTTATGTTTAGTCTTCCCGCCAGGAGGATGTGGGTGACCACTGGCCTGAAAGAATGTGGGATTGATTCTATAGTTAGGTTAAGTATCGCTATTGCAGGGGAGGGGTGTATTTTAGTTTGGGTTATGTGAGAGATTAAACTAAAAATTCTTTCCCAGTAGTTGTGGAGTTTAGTGCATGTCCATAGTATATGCATTATGTCGCTAGGAGAAGAATGACATCTCCAGCATATATTAGGGGTTTTTGGGTTAAAGGTCGTAATTCTGGCTGGAGTGATGTACCAACGTAGTGTGATTTTCTGTGTAAGTTCCCATAGGGCCGCGCATTTGGTGGCTTTGTATATAGTTTTGAGGGCAAGTTGCCATTGGTCTTCCGTAAAGGGCTGATCTAAATCTTTTTCCCAATTTTGGTGTGGTTTTAGTTTAAGGAAGGTACGTTTGTTGTGGAAAATGTTGTAGAAGTAGGATATACCTCTGGTTTTAGTGGCTGTGTTGGTAAGGTATTCCCAGGTTTTAGGGTGGATATTGTAGAGGGGGAGGGGAAGGGTTTTTAGATAGTGGTGTAGGCGCATGTAAGTGAATTTGTCAGATGCTGTTAGATTGAATTCAGATTGGAGTTGTGCATATGATTTAATGTGGTTGTCTTGTATTAGGTCTTGTATGAGATGTATGCCTTTGGTGGTCCAAGTTGATAGAGAGATTTCTGGAAGCGTGTGATGTAGGGATTCCAAGGGGATGTGTCCTGGAGATGTGATAGGATTAGGGGTCAGTAAGGATACTGATTTCTTCCATGCGAGTGCCGCAGCTCTCATGGTCGGGGGGAACGCCTTTGGTATTATGGTTCCCAGTGGAATACTAAGTAACCAAGTTTTCAAGTTTGGTTGAGATAATGCGGAGCTTTCAATTTGTCCCCAAAGTGTAGTGGATTGTGATTGGAACCAGGAAGGTAATTGAGCTAGGATTGTCGCTAGGTAATAATCCTCGAAGTCTATAGATCCTGTTCCACCGACTAGTTTATGTTTTACTAAATTGTGTTGGGCGCTCCTCGGTTTTTTCCCGCTCCATAAGTATTTGTTGAAAGTAGTTTTGAGAGATTTGAAGAAAGTGGTTGGCAGTGGTATAGGTAGGGTTCTAAAGTGATAAAGTATTTGGGGGAGGCATATCATCTTAAATGCTGCAAGTCTGCCCGACCATGAGAGCTCGTGCTTTGCTATTTGTTGGGAAGTTGATTGAATTTGTTGTAAGAGTGGTATGTAGTTGCTCGAGTAAATTTTCTTAGTTTCTCTCGGTAGTTGGATGCCCAAGTATGATATATCGGTTTCTGCCCATTTAAATGGGTATTGTTGTTGTAGGAGGTGTTTCATGGTGGTGTTTATGTTTATGTCTAATATGAATGATTTGGTCACATTAACCTTGTAATACGAAATCGAGCTAAACCAAGTGAGCAGTTTTTGTATTTCTGCCAGGGAGACAGTCGGATCTGTAAGGATTAATATTACATCGTCCGCGAATAAGCTTATTTTGTGGTGTGAGAGGCCTATACGCATGCCTGAGATGTTAGGGTGGGAGCGAACGTGTTCAGCCAGGGGTTCCATAAGCATGTTAAATATTAGAGGGGAGAGGGGACAGCCCTGGCGTGTGCCATTTGTGATGGGGAATGGGCGTGAGAGCATGCCTTCTGTGAACACTTGGGCTTCAGGGTTAGAGTACAATGCTAGGATGGCTGTTAGGATCCGTCCCTGGAATCCGAATTTGTGTAGGACTGCTTCTAGGTAGGTCCAGTGAACTCTATCGAACGCCTTCTCTGCATCTAGGGAAAGAAGCAGAGAAGGCGTTCCAGTGGATTCAGCATGGTGGATAAGGTCTAGCATTCTCCTGGTGGCATCTGAAGATTGTCTGCCTTTGGTAAAGCCAGTCTGATCTTGGTGTATGATAGTTGGCATAATTTCGTTTAGTCTGTTGGCAATGGTTTTGGAGTAAATTTTTAGGTCTAAGTTGAGTAAGGAGATCGGGCGAAAGTTTTGGGGGGCATCCGACTGTTTCCCTGGTTTTGGTATGGTTATTACAAGCGCTTTTAAGTATTCTTTCGAGAAGCTAGCAGAGGAGGCAGCGTGGTTAAAGAGATCTGTAAGGTATGGGATTAGTTGGTTGGAGAACACTTTGTAGTATTCCCCTGTTATCCCGTTTGGACCTGGTGCTTTGCCACTAGGCAATGAGTCAATAGTAGTCTTGATTTCCAGGTCGGTGAATGGTGCGTTCAGGGCGGTCAGTTGGTCGGTGGATAGTTTGGGCAGTTTGATTTTAGTGAGGAAGTTGTTAATGTCGTCTTGTGTGGGTTGGGGGGTATGGTGGTCATGTTTTAAGTTGTATAGGTCTTCATAGTAGGTGCTGAAAGCATCGGCAATGTCCTGGGGATTGGTCAATGGGGTGTTGGTGTGGGGGTGTTTAAGTAGTGTTATTCTAGCTTTATTTCGTCTTCCTTTGAGTCTTTGGGCTAAAGTCTTCCCTGCCTTGTTGGAAGTAGAGTATGAAGATGCTTTGAATTTCCTTTGAAGGAATTCGTATGAGTGAAGGAGAAGGGTTTTCAGTTCCTGTCTTAGGGATAGTAGTTGATTTGTAAGTGGGTTTTGAGGGTCACATTTGTGCTTCTTTTCTAGGTCCGCTATTTGGGCTGTTATTTTATCTATGCGCTGCGTCCTCTGTCGCTTATGATGAGAGCTTAATTTAATGAGCATTCCCCTCATGTACGCTTTATGAGCGCTCCACACCACGGCAGGGTCGGGTACCGATCCCTTATTCAACGAGAAAAATTCTGAAATGTGTTCTGAAATTTCTGGGGTGTATTTATTATTTTGAATTATGGAGTTGTTTAGTCTCCATAGGAATGTATTATGTTGAAGATTGTGATCTTGGATGGTAATTGAGGTGGGTGCGTGGTCCGACCATGCCATGGCGTGAATTACAGACTGAGATATTTTTTGTAAAATACATTTATCAGCCAGGAATAAATCGATTCTGGAGTAAGAACCATGTCTGGGGGAAAAAAAGGTGAAGTCACGTTCGGCGCCATGGTGGCAGCGCCAGACATCATACAGGTCATGGGTTTGTATGAACGCTTTTAGAGGCGATTCACGTCTCTTCGCTGAAGCGGTGGAGTCCAGGGACACATCTGGGACCAGGTTGAAGTCCCCACACACAATTGTGTGGCCTTTTTGGATGGGTTTTAATGTACGGATAATCTTGCGTAGGAATCTCAATTGGTGAGTATTCGGAGCGTATAGGTTGATGATGGTGTAGGTTGCTCTATTAATGGTACAGATAAGGATGATGAAGCGTCCTTCAGGGTCTGGGACTATTTCTAAGAGTTGGAAGTCTATGGTATCTTTGACGGCTATCATGACCCCTCTGGTCTTGGTAGAATGAGTTGCGTGGAATATGTTTGGAAAGTGACGATTTTTACACAGGGGTGTGTTGTGAGCTAGTAGGTGGGTTTCTTGGATGCAAATGATGTCACTCTGGAGATCTTTGACGGTTTTCCAAAGTGAGTGTCGTTTGGCTGGATGATTCAGCCCGTTGACGTTGAGTGAAAGGATGTTAAACGGCATCTTGTGGGTGTGGGTGTGGTGTAAGCTTCTAGTAACACTTACAGTTAGATGATCTCGTGGTGAGCTGGTTTTTTGTCTTCCCGGTCGATGTGATGGGTAGAGTGCGGTATGGAAGTCCGAGGGTCAGTTCAGCTGGGTCCTGTATACGAGAGCGGTGATCGTTGTATCTGGCTGGCCAGGGGGCCAATGTGAGGATGAACTAGTAGACTGCAAATAGAGCAATACGTTAGGTAGCAAGGCAGTTATAATCAAATAAAGAACATGTGTACTTTGGGTAACAGTGAAAATTTTGAGAGAGCTCTGTGTTGTGAGCTGGTGAGTTAGCTTGCTAGCAGAGAGGTGTCGGATATAGCGTTGCAAGAGAAAAAAAAACTTTGTAAGAAAAAAGAACAAAAATAGAAAAACAAACAGAGGGGGTGCTGAGCACCTGTGGACCTCTGTATTGGGGTACAAAGAGTCACTACCACGGGTAGCAGAAGACTGGAGTGGAGGATAGCCATAGCACAGGGGAACTGTTGTTGCTATTGTTGGCTTTGTTGTAATTGTAAGTTTTCACTTGGTGTTTTGATCTAGTTGTCTGCGGGGAGATGATGCAATTCTGTTATGCTGAGCTGGATTAGGTGGTTCTGGGTTTATGCCCCAGGTATGGAGTAGCTTCAGGCCCTTTTCAAGTTCCCCAATTGCATGGGTTTGACCGTTGCGGACAATGAGAATGGTGGCAGGGTATCGCCATTTGTATTGCAGCTTGTGATTTTGTAGGCCTTTGGTGATTGGGTTCAAATGGCGCCTCATTTGGAGGGTGTATTTTGAGAGATCAGGGAATAGCTGAATTCCCGTGTAAGGTGCTGGTAGTGGCGATTTAGCCCTGAGTCCCATGAGCAGTTTTTCTTTGATGTGGTAAAAGTGAACCCTCATCAGGACATCTCTGGGGACTGAGGCAGCTAGATGGGATGGTTTAGCAATTCTATGAATTCTGTCTACGATGACGTCTCTCGGGGAGGCCTCAGGGAGAACTAAGTGTATCAGTTCTTTTGCGTAGCGTGGCAGATCTGCGGGTAGTATGGACTCGGGGACCCCCCTCAGTTTAACATTGTTCCTGCGTGATCTGTCTTCTAAGTCGGCCAGCTTGGCGCGCATCCATGTCTGTTCTAACAGCTTCAAAGGCTTCAATGGTGTCATTCACTGTGGAGGTGCAGGCATGTATTCCTCTCTCAGCGTTTGTCACTCTATCATCCAGAGAGTGGATATCAGTGGTGATCTTGTGGAAGAGGGATGATAGATCTGTCATGAGGGAGGTCTGCAGGGATATGAGCATATCCTTGAGCGTTGTATCCATGACCGGCTGCCCTGAGGTGGGGAAGGAGGCCATAGAGGATTGTAAGGCCTGGTCTAGTGAGTACTGGGTGGGAGCCTGGGCCTTAATTTGCGAGTACCGCGACCGTTGCGGCATCGCATCTATCCTCATTTTTGCCTTTGCTGGGCTGCCTAGGTTGGGATCCCCTTCTGGGGTATGGGGGGGGTTATCCACGGTACCTGTATCCTGAGGATCATCTGTCTCATCATCCGGCAGGTCCGTGTAAGCAGTGGACGGCGCGGCCTGGCCGGCGCCATCTTGGATCTTCCATCCCGCCGGCTTGTAAGCAAATTCGGTGAGTTTTTGTGGTATGTGGTCTGTAAATCTCTTCCTGGAAGACATCCTTGTTGTCCCCTGACTGTGAGGAGTGTGGATGGGTAGGTTTGATTCGTTTTTTGCAGCCGATGTAGTTGGATTCTGTCCCCTGGCTCAGAGCTGTGGAGTTAAGCGTCCATCTGCTATCCCGGCTGGCCACGCCCCCCACGAGTAACCTTCTTGTAAGTGTGGTGCAATGGAAAGCTCCTGTCACCTTTTGATTTGTATGCAACAAACAGTTCTCCAGGCTCATGCGTTTCAGCCATCAGCCATCCTTAATCATAGCCTATGATTAAGGCCTGCTGAGGGCTGAAACTCATGAGCCTGGAGGACTATATGTTGTATTCTTTCAAGAGAAATAAAATATTGCATGCGCTCTGGAATCGGGTGCTGGGGCTGGCTATATTTGTTCGTGCAATAGGGTGTATTTTCCTGGAGTAGGGAATTAGGTTTGCAATAGTGCAGACCCCCATAACCACCAGGCCAGGGCTGTGGGGAAGAAGCCTTTGACCTCATCAACCATTAGGACAAGGTTCTTTACCAGGTAAAGTATCCTTTCCATGTAAGGGCATGTAGTCTGGTATGGCCAAACTCTAACAGCCTCCTTTCCTGGCTAGCCAGGCTTTTTTTGTCTTGTTTTTTTTGCATGTGGTCCCCCTTCCCTCCCATACCAGGCAATCGTCTAAAATATCTGTCTGGTATGTATTTTTAGAGGGAATCCCTTGGCATTCTTTTTTTTTTCTTTTTTATAAAACCGTTATACTGAACTCTATTTTTTTTGGTACATGAGATTCTGTTCCTTTCAACTTTAACTTTTGCAATTCCCAAACTTTTTGATTCTGACTCGGTTAAATTGATGATAGGCAACTCCTAACCTCATATTGATTAGTGGTTCCAAATTAATAATATCTACTGCAGTAGGGAACAGACACAAAAGATACGCTCAGCATCTTTCCAAATTACTGTTCTGCTTTATTATGACGCAATTGAAGGTTTTTATGCACATGATTACGTAGGTATCACATTAATATTACAATTGTACATTTATGGTAACAAGGGGCGTTACATAGGCAGGCTAATTCTAATCAGGACTCGAAAGAATGTAAACATTTACTGAAAACATTATTAGTGCCGTGTGCACAGTGAGGGCAGAGTGCAATACATACAAAATACAATACAATTATATACAGAACTTACAAATTTCCATTACAGTCTCCCCTCTTTTGATCAATATTTTGATCACTAACCATACCTGCTATCACCTTTAACCTGGAACCTCCACATGCTTAGGTGGAGGTAGTCCTGGCCAAAGAGGCAAAAAAACTCCATTGTGGAGAAAATAATAGCTGAGCAACTTTTTCATTACAAAATGACTTTTCATTGTGAAGAACAAATGATTGATAAGACATATTTACAGAGTACTGGCTGTACACTCCTGTGGCCAGAATGGCCTTCTAGCTGAATTGTGGACATGCTGACTTATCAGCATATGTAAACACAGACAATTCTACATAAAATGGAAGACGTACAAAAGACAAATATGACTTCAACATGGCTAAACTATTTTTCAAATATATATATCCCTTACAATTAAAGTAATTGAATCAAAAAGTACCCTAGACTGTTATCACAAGAGGGAAACAAATCAAACTCAGAGATTTCTTTAATTTAGTCATTTTTGCAGTGTCTGGTGTGGATCCAGGTGACTTTTCCTTCAAGTTTTGCAAAAACTGTACATGAAATAGATGCTGTATTGAGTCTCCAAACATTTCGCCTTTACTTGCCTACAGTCTCCAAACATTTCCTTATATATAAATGTCTCTTAACAATCCAAAAGTCACCTGGCTTTAGTTTTAGATCCTTCCAAACTTTTAGGATCTGGAATTAGGGAGAAAACACATAAATGAGTTTGTAAAAAACCTTAAAAGATCAGCAACTTTCTCTGTGAGATCCAAATGGAGGACTTCAGCTGCTGAGACAAAATATAAGCAAGTGAGTAACACACTCCCAAACAAAATCTCATAGGGAGAGAGTCCAACATCCCCTTAGGGGCTTGATAAAATTTAAGAAAACATTCAGGCAAAAGTTTTCTAGTTTCTTACTCTACTTTGTCCGCTACATTGTAGACAGTAAGGGGTGTAAAAATAAAACCTCAAAACTTCTAGTAAGGACTCTCGTATGAAAAATGATTTCCTCTGTTACTCTCTGTACTTTCTGCCCTCTGTACTTACAAACTACTTCTGATAACACTTTTTACTGTGGCCTTTGCAGTAGCATTTGCCACTGGACATCCAAAAAACATGTCCATACAGACAAAATGCATACTTGTAAGATCCTAACTTGGACATCTGGATATATCTTTTTTGTAATCTCTGGAAGGGATGTTCAGCTTTTGGTAACACCTTTGGTAACAGGTAAAACAAGAAGTGGTATGTTATAAAAACAATTGTGGTGAACCCTGGCTCTATCCCACGCTCATTTACTAAGGCAGCCATAACTGCTTGTGACTGATGACACGGTCCATGTGTCAAGCTGGAGGGAAAAGAGTGGCTGACAGACATAAATGATCACCTTTTCCAAAGTCCTGGTTCATAAGAAGTTGCCCCCTGTGGACCACTTGTTCTTCTCGTTCTGGGGTCCTTAAAGTTGAATTATTAATCCCAGCTATACTGGGCCAGAACTAGGGTGGAATCTGTGAGTTGCACAGACCCATCAAGTGTCCGGGGCTGTAAATGCAGCATCCTTATGCCGCGTACACACGAGCGGACTTTACGGCGGACTTTGCCCGGCGGACTGGATTTCGTCGGACAATTCGATGTGTGTGGGCTCCAGCGGACTTTGTTTTCTCAAAAGTTGGACGGACTTAGATTTTAAACTTGTTTAAAATTTATCCGTTGAAATCGAGTCCGATCGAAAAGTCCGCTCGTCTGTATGCTAGTTCGACGGACAAAAAGGCACGCTAGGGCAGCTATTGGCTACTGGCTATGAACTTCCTTGTTTTAGTCCGGTCGTACGTCATCACGTACGAATTCGACGGACTTTGGTGGATTGTGTGTAGGCAAGTCCGTTCATTCACAAAGTCCGTCGGAAAGTACGTCGAAAAATCCGCCGGGCAAAGTCCGCCGTAAAGTCCGACCGTGTGTACGCGGCATTAGAGTCACCTGGTCTGCTTCCATGTGTGAATGTTAATATGGCTACCTCAGCAAGAACCTGGAAGGCTGAAAACAGCCAATCAAATTAACTTGGCATGCTTTATTGGTTTACCTGCAGAAGTAAAAACAAACTTCTGGCCCTTCAAATGGAACCAAAAGCTCTCTATATCTCGACTATCTATATAAATATACACTCTTTTTATAGCTCACAGGCTTTGCTAAACCATGGAGCTCTGCTTCTTGAGCTGGGGAAAAAGGATCCAATGACTTTGAATACAGAGTATCCTTCTGGGTGATAAACTGCATACTCAAATCTACAAAAAATGTAATATCTGGGTCTTCAGGGAGTGTGTCCTGCACTGGACTCACAGCAGCTGATTCCTATGTCATCAATTTAACACATGCGTCTTTTCCTTTCTTTTGAATAAATGTACGCATTTTTCATTGTTAGATTTGTACATAAACAAACTCATATTTTAAACCTTTCATTAGACAAACATTTAGTTAGCTGCAGGGCCGTCTTTAGCGCAGGGCAAACGGGGCACTTGCCCTGGGCCCAATCTTTGTTGGGGGGCCCGCGCTAGCCGTGAATTGGGGCCCCGATTACAGCTTTGCAGAGCGCACAGAGGACACGGGAGGATGTATTCCTCGCTAGCCAGCTGAGAGGGGGCGGGGCCGGGAGCTCCACTGACGCTCTGACCCCGCCCACGTGCAGCCTGTGTACTCGGAAAAAAGCTTCTGTAGTGAGAGCCAGTGATCGGAGTGGGAGTGTCAGTGGAGCTTCCGGCCCCGCCCCCTCTATACTGGCTGCTGAATACAGAGGTCCGGGGGCGGGCCGGGAGCTCCAATGACACTCCCACTCCGATCACTGGCTCTCACTACAGGCGCTCTTTATCCCCAGTACACAGGCTGCACGTGGGCAGGGACAGAGCGTCAGTGGAGCTCCCGGCCCCGCCCCTCTCAGCTGGCTAGCGCGGAATACATCCTCCCATGTCCTCTGTGCGCTCTGCAAAGCTGTCATCGGGGCGACCATTCACGGGTGAAGTGGGCCCCCCAACAAAGCATCAGTGGAGCTCCCAGCTGCTTTAGTGAGAGCAGAGACTGGAAGCCCCGCCCACAGTCCTGAATGTATGTAGTAAGTTTGGCTGGCCAGGTATGTCCTTACAACCATAGAATGCCTGCATGTTTAAACCCTGAGCTGTGTTATTTAACTGTAAAGCTGTGCATTGCTGAAAGTTCTCTGACCATCCCCTGTATAATGTCTGCAGTCTCTGATTGTCTCCTGCAGTATGTCCACAGTCTCTGATTGTCTCCTGCAGTATGTCTGCAGTCTCTGATTGTCTCCTGCAGTATGTCCGCAGTCTCTGATTGTCTCCTGCAGTATGTCCGCAGTCTCTGTTAATCTCCTGCAGTATGTCTGCAGTCTCTGTCTCCTGCAGTATTTCCGCAGTCTCTGATTGTCTCCTGCAGTATGTCCGCAGTCTCTGATTGTCTCCTGCAGTATGTCCGCAGTCTCTGATTGTCTCCTGCAGTATGTCCGCAGTCTCTGTTAATCTCCTGCAGTATGTCTGCAGTCTCTGATTGTCTCCTGCTGTATGTCCGCAGTCTCTGATTGTCTCCTGCAGTATGTCCGCAGTCTCGGATTGTCTCCTGCAGTATGTCCGCAGTCTCTGATTGTCTCCTGCAGTATGTCCGCAGTCTCTGATTGTCTCCTGCAGTATGTCCGCAGTCTCTGATCCCAGTACACAGGCTGCACATGGGCGGGGTCAGAGCGTCAGTGGAGCTCCCGGCCCCGCCCCCTCTCAGCTGGCTAGCACGGAATACATCCTCCCATGTCCTCTGTGCGCTCTGCAAAGCTGTCATCGGAGCGACCATTCACGGGTGATGTGGGCCCCTCAACAAAGCATCAGTGGAGCTCCCAGCTGCTTTAGTGAGAGCAGAGAGTGGAAGCCCCTCCCACACACATGAATGTATGTAGTAAGTTTGGCTGGCCAGGTATGTCCTTACAACCATAGAATGCCTGACTGTTTAAACCCTGAGCTGTGTTATTTAACTGTAAAGCTGTGCATTGCTGAAAGTTCTCTGACCATCCCCTGTATAATGTCTGCAGTCTCTGATTGTCTCCTGCAGTATGTCCACAGTCTCTGATTGTCTCCTGCAGTATGTCCGCAGTCTCTGATTGTCTCCTGCAGTATGTCCGCAGTCTCTGTTAATCTCCTGCAGTATGTCCGCAGTCTCTGTTAATCTCCTGCAGTATGTCTGCAGTCTCTGTTAATCTCCTGCAGTATGTCTGCAGTCTCTGATTGTCTCCTGCAGTATGTCCGCAGTCTCTGATTGTCTCCTGCAGTATGTCCGCAGTCTCTGATTGTCTCCTGCAGTATGTCTGCAGTCTCTGATTGTCTCCTGCAGTATGTCCACAGTCTCTGATTGTTTCCTGCAGTATGTCCGCAGTCTCTGTTAATCTCCTGCAGTATGTCTGCAGTCTCTGATTGTCTCCTGCAGTATGTCCGCAGTCTCTGATTGTCTCCTGCAGTATGTCCGCAGTCTCTGATTGTCTCCTGCAGTATGTCCGCAGTCTCTGATTGTCTCCTGCAGTATGTCCGCAGTCTCTGATTGTCTCCTGCAGTATGTCCGCAGTCTCTGTTAATCTCCTGCAGTATGTCCGCAGTCTCTGATTGTCTCCTGCAGTATTTCCGCAGTCTCTGATTGTCTCCTGCAGTATGTCCGCAGTCTCTGATTGTCTCCTGCAGTATGTCCGCAATCTCTGATTGTCTCCTGCAGTATGTCCGCAGTCTCTGTTAATCTCCTGCAGTATGTCTGCAGTCTCTGATTGTCTCCTGCAGTATTTCCGCAGTCTCTGATTGTCTCCTGCAGTATGTCCGCAGTCTCTGATTGTCTCCTGCAGTATGTCCGCAGTCTCTGATTGTCTCCTGCAGTATGTCCGCAGTCTCTGATTGTCTCCTGCAGTATGTCCGCAGTCTCTGATTGTCTCCTGCAGTATGTCCGCAGTCTCTGGTAATCTTGTGCAGTATGTACGCAGTCTCTGATTGTCTCCTGCAGTATGTCCACAGTCTCTGATTGTCTCCTGCAGTATGTCCGCAGTCTCTGGTAATCTCCTGCAGTATGTCCGCAGTCTCTGATTGTCTCCTGCAGTATGTCCGCAGTCTCTGATTGTCTCCTGCAGTATGTCCGCAGTCTCTGGTAATCTTGTGCAGTATGTACGCAGTCTCTGATTGTCTCCTGCAGTATGTCCACAGTCTCTGATTGTCTCCTGCAGTATGTCCGCAGTCTCTGGTAATCTCCTGCAGTATGTCCACAGTCTCTGATTGTCTCCTGCAGTATGTGTATTAATGTGCCCCTTTACTTGCTCAATTATTTGGGATTGCTCCACTGCTCAGTGAGAGGTAATGATGTGTATGAACCTCTAGCAACCAATCAGCAAACAGTAGTGATCTGCTTTAATCTCTAGCAACCAATCAGTAAGTGCTAATGATGTGCTGTAACCCCTAGCAACCAATTAGTGAGCGCTAATAATGTACATTAACCTCTAGCAACCAATCGGCAAGCAGAAATTATGTGTTGTAACCTCTAGAAACCAGCCATTGAGCAGTAATGATAGGCTGTAACCTCTGGCAAACAATTGCAATCGCTGCGTGATCTGCTGCAGTAAACTGATTTTGAGTCTACCTGCTATTTTTTGTATGTCTCAGAATGGAGGGGGGGCCCCAAGAAAATGTTTGCCCAGGGCCCAATCAAAATTAAAGACGGCCCTGGTTAGCTGTAAATTTGCTGCACAGAATGTCGGACCATTGACCAAAACAATATCTAACTTTGTCTAATAGCACCTTTGCATAAAAGCTACAGCTCTGATATATCGGGATGAACCCTTCATTACTGGGTCCAGCTTGCATAAATATATTACAATGTCTTGTTTTCTATCACACTATTTGTGTAAGAACTCCAGTTTCATGTTTCAAAAGACAACTTTTTCCTGGCAATATTATAATAAATGATAACAATACCCTGCGGTCATGCAGAGATGTCCATAAATCCAAAACTATTCTTCTGCTTATACCACTGTATTTACAAGAAAAAGGGGCACATCATTTCACAATCCACACATTCTGCTTTGGATTTCAAAAATAAAAATAAATAAAAACAAAAGGACCAATCTGTATGATGGACCAGAAAGCATCAAAAACTATAAAACAACTTGCTGCAGGTGGCATCTATCCTAACAGGGTGTGTGGACTTGATGTGATGGGTCTGTTATATTTAAATTTTATTTATTATTACTCTTACATCATGGACCGCACATCAAGTTTTCATCAAAAACCTTACAATATCATTTTTGTAGAAAAACTTCTTATGTATCCCATCCATCTTGGCTTTGTTAAATATTATGGCAGCTTTATTCAAAATAACAACCTCATCTTAATCTTTTTTTCTCTCAATAAGGGCTTATTGTATAAATGTAAAATTACAAAATTGTTATTTTAATCTAAACTAATCCCATTTTTACAAATTTCCCCAATAACCTGGATTTCATTTCCAACCAAAGGTTGTCTAAACCAGTTTCATTATATCTATATAATTGTTAAACTCATATTAGTTTCCACTATCAAAGGATATTCAATTTGTGTAATACATGGTTAAATGTAACCTTCATTTTACCATGTCTGGAAAACAGATTCAAAATAATTGTGATAACATTGTTTACCATTAGATTCGTTAACCCGGCACATTTTGTTATAAATGTTTTGTCTAAAAAAACAGAAATTGGCAATGGTGTCCTTCCAGCTTATCACTAACCTCTCATCCCAGCCACATTTCTTTCATGAGAGCACAAAGGAGGGGGTCACATCTGCATACATGACACACACAAGCAATAGAACTAAAGGTCCCAGCATTCGCACACACACCAATATCTCTCTAAAATCGCTTACATTTTTCCCATTTGTACACAACACATGCATATCATTCTCTCACTTTCTTTTAACTCTTTAATATTTCCCTGCCTAAATTCTGCTTTCCTTATTTTGTTTAAATAACTTTTATATCTAGCTTCTATGATCAGATGGGCAGCCACAGTGCTCATCCCATCTTCCCTCTCTGACAACATAATAAATTATTCTGTTTTACCTCTCATTTCTCTGTTTCTGACTTTAATAGTTGTAGTGCCTGACCCCAAATTCATCCCACAACTTAACATGAAAATGTCCCTTTCTGTCTAGTGTTAATGTCACCCTTGATCCATCCTGCTCACATAGATAGCTGTTTCTCTAGCTGTTTACTCTGCATGATTCTTAGTCCCTATGGCCTTTGGTAACCCAGTTACCCATTGTGGATCCCTGTCCACTCCAACCATTAATCTAGTTGCTCAGTATAGGCGGAACCACACCTTCGGTTCATATATAGCGCTTCTCTTGCGCTGGGCATTTTTGAGGGTCTCTTACCCTTCATTCCCTTACATAATTCAATGCCCATAATGACTGGCCAGTCTTCTCTCTTCTCTACTTGTGCCTATACCCTCTTGCCTCTAAACTACTTTATCTAGCAGATGTACTACATATACCTGTGAACAGCACTATTCTTCCCTTTCTTATTTATAACACTCCGATGGACAATAGACAGGGACAACATAACATATAACCACCAATCAATACAGTTCGATTAAGGGGAGTAAAATAGGTACCCTTTGTCCCGAAAATGCCTTACCGATCAAGGAAGTCTGACAACTCAAATGTAAGCAAAAGGCTTACCTCAGCCGGCTGATTATCAGAAATTCCCGGATCGTCTCAAGCTCCTCGTTTCGGATACTCAGGGTCACCTGGAATCCCCTCCTGGCTGGCTCGCCATGCTGACTCGGTTAAATTGATGATAGGCAACTCCTATCCTCATATTGATTAGTGGTTCCAAATTAATAATATCTACTGCAGTAGGGAACAGACACAAAAGATACGCTCAGCATCTTTCCAAATTACTGTTCTGCTTTATTATGACGCAATTGAAGGTTTTTATGCACATGATTACGTAGGTATCACATTAATATTACAATTGTACATTTATGGTAACAAGGGGCGTTACATAGGCAGGCTAATTCTAATCAGGACTCGAAAGAATGTAAACATTTACTGAAAACATTATTAGTGCCGTGTGCACAGTGAGGGCAGAGTGCAATACATACAAAATACAATACAATTATATACAGAACTTACAAATTTCCATTACAGTCTGTTTTGCAAACGTCCCGAACCCGGGCACATTCGGAAAATCACTATCCTGGATGTATTTGTAACATGGAACACATTAATAAAGAGCTGTTGTTTTTCCAAGATCTTGGACGACTACCTGAGAGTCCGCAAATGCATTATAAAGGAAATGTGGAGAGAAACGCAGTTAATCCATACAGCTTTTATTCAGTTTCTCTTTTAAGACTCTACCTCTCACTCTACAGCATGCCCTCAATGTGGGCACCCCAAGCCATCTCTGTTTTACCGATTCTGGCAATGTCCTCCGATCTCAGCCATTTCGGACCAAATAATTAACTTCATACATGATATCACTGGAATACATGTCTCCAAAGCATCTCTTTAATGCTATTCAGCTACAATGCATTCAGGCAGACACATCCTGGCACACCCAGCCCCTATATACCACAATGGATCCACCTATGTCTTCTTGCAGGCAGGAAAAATATCCTAAAAAAAAGTGGACTACCTCTTCTCCCCTACCACCTCTGCAGTCAAAAAGAACCCTATGGCTCTTCTATGTGTAGCCAGGTGACGGCTAAAATTGCCTGTGTCATCGGGGGGGGGGGACACTCTACAACATTAGCCATAGTGAGGCTGTTCCCCCCAGTGCTCAGCTTAGTCCCTATACCTATAGGGTCATATCTTGAATGCAGAGTGAGACCCGACAGAAGAACAAAGGATCTTGGGACATGTGTGGAGAGCTCAAAAGTGTGCCGTCGGGCACCTTTCTCTGGTAGCAGATTCTACAGGGGTCTATCCTGGAACTTCCTATTCCCTTTAGCCTGATATCATCTGGATCGGTGAGCGGGCCAAAAAGCCCACCCTCTACACTTGCTAAGAGACACCTTATCCCATTTCTCTACACCAAAGTTTTAACAAGGAGACACTTTGCTCATGCCATTTACAGTATTTGATGCCATTACACAGGGGTTCCCTCTAGGCCCCCCTTAAGCTAGCTAAAGACACTGGACATCTACATCATCAGGACTTCTTCACCATCCCCCCCACACTTTTTGAAAGACTTTGTGCGTAATATTTGCACACATTTAAGGGGAACTCTCCCCAGAAATTAAGTGTTACATTTCTGATAACTTACTTTTATTATTTGTTCTCAGAGGTTGTGGGCCTGTGACACCAGGAGTTGGAGGGAGCGTCTAATAGAGAAAAAGGTAATTCTTCCCCCTTTTGTCCCTGGGGTCATATGTTCTTTAAGAGTCTACTATTGTTGCTGTTTGCATACCTGCTTATATGTACCTAGAGTAAGAGTCTGAAATTATAGCAATATTTGCATAAACCATTATTGTTCTACCTGTTTTAAGAATGTTAAAGGAGTTGTAAAGGCAGAAGGTTTTTTTTATCTTAATGCATTCTATGCATTACGATAAAAAGCCTTCTGTGTGTAGTAGCCTCCCCAGCACCCCCTAATACTTACCTGAGCCCATCTCTATCCAGCGATGTCCACGAGTTACTTTATTGCGGTTTGGTGTCTGTGCATTGTCATTCAGAAATGTCCGAACCCCGGGTGTCAGAGGTGTTGGGAGCTTTGCAAGGTCAGGGCAATCCTTGGGGTCAATCATCTTCAGGTGGCGCTATATCTATAGAGTGAAACTGGACACCAAAATTCAGAACTCTGGCCCCATCAAAAGGTTCTTTATGAGATGGTGCTTTCACTATAGAAAATACCTTCTCCCAATCGGAAATTATGTCATTAATGACATCCCTTCAATATTCGGGGTGGTACCTTAGGGCCAATCTGTCTAACTCACTGGGCAAACAAACTCCCAGCTCAATTACTTAAATCTTTTTATATAACTACCTATTCTGTATACATTTTCTTCCAGTCTGTTTGACCTAGTCTTAGTCCATAGGGTTCAATATTGGGTTGGCCCATCCTTTGCAACTATAATAGCTTCAACTCTTCTGGGAAGGCTGAAGAGTTGAACAAGGTTTAGGTTTAGTTTGTCTATGGGAATGTTTGACCATTCTTCCAGAAGGGCATTTGCTGGACGAGAAGGCCTGGCTCGCAGTCTCCGCTTTAATTCATCCCAAAGTTGTTCTATCGGGTTGTGGTCAAGACTCTGTGCAGGCCAGTCAAATTCCTCCACCCCAAATTCATTCATCCGTGTCTATATGGACCTTGTTTGTGTACTGGTGCACAGTTATGTTGGAACAGGAAGGGGCCATCCCCAAACTGTTACCACAAAGTTGGGAGCATAAAATTGTCCAAAATGTCTTGGTAGGCCGATGCCTTAAGAGTTCTCTTCACTGGAACTAAGGGGCCAAGCCCAAACCCTGAAACACAACCCCACACCATAATCCTAATAATGATTAGGAGGGGTGGCCTGATACTTTTGCCAATATGGTGTTGATGAGTGAGATAGGGGTGGAGAAACTTGACTGGCCTGCAGGCGTTCCAATACTTTTGGTAACATAGTGTATCTCACTCCGTTAAGATAAAAGGTGTAGAAACACGAACATGGCCTATCATTGACAATTGCTCTCTTATAGTCTTTCTATCAGTTCATGATACACTACTAGTTAGTTAAAGCGGAAGTAAACCCATCCATAAAACATTTCCGGCATGTGTTGGAAATGTAACACTCCCATTGGTTGTGCTCTCAATCAAACTGTCAAACTATCCAATGGCTGGTGTCATAACTGTTCACATGTGCAGAATGATGGCAGTTGTAGATTAAACAGAGGCCAATATGGCAGCTTCCTTGGTTGAAAATGATAGGGGGGTTTACTTACACTTTAAAGCCTCATACACATGATCAGATTTTCTGATGGGAAATGTGTGATGACAGGCTGTTGGCAGAAAATTGTTCATCAGACAATTGTTGTCGGGTTTTCCGCGGACAAATGTTGGATGGCAGGTTTTAAAATTTTCCGTGGACAAATGTCTGTTGTCAGATTTTCCGATCGTGTGTACACAAGTCCGTCAGACAAAAGTCCAAAGTACAAACACGCATGCTCAGAAGCAAGGGCGAGCCAGAAGCAGTCAGTCTTGTAAACTAGCATTTGTAATGGAGAATTAACATTTGTGACATGGCAAATTATGAAATCTCGAAATGCAGTGCACAATTCTCTTCTTCTTTAATGGGATAATAATGAAGTTGCTTTGCTGGTGATATTGATGGAGTTATTGCAAACTAATTTTCAAAGGCTTTTTTTTTCTAGTGATATCAAGAATAATATTATTATCCTTTTTTTTTTTTTTTTTTATTTATTTGGGCAGGTTACTACAACACTATTATCCCGTAGTTTTTAAGATCAAAGATACAACTATGTTGGTGTCCCTTGTCAATTTTACATTGTATTTTTTAAAATGTAACTGCCTACTCCCAAACTGTCATTTGAAGTGAAACACATAGCCAAGTATTATTATACACAATTTTTTTATTGTGCATTAAAAAAAATAAATAAATAAAATCAGACGTGCTATCTGCCAATAGAACTTAACCAAAAAGTGCATTCTATGCATCCAAAAATATAGAAAATATACCAAATCAAATCATTATTATTCAACCAAAAAAATAAAATAAAAGTCTCATGCATGTGTCCTGCTTCTTAATATAGGGGGTCAACAATGCCAAGAGTTGGTGAAAGCAGGGGTCCGTCATCTGGAGATAATTTGGAAAATCATCTGGATTATTCTCCTGGAGCTCCCGCAGCAAAGGCATATGACATAATTGGTCACGATTAATAAAGTAACCAATTTTTGATCCAAGAACTCCTATTCCTGTTCCTGGACTGGACTTGGGTCAAAGCAATAACTCCAAGGCCAATAATAAATAACATGTTATCTTCTCCGATTCCGCAACATGGCTGGTTGACGAACGACCATTCAGAAACGAACTGAAAAGTGCGTACTGAAAAGCGCGAAATGAAAAGCGCGAATCAACACTCACCAAACTTCTACTAACACGAAATTAGCAGAAGGAGCCCAAAGGGTGGCGCTAATGAGCTGAAAAACAGCGTAGTACGTCAATGCGTTCGTATTTGTTGGCCGACAATTCCTTGCCTTTTGTATGCAAGACAAGTTTGGGGCCAACGCCCTTCGGGCAAAAGTCCACGGTTTTGTTGGCCAACAATCCGATCGTGTGTACGAGGCTTAAGAGTCATCCAAACCTAAAGTTGGTTATCTCTTCCCATTCCATGCAAAACAGCTAACCAATATATTAATGTTGATGTTTGATTCGTCTTTAATCCAAGTAGTCATCATGACTGCTTTTGACCTTGGTATATAAAAACGTAGACTGTACTTTTTCTATACCTATGGTTTGTTACGCTACAAAATTATTTTATTTTCACTTTTACGGTGATTTTGTTTACTTGAAATGTTCAATAAACATATTTTGAAATAAAAAAGAACTGCTGCAGGAATGATGATCGAGCAGAAAAAAAAAATATATGTGTCACGTGTGTGTGTTTGTTCAATATCATTACAATTCTTTTTTTTTTTAGTGATGCAGTCTTTTAAAAATATATAGTAAAATAAATAAAAAGTTTGGAAATCCTTTTTAATCAGAATGTTACATAAAACTTTCAAAATGTGCATGTATGTTAGACACAGTGTTCTTAATAGTCAAGTCTTCTTTGTCGGCAGGAACAAAGCCAGAGTATAAAAGAAATGTGTGAAACATCATTGAAAAAATTAACACCCTTTCGAGGAACACATTATCACATGGTAATAGGCTAATGCACTGCATAGGCGACACTGCACCCATTTGCACCTGTATATTTAATGTATTTGGTGGATGCTTTCTGGACGATTGTCAAAAGCCAAGACAATATCAAACCATTTTCTGTACTTCGGTGTCATAGTCAGGCCTCACTTTAGCCATTAGTACATCATAGGATGATTTTTTTTTTGTTATAATGATACACCTTTCAGCTTTTGCACATCATGAACTCGTGACCAAAAAAAAAAAAAAAATCATTTTTTAAAAAAAAAAGTGACATTTGAACCTTTTTTGAGAAGACCAATCCGGCAAAATGAATGTATTTTGTTGAATTATCAGTGGATTTTTTTTTTTTATTCTCAAATCTATCCTAATGAACTGCTATAATATCTTGGCATCATTGAGGGCACATGTGATAGAAGGCTTGGGTGGGTAATGTGTCTACCATTTTCTGTCTTCTGTTTTTGACCTGCAGGTTTTCAAAATGGCATCTCCAGCTCTGCTTTGTAGAAAAAAAAAATATTGAATGTCACATTTTCATTGACCTGTTAAGGCCCAGAGGGTGGAGCTTTTCCACTGGCAATTGTTAGAAGCCTTTCTGCTTGTTGCACATGCTTTGTGACACAATAGATCAGGACAGGTGGAATAGACAAAATCAAACCATCTGGTGAAATGAGGAAGGACCTCGCTACAGAACATACTAATTACAATTGTGCTTGTTAAATGGCACTGTTTGCTTTTCATTGATCTAAGAAATTAATATATTCCATATCACTATCACTGGTGCTTGCAAAAAATAAAAAAATCCTGAAATTAAAGGAACATTCCCAATGATTCCTGCAAACATGCGTTCTTTATCATATTGTAATGAATATGAAATCTCAATTTAAAATAACCGTTCATTATTTAAACAGCATGAAATGATATCTGATTAAAAGCACAATGGCATTTATAATTATATAGCCCCATCGTGTTTTTGCAGTCGATACTGTTATATCAGACATATGACAATGTGTTTGCAATATTATACTCTATCCAAACTCTAAGTAGCCCAATAAGTTGTTATAGATGAAGGATGTAACAATAAATTCAAATTAAATTAGGATGCAGTCATTTCAGTTTAACACACAGTTTAATCAGGTTAATATATATATTTTTTTACTTATGATATAAATATCATAAATAAATATAATAACATAAATATTATTATTAATAATAACAATCATAAATCTTCTTCTATTATTATTATTATTATTAGTAGTAGTAGTAGTAGTAGTAGTAAAAGTAGTAGTAGTAGTCGTAGTCTTATTATTATATAAATTAAAAATAAATTATTATTATTAGTAGTAGTAGTAGTAGTAGTAGTAGTAGTAGTAGTCTTATTATTATATAAATTAAAAATAAATTATTATTATTATTATTATTATTATTATTATTATTATTATTGTTATTAGTAGTAGTAGTAGTAGTAGTTTATTATTGTTATTATTATATTATTATTATTGAATATTCTAATAATATTATACAATTATTATTATTATTATTATTATTATTATTATTATTATTATTATTATTATTATTATTATTATATAAAATAATAAATTATTATTAATAATACTAATAATAATAATAACAAAATATAACACTTATTTTTTATATAATATACTTTTTTTACACACATATATATATATATATATATATATATATATATATATATATATATAAAATTATTGACAATTCGTGGATAATTGGGAGCCCACCGCGACACACCTCCTTGAAGTTACACAGATACAAGAGGAGTGACTCAACCTACTGGTGGATATATTTCGCCTATTTTATATTTTATATATATATATATATATATATATATATATATATATATATATATATATATATATATATATGCAACCACCAATAGTAACAATAATAATAATAATAATCATAATAATAAAAATAAATATAAATATAAATATATATATATATATATATATATATATATATATATTATTATGATTATTATTATTATTGTTACTATTGGTGGTTGCATCTGGCAGAAGGGTAAAACAATGTTTTGGCTCATGGCAGACATAAATAATATTTATTAAAAGAGGAAAATAAAAAGCCTTGGATGACAGTCTTTATCAAAGTATATGTAGAGACTTTACACGTTGAAGTAATTGTTTAGGGCGGTGAATTAATGAAGCTTGCCTGTGAGTCTCCATTTGAAATTATTTCAGTCATGTCTGCATCTCGGCTGCTTTGCAAAGCCCGTTGTATGAATTTGTATAGGAGGCCTTGAACCCTGCCATTCAATTCCTTTCAGCCCATCAGCTGAGTGTAATTGCCAGAAAGAACACCAGACCGCTAAGCCTGATTGTTCGTCAACCTCCTTTGAGGCTGTACACCATGAAAAGCCAAAGGAAGCCAGCCTTTTGATGTTGTATTTCTTTATCTCCTCCTTTTTTGTCTTCTCACTCCCACTCTAAGAATGACACATTTCTTTATATGGCTTCTCCTTGTCATTATAGAGACAATAATTAATAAGGCCTTTTATAAAATGAGTCCTGAATTGGTGTCACCGCAAGGGTGGTCCAGACGAGCTCTGAAGGGAAACCTCGGTGGGCTTAGGCAGTGCTTGCCCTTTGAACAGGTCAACTTTAAATACTCTGACCCCAATTTTCGCTCTCCTTCCCTAATGAGGTGATTCATATAAAATTAGACAAGATGGGAGACAAAGTGGGAAACGCGTGGTTGACACCTCACTGGCCAAAATTCATGATTGTCATTGTGTCTGTGACATCACAGCTGTGTATGTTCTCAAAGAGATAAAAATCTTTCCTTTTTCTCGATCTTCTTTTTTGTTTCGGCCACAAGCTTTCTGTAACGATGTTCACAAACTCACACTCTCTTTAGTGATATTTATTCAGATTTTACTCAAGTAGAGGCCATTGGCCAGTGACATGGTCCTTGACACAATAACACAAATGGAATGCTTTTCCCAAGGATTTGCTTTATTACATCAATTTTTAATGGCTAGGTAATTCTTCTAGCTGAATCCAAATGGAGTCTGTAACCATGGTAGATCTTCCATATGTTTGTAGGGTGAGAACAACTTTCAGTTGCAATAGTGTATTGATAATGAAATGCTATCAAGACAGTTCTTAAACAAGATTGGTAATAGAAAGCTCATTTTACATTGTATTAAAGGTTATTTATCAATTTAAAGCAGCGGAGCACAGCCAAAGTAAACTAGAAGGGAGCCATTTTGAATATGCAGCCACTCACAATGTTTCATCTGTTGCTGAACTTATTTATGAAAAATATGCAAATCTTCCCATCTATTCTTTCTTTTCTTTTGGTCATGCTGGTAAAACAGCATCCATGTGGTCCCCTTAAGCACCAATACATCCATGCAGAATTGAAAATGTTAAGCCTGAACACAAAATATGTATGAGTCCACCCTTTGCAAAACACATTTATTATTCAGGGTTCAATTGCTGAAAATAATCTAGAAGCTGAATTGTCCTACAACTTGTCCTGAGCTCATAAGACTGAATAAGTTGATGATGCTTCCTATGCCACAATCAACCATGTTAAGAAGATAGACCCTACTATGAGCATTTGTCAGCTGATGACGTCCTACCCAATTAGACACACCAAATGGCCACGCCTGCCTGTATAGGAGTTCCTCGTGCAATTATGAGACAATGGCGATTGCATAATTTTGCATATGAACCTACATATTGGATATTCAACTACCAAGCCAAGCTCCCTTGGCTGATATACACAGTCAAACTCAGCCATTGTACCATCAGTTATTTTGTCCTACTTGTCCAAAATCTGATTAAAGCTCATAAATGGGGAGGTGAGATTTGTCTAGAAAAAAAATGGTTTTCCTGCATTTTAGGTTTCTGAATCCTGACTACACACTAAAGTGACCTTCAATATCTCAGGATCATACAACTGCACCTCCAGAAATGTTGTGTACCTCATTCAAATCAAAAGATGTAGCAAATGATCTTACATTGGCGAAACAGGACAGAATTTACGAATAAGGGTGAATTTGCACAGACACACCATCAAGGAATATAAAGAAGATGAGTTCTGCAAACCTGTGGGACATCACTTCACAACCGGACCACACTATGGAAGACCTCAATGTCTTAGTTCAAAGGGAATTTCAAAACTATTCAGGAAATCAAAACGTTTGATTAAGAATGATAGGCGGCACAGTAGTGTAGTGGGTAGCACTCTCACCAAGCAGTAAAAAGGGTCGCTGGTTCAAATCCCAACCACTACCTGCCTGGAGTTTGCATGTTCTCCCTGTGCCTGTGTGGGTTTCCTCCAGGTACTCCGGTTTCCTCCCACACTCCAAAGACATGCTGGTAGGTCAATTGTCTTCTGTCTAAATTGGCCCCAGTATATGAATGTGAGTTAGGGACCTTAAATTGTAAGCTCCTTGAGGGTAGGGCCCGATGTGAATGTACAATGTATATGTAAAGAGCAGCGTAAATTGACGGCCTTATATAAGTACCTTTAATAATAATAGTTCTATTTGACACAAAAGATAACGGCCTAAATTTAGATATGGGACACGCTTATATCCCCCTACTCCAGGCTCCGATTTGGGGTTTTTCCTCTTACCCTTTGTGTACAAACAATTTCATGGGGGGTGGTGTCAGTGTTTTTGATCAGTATACATCTGTAGCGCCCTCTACCTTTAGGTAGGTGCTTTATGGTATTTGTTTGATAGAGTAGGATATAGAGACAGGTAAATTTGGCTAGGCCTGTGTTCTTTGCTAGGCCTGGATGTTAATTCTGGGTTGGAAGTGTCAGAATAGAAGGGGGTGTGGCCGCCTACACTTGGGCTCAGGAAGACCTTCTCTGCTTGATGGTGGATTCTGCTGGAAAGAGAGAATGGGCTGAGACCTGAGTGGCAGGAAACCCATGTGAGAGGATTGACCAATAGTTAATTTCTTTGGTCAAGGGGAGGTCTCACATAAAAGGGGGTCACATGCCCTGGGAGGAGTTCACAGATTCAGTTCGGGATTCAGAGTCCACAAGTTAGGCCCAGAGGCCCGGGAGTTCAGAGATCCCATAGCCCTGGTGCCGGAAGAGGATCCAGGGGGGGCCGAGAGCCTAGGCCCTGAATAAGGAGTCAGCATGTAGTCGACAAGGAACCACCGGACACTCCCATGCGGGGAGGTGCCGGTCAAGAAAAGGAGGAAGTAGGAGCAAAGCAGCAGACGAAAACCTGGGTGATTGACTTTCTGTGAGTAGAACATGGACTGTTGATTGGGAGTGCAAACCCAGAGGAGCTGAGAGAGGAACTTATACTGTAAATTCAAGGACCACAGTTTCTAATACGTCCAAATACTGAAAGGGTGTTGGTATGCGGGTCATAAGGAAGGTGATGTAGGTGTTGACCTTAAAGAACCAATACCCCAAAGGAAGCATATCAAGTTAAGCGGAGGAGCTATTCAGAGTAGCAAATCCTCAGCCAGATATCTTAAAGAAGAAGCAATAATCTGCAGTAGGAAATAAGTACAGGAGACATTATTCCGAGTAATGTTCACCTGTGGGATTTGGGGAGTGCTGCATTACACAAAAGGAAAGGAACCAGGAAAGGATTAAAACAGTCCTGCAACAATATGGGGTCTTATGGGGCATCTCATATACTTCACTGGAGAGCCCCACGGATATAATCCCAAATAAAGAAACTTAAAGTGCAACTTTGACTGTTTGGTGTTATGTGGGTGCATGGGAGATCGGAAGCGGAGTGATTGGCAAAGGTAAGGAACTAAAACCCAGCAGCCCCCATGGGGGTACTGCTACACATCATCTCCTCCTACTTACTTCTTGGAGGATTTAGCGTTGCACTTAAGCAACCTCCACATCAGTCCAACCAATCACTCCAATCTAATGTGCAACAAGGAATCTAGTGTGTCTATATCAATCAGCAAACTATTTGGTGTGATGAATGTTCAATGTTTCCAATTTTAGCATTCTATCTTTGTGAAAAGTCAGAGAAAAATACTTCTTATTAGGTCCCTATGCGCAACAACCTGTTTTCTTTCATAAGCATCACTTAGTTACAGGTTTTTCTTTCTCATTTTTTTTTTTTGTTTTTGTTTGGAGGAACTGTGTACAGTGGGGCATATAACAAGTTGATGAAAGTGGGAAAAAGCTTCCGAAGCAGTTAGAGTAGGAATGGAAGATAATGCTGCTTGACAAAGGTTATCCACATTGATGACAAACATATGGGTATGTAATGGGGTGATCAGAGTGCAGAAATGTCATCAGCACACCAAGGATTCCTCAAAAGGGTCCAGCTTACTTGTCCCCAGGATCCTGCGATGTCCCCCCTGCTGTGTGTGCGAACCGTGTCCTCCGCTTGATTCATCACAGCGCCAGGCTCCGTGCCCTGCGAGCATCGCGGCGCATGGGGACGGAGAACGGTGCCAAATTCAGAAAGTATAACACACACTATACATACAGTACACTGTAATCTTACAGATTACAGTACTGTATCAAATAATTTCACATTCCTTTTGTCCCCAGTGGTTTGTCCAATGCCCTGCATGCAGTTTTATATTATAAATTCTGTTCTTTCTGCCTGGAAACTGGAGATTGTCCATAGCAACCAAAACCGTCCCTTTACATCAAAAGCGGTTTTAGATCAGCTAGAAAACAGGGATAATAAATTAGAATCACTCGCAGAATTGAGCGATAGTGATTTGTGGGGAAATCCGTCATCAAACACTGAAAGTAATGACAGCGACAATTCTGCAACTGAGCAAATTTCAGTGTTTTTGATTTGATTACATTATTGAATAATTTTTGTTATTATATTATTATTTGTTATAATTATTTATAGTTATTTATTATAATTTATGATTTTGTGTTTCAAACTTTATCATACCCGGGCTGTCTACTAGACTCTTGTTTGGACAGATTTAAGTGAGTTAGTCCTACGAATTACAGGCCTACAATATAAAACTCCAAATTTCCATGCAAAACATTAAACCGCTTTGAGCATCAAAAATCTGAAATAATCATACCGCCAGGGGGTTAACATATACTGCAATAAGTGTCACATTTTTAGCACTGCAGCCTTCCTTATTCAATTTTCATTGTTTTTTTCACTGGGGTTGAATGGCTTATGCCCCGTACACATAGTCGGATTTTCCGATGGAAATAGGACATTGTTGTCGGAAATTCCGACCGTGTGTGGGCTCCATCACACATTTTCCATCGGAATTTCCGACACAAAAAGTTTGAGAGCAGGATATAAAATTTTCCGACAACAAAATCCGTTGTCGGAAATTCCGATCGTGTGTACACAAATCCGACGCACAAGGTGCCACGCATGCTCAGAATAAATGAAGAGATGAAAGCTATTGGCTTTCACCGAATCCAACAGCCCCAGAAGGGGCAACCAGCGTAGGGTATCTCAATCACGGTCTCCTCTCCACACCAATCATGTAGGGCATTCGGGATGATTTCCGTGCTGTTGGTTTTCCCAATGGCTTCCCGGATCCACCAGCCCCAGGCGGGGCAGATTGCATGGGGTATTACGGTCACAATCTCCTCTCCCCCACCGTCCTACCGAGCATCCAGGTAATTTCCTTACTGTTGGGTTAGGTGTTCACAATGGCTCCCTCATAGAAAGAAAACGCCACGCACGCTACGTCACTTCCGGGTACGGACCCTGTTTGGAACGCAAGTGGAGCGCAAACAGCTCCAACCAGCGGTACGCATCTAATCCATACGGGCCTGTTCTCAGGCACATATCTGTACCCTGAGGTAGTAAACTGCTGACTTTTTAATTCCATTTAATTTTAGTTTAGTTTATCCTTGTTTTTAATTTTACTCCCTTGAATGCTGATGGAGTTTTTTGAATAAAAGTTCCTTTACTTACTACACCATGGGAGCCTCCTATTTTTTCCTTCTATGAGGGAGCCATTGTGAACACCTAACCCAACAGTAAGGAAATTACCTGGATGCTCGGTAGGACGGTGGGAAAATTGGGAAAACCAACAGCACGGAAATCATCCCGAATGCCCTACATGATTGGTGTGGAGAGGAGACCGTGATTGAGATACCCTACGCTGGTTGCCCCTTCTGGGGCTGTTGGATTCGGTGAGTGGGGACCCATAAGGGGGAGCACAAAAGTCACAGGAACTATCTGAGAGCACTCAAGTCACGAATTTGCTTGGAACACTGGGTCTGAAAAGCTTTTTCACTTTAAGGACTATAATCACCAAAACTTTTAATTGTTTTTTGCACTAACTAGCTTGAGATGAAATTACTTGATCACTGGACTTTGATTATGATATGTATTTTTTGGTACATATGATATGTATTTTTTGGTAATACATTTTTATATATATACATTTATTTCGCACTGTTAAGGCAGAGTTTATTATATGGTTTGGATTATTTTGCACTAGTAGAGCACACATATGTTTTACATGTATATGTTATAGTTATTTCACTCTGTGGTGGTATATGGTGCAGACCTATCACAGCTGTAGGGGTCTTAGCCTACACCCCTTACTATAGGGTCTGGTCGAACTACCACTGAAGACAGCTCCTTGTTTAAACAATCATTTATTTCTGCTGGTATATGTGTGTGAGTATATGTATATGTGTGCATATACATATGTGTGTATGTATGTAGTTATAGACATATATATGTATAGTAACTCATATTGGGGAAACCACCTGGGAATATAACTACTCCAACAAAACACCCCCCCTCCCATACATACCCCATAGGGAGCGCCATACCCCTTTTCAATTTAATTTGAAGCCCACAAGCATTTATTACCTGGATGTGGTGAATGCTGTGCTCCCAGCATTCACCGCTCGTTCCCGCACATGCTCAGTGGCATCCTGGGAAGCCTGAGACTAGCTCCCAGGAGTCTGGGAGAGGCTAGAAACACGCCTACTCCCACGGGAGGAGAACCAGGAAGTGCAAAGAAGAATAGAAAAATAAAAGGTAATTACGGCTATTTAAATTTTTTTAAACGGCATGTCAGCATCTAGGCAAGGAAGAGAATACATACAGATATTGTTCAAAATTTGGGTGGAACCCAGCTTTAAATGCCATTTTTGTTTTAGACATATTTTAGTAAACTGAATTGTTTTAGTTTTAGTCATACTTAAGTTGACTAAAATAGTACTAATTTAGTGGATGAAAATATTTTCATTGACAAAATTAACACTACTTCTAATGAATTGGACTGTCTTTCACAAAATGCACTGAGATTATAATGTTTTTCATTCTTCAGTGTTGATTTATAAACTGTTTAATGCACATTTGTATGAAGAAATTTGTGGTTATGTACCAAGAAGGAGTATTTGTAATCTGCATGGCTCATTCTGGTACACTTTTTTGCTTTTAATCATTCTTACTTCTGTTGTTTGTAAGTATTTGACTTTTATATTTTAAATGTATAGTTCTGTTTTGACCTCCTAAAAAATTCCAGGGGCAAATGTTTTTTGTACTTCTTTGTGTTTTCTTCAAGTTGTCTTCTAGGTGAGAGCTGTCAGAGTTTGGGTGAAGAACATAGCTTTAATAACGTCTTCATACCACCCAACTTTTTGAGATGGGAACGAGGGACACCTATTTGCGAAATGATGTAGGCATAGGACATAGCCCCTTAAAGGAGAATTATACAGAAAAAAAAAGATTAGTTAAACCCACAAGTGTTTTTGTTTTTTTTACCACTACTATTCCTTTATACTGGCTTCTGAAATTTACAAATGCAGCAATTTAGAAATTGGTTAAAAGGTTTAGTTCTAGAAAAACACTTTTTGAAAGATAAATAGTGCATTTTATATACAACTATATAGATCAGACCAAAATGAGGGACAAATGAGGAGGAAAGAGGGACAGAGAGGCTTTTTTTCCAAATTGGGGACAGTCCCTCGAAATCAGGGACAGTTGGAAGCTATGCCTCTTGGTTTCTTTTTTAAAGCCTTATGCCGCGTACACACGGGCGGACTTTTCGACTGGATTGGTCAGACGGACTATACGAAGGACTTTCGGCAGACTTCCAATGGATTTTCCCAACGAACAGACTTGCCTACACACGATCACACCAAAGTCCGACGGATTCGTACGTGATGACGTACGACTGGACTAAAATAAGGAAGTTGATAACCAGTAGCTAATAGCTGCCCTAGCGTCGGTTTTTGTCCATCGGACTAGCATACAGACGAGCGGATTTCTCGATAGGAACTGGGTCCGATGGAGTTACGACGTAAAGATTTGAAGCATGTTCCAAATCTAAAGTCCGTCAGACTTTTGACAGAAAAAGTCAGCTGAAGGTCCGATGAAGCCCACACACGGTCGGATCGTCCGCCGGATTCGGTCTGTCTAAACAGTCCAGTCGAAAAGTCCGCCCGTGTGTAAGCGGCATTAGAAGGCCATTTTGCTTATATAGCCAAGGTTCGATGTAGGGTATAATGTACTATAGCTACCCCTATGTTTAAACCTAATAATGTTTCTTATCCCAGAAACATACAAACAAGTAGCTTTCAAGCTTCTATAATGTTCAGCCTATAGTTCTATCTCATTCAGTCCCATTGGAATCATTCACAATCAATGGTTCTTTGTACTACTTCTTCTCAAATACTGTGAATATTGATCCTTCATGTCCACCATAACTTTCTCCTCATACAGGTCTCTTGAGGATACACAATAGAGAGTTAACAATTAAACTTAGTTTTCTTTCTTGACATCTTTTCCTGCTCAAAGAAGAACACACTCATTACTTTTTTACTAAAACGCATAATATAGTAATTGACCATTTTTGCTCAGCGACTGAGGATTTGCAGGGTGGAATTTGAAATAGTGAAGCATAATGAAGGCTCAACCTTGCACGCTTGGGAGTCAAAATACATCTGAAACAGAATGCTTTACTTCTATGTATAACTTCTGGACAAAAATAACAAACAGCATGGTTGGAATGTGTTAGCAATGAAAAAAAGGGTGCATATAAGCACACCAGAACATATTTTATAACAAAACAAAATTGGAGCTGATTTAGGAGTATCAGCAGATGGACAGGTGCGGTAAATTGGAATCAATGTATGCAGCTCACCTCGGCGAGTGGCTAAGAAAATACCAACTGGTGTCTTGGATGAAAGGCTTAAATAGAAGGAATCCACTGACATTTCCCAAGGGATCTTCAAAAACACATCCTAAGGTTGGGCGTATCACACTCAACATCAGCGCCACTGGATACAGGAAGTGCATAAGGTGCAGAGTAAAGAGGTGAATCACAATAACAATAGATGAATGAAAATAAATTTAAAAGAAATATGTGGCACTAACTAAAGTGTATAAATAAACCAAATATCACACAAATAATGTGACTAAAAGGTGTAACTAGTAACAGTTCCTCAATGTGACATCAAAAGGCTAACAGGATAGTAAGTGAACCCTTTAGCCTTTTGATGTCGCATTGAGGAACTGTCACTAGTTACACGTTTTAGTCACATTATTTGTGTGATATTTGGTTTATTTATACACTTTAGTTATTGCCACATATTTTTTTTTTAATTTATTGCCTTTTTTGTGTGAGGACACTTTTTTTTATGTTTGGCGGTTTCTCTCATCCTTAATTTTATTCTTTTTTTTTTCACTTTGGTTTTGCGCACTTGTTCCCCCTTCCTTTTCAATAGATGAACGAAAGTCCAACGCTTTTTATAAACTCAACTTGTTTCATAGCATGAATTGCTACCTCTTCAACTCCTCAAGTTGGCATTTTCTCAGCCACTCGCCAAGGTCATCTGCACATATTGTGGTTGATTTACTAAAACTGGAGCATGCACAATCTGGTGCAGCTATGCATAGAAACCAATCAGCTTCCTATTTTTTTTTTTTTTCATCAAAGCTTAAAGCGGAGTTCCACCCATTTCTGTGTTTATTAAAAGTCAGCAGCTACAAAAAGTGTAGCTGTTGACTTTAATAAACAGACACTCATCTGTCCCATGGTCCAGCGATGTGGCCGTCCGAAGCCTCGATTCTCTCCTTCTCCTCTCTGCAGTGCCGGCATTGCAAGAATGGGCACCCGGCTGTAACAGCTTGCGGCTGTGTGCACTGCGCTGTGCATTTTGAATGGCCGGGTAATCTTCTGGTACCTGTGACGTGTCCCAGAAGATTGCACGGAGGGAGGGGGAGAGGAGGATTTCAGCTCGGCGCTGCAGTGTCATGAGTGGAAGTGGGAGCTGGGTACCTGTCAAAACTAAGTACCCGCTTCCCCCCCCAAAAAAAAATGACATGCCAAATGTGGCATATCAGGGGGTCCAGAGTCCATAAAGCAGAAGTTCCATTTTTGGGTGGAACTCAGTTTTAATTGAACAAACTGAAGTTAGAAGCTGATTGGCTACCATGCACAGCTGCACCAGATTTTACACTCTCCTGTTTTAGTACATAAACCCCGTATGGATTCAAATTTACCTGTCTATTCATTGATTCTCTTGGATGGACTCTTTTGTTAGGTTTTCTAGTACGAGGGGGTGCTGATAAGAATCGAGCCTTACCCAGAAAAAATTCAGCGACAAAGCTGTAAATTGCAGGGTGTACTGGCCAATTTGTCTATATTCAATGGTGCAAAAGTCAACTACCTATGATTTTAACTTATCTTTCTTCTTCAGATACAAAGTGAACATGGGAGCACCTTCAGAAAAATTCAGTATGGAAGAGCATAGGACCATAATCAAGTTCCTGTTTCTCCAAGGGAAAGGTGCGAAGCAGATCCATGATGAAATGTCACAAACCTTGGATGACTGTGGCCCTTCATATGCAACAGTTAAACGTCGGGTTGTCAATTTTAAAACTGGCCATTTTGGTGTTGAAAATGAGAAACCCAGTGGAAGACCTGTTTCTATCTCTGTGCCTGCAAATGTGAAAGCCATCCATGACATGATCATGGAGGACTGCCGAATATCAGCCGAAAGTATTGCTACATATCTTGGAATATCACGTAAGAGAGTTGGTGCCATTATCCACAACGACTAGGAGAAATCTTGCAGCAAAGTGGATCCCAAAACTTTTGACTTTTGCAGGCACAGAGACAGAAACAGGCCTTCCACTGGGGTTCTCACTTTCAACACCGAAATGGCCAGTTTTAAAATTGACAACCCAGTGTTGCAAATGAAGGGCCACTGTCACCCGAAGTTTGTGACTTTTCATCATGGATCTGCTTCACACCTTTCCCTTGGAGAAACGGGAACTTGATTATGGTCCTAAGCTCTTCCACATTGAATTTTTCTGGAGGTGCTGCCATGTTCACTTTGGACCTGAAAAAGAAAGATAAGTTAAAATCATAGGTAGTTGATTTTTGCACCGTTGAATATAGACAAATTGGCCAGTACACCCTGCAAATTACAGCTTCCTCATTTTTTTTTTTTTCTGGTTAATGCTCAATACTTATCAGCACCCCCTCGTGTGATCCTTTGTGAAGATTTGCAGCCAGCCAGCAATGATGAAACTACATATACAAGACTTTTATGTTTTATCGTCAAACTCCCTCATATTATTTTGGGGTATTTGACTTTAGAAAATATTTGATGACATCCAGGTTGTTGAACAATGCCAAGGGCAAGCAGGAAAATAGCCCTAAATCTCTTAACTTTTTATTTGGTCATTATTTTTCATGCATTAACATACCCTGAAACTGCCCATGCCTATGACCTGCTAATAACAATGGCAATAACAATGGCAAACAAAGCCTCCAAGAAAGCAAGAAGAAGAAGTGGAAGCATGTAGTCAACAACTGCTGGTTAGAAAATAGCTTGTAGGTTTAACAATGATGTTATTGAGGACTATCATCATTTATGGCACTGAATAACAAATAAAACAACAACAACAACAACAACAAAAAAACGTAATAAAAAAAAACAGCATTTTTGCTTGCACATGATTGGATGATGGAAATCAGCTGTGTGTCACTTCATTCACTAAGCTCTGGGTAAATTTCTGTACAAAGTGCAGCTTACCTTGCAAAGTAAACCATCTATTTGCCGTTAGTAAATCAACCTCAGGGTTTCTAGGGTTATTGAAATTGGTAGATACTTTGGGGTTAAAGTGTTTGTTAACCCAAAAGTATAAAGCTGTGCCAGCCCCTCTATTATAGGCAGGCATAGCACACTGTACATGTCTTTTATAAAAACAAGGCTTGCAAATACCGATTTGGAGCTATCTTCAGGCTGGTCACATGAATCGCGGCTGATGTACAGCTCCGATGGAGGGCTTCTGCAGGAGGGGCCGATATCTCCCTCTGATGTCAGCCGGGGGGATCACATGGCCGCTCAGTCCCTCCTGCAGTAGCCCAGAAACCGGCTGAGCGTCACGTGACCGGCCTGAAGATTGCGCTAAATTGGTATTTAGAAGCCTTGTTTTTATAAAAGATTTATATAGTGTGCTATGTTTAACTATAATAGAGGGGCTGGCAGTGACCATATATACAGTTTTATTTGTACAAATAGCGGCTGGGAAGGGGGGGAGCGGAGACAGAGACACAGACATGGAGCTGACAGGCAGGGAGGAGGGGGTGAGGCGGAGAGAGGAGAGCTCAGAGCAGGGCTGCGGATGATGAAGGGATGTACGCTGACTACGGTGGTCAGGGCTCAGCAGCCCTGATTTTCGTGGTCAACGCAGAAAGGGGGATACAGGAAGTAGCAGGTTCAGCCAGGTTTCTTTACAGTTTAAAGGGGGGCAGATTACACAGCACAAGCACTGTGCTGTTCAATCTGCTTTAAGGGACCAGGATATCTATTTTTTTTTTTTGGGTTAACAAACACTTTACTTTACTAAAGGCAAATAGACTCTTTACTTTGCAAGGAAATTTTCCCCAGAGCTTGTTTTTTTGTTATTTTCCTTAGGGTCCTTTCACACAGGCTGTCCAATCAGGTCCGCCTGTCAGTTTTTCAGGTGGACCTGATTGGACACTGCATTGTCCCAGGGGCATCTTAATAGTATCATGGGCCCTTGGGCAAAGTAATGCACTGGGGCCTAGGGGCCCAAATGTATGCACCTACTCAAGAATTAGTTGATAAAATTAAACATATATTTATTAGTACTTTCAATAAAATGGAATTAAACAATATAAAAAGCATTTCATAAATCAAAGACTAATCAAATCAAAGGGCACAGTACAGGGGTGGAGGCAGAAGGGCACAGTACAGGGGGGTCATGAGGGCACAATACTGGGATCAGGAAGGCACAGCACAGGTTCCAGGATGCTGCTCAGGAAATGGCCATCCTGGGACAGTTTAGTAAAAAGCTTGACTGGTCTGGCAAATCTGGGAAAGTTTGTATTTGTATGTGTGATGTAATGCAAGACTATCATTGGGCCCCCTATGCACCTGGGGCCCCTGGGCAGTGCCCAGGGGTGTCCATGCATTAAGACAGCCCTTTATTGTCCTCTATGGAGCAGCAGATGTCAGCAAACACGTGCCCGCTGACACCCACCACCATCCGATCCGATCCTGCCTTCAAAAAACAGATGTAAGTGGTCCTATTTTCCATCTGTCTGGCGGATCGGATTGAAACAGACAGGTGGTCCATTTCCATCCAATTTACCATAGAGAGCGGACTGTGTCTGTGTCTGCTCTGCACAGTGGAGCGGACACGGACCTGTCATCCACCTGCTCAGCGGGGATCAGTGGAGCGATCACCCACTGAGCAAGCGGAATCCGCTACATGGAGGCGCCTGTGTGAAAGGGGCCTTACTTTAAATTGTAAGCTCTAATGAGCAGGGCCCTCTGATTCCTCTTGTTACAAATTGTATTGTAATTGTAATGTCTACCTTCATTTTGTAAAGCAAACTGTTGGCGCTATATAAATCCTGTATATTACATAGTTACATAGTAGGTGAGGTTGAAAAAAGACACAAGTACATCAAGTCCAACCTGTGTGTGTGATTATGTGTCAGTATTACATTGTATATCCCTGTATGTTGTGGTCATTCAGGTGCTTATCTAATAGTTTCTTGAGCTATCGATGCTCCCCGTTGAGACCACCGCCTGTGGAAGGGAATTCCACATCCTTGCCGCTCTTACAGTAAAGAACCCTCTACGTAGTTTAAGGTTAAACCTCTTTTCTTCTAATTTTAATGAGTGGCCACAAGTCTTGTTAAACTCTCTTCTGCGAAAAAGTTTTATTTCTATTGTAGGGTCACCAGTACGGTATTTGTATATTGAAATCATATTCCCTCTCAAGCGTCTCTTCCCCAGAGAGAATAAGTTCAGTGCTCGCAACCTTTCCTCATAACTAAGATCCTCCAGACCCTTTATTAGCTTTGTTGCCCTTCTTTGTACTCACTCCATTTCCAATACATCCTTCCTGAGGACTGGTGCCCAGAACTGGACAGCATACTCCAGGTGCGGCCGGACCAGAGTCTTGTAGAGTGGGAGAATTATCGTTTTATCTCTGGAGTTGATCCCCTTTTTAATGCCAATATTCTGTTTGCTTTGTTAGCAGCAGCTTGGTGAGCCTATCATCTACTAGGACCCCCAGGTCCTTTTCCATCCTAGATTCCTCCAGAGGTCCCCCCCCCAGTGTATAGATTGCATTCATATTTTTGACACCCAAATGCATTATTTTACATTTTTCTACATTGAACCTCATTTGCCATGTAGTTGCCCACCCCATTAATTTGTTCAGATCTTCTTGCAAGGTTTCCACATCCTGTGGAGAAGTTATTGCCCTGCTTAGCTTCGTATCGTCTGCAAATACAGAGATTGAACTGTTTATCCCAACCTCCAGGTCGTTTATGAACAAATTAAATAGGATTGGTCCCAGCACAGAACCCTGGGGAACCCCACTACCCACCCCTGACCATTCTGAGTACTCCCCATTTATCACCACCCTCTGAACACGCCCTTGTAGCCAGTTTTCAATCCATGTACTCACCCTATGATCCATGCCAATGGACCTTTTTTTTGTACAATAAAAATTTATGGGGAACTGTGTCAAATGCTTTTGCAAAATCCAGATACACCACGTCTACGGGCCTTCCTTTATCTAGATGGCAACTCACCTCCTTATAAAAGGTTAATAGATTATAATAATATTAATAATAATAATAATAATAATAATAATAATAATAATACACATGATTAGGTATTCTTTGTAAAGTGAAAATTCACCACATTAGATGCTGTGGTGAATTCCCTTGCAAAGTATCATTTCCCTTGCACGGCGAACAGCCTATTTGTCTTTAGTAAATTAATGAACCCATTTGTGTGTAATTTATTTTGGTATCATCTACTCTGTGGTTACCTTTTGGTTGATGTTCACACATTTGTACATAATCTGATCTGGGTCATCTCAGCTTGGGACTCAGGCTGAGTCCCTTGGTTAGCTGATTATATATATATATATATAGGTTTTTGTCATTTTGAATCAAGTTTACTTATTATAGTTTTGCTGGTGTTGTATTTTGTTTTTTGGGGACATGGAAAATGAGGTTTAATGTGAAGAAATGTAAAGTGATGCACTTGGGGGCCAAGAACATAAACTACTCACTAGGGGGAGAACCTCTGGGGGAGTCAAGGATGGGGAAAGATCTGGGGGTCCTAGTGGAAGATAAACTGTGCAATAGCATGCAATGTCAAGCTGCAGCTACCAAAGCCAGCAGAATATTAGCATGATATTATAAAGTTCACAAAATAAATCCTGGAAAGGCAGCACTATTAGTGTTCTTTAATAATCAACTAGATAGTATCCTTCTGTTGAATTAGTTAGAAAGTTCAAACCAGGATATGTGTCATCCAAGAAGACTTGATAACATAGTTGCAAAGTGTCCTTCCCAGTATGTACTGCGTGGGATCTCTGTGGATAGGTTAGGTGTGAATGAAATGGTGAAACAGCACATACAAGCTCCCTCCGTTTTCAATATACATGCAGATCATAGGTGAAGTCTCTTATAGATTCTAACCTTACCAGAGCATAGTGGGTAAGACAGCATGCAAACAAAATGGGCTCATTTCCAATAGTTTTCATCCAAAGGCATCACTGGCGGTCGGCGGCTGATAATCGATAGCTAGCAGGTGGATCGGTCTTTTACTCGGAGCAGCTCATTCTATTTCAGACGTACGGAATACCTTCCACATACAATATTACAATGCCACCACATATTTTCTAGACTCTCTTGGCATTCATCACTTTTTTGGCTAGTCAAGTTGACGCTCCATAATAATCTTGAAGAGGTTATGCGTCTCCGAGTGGATATGCCATGGCACAGTAAAAGTAACAAGTTGCTTCACTTAATCCAGTTCCACTTGGTCTAAGTTCCAGCAAACCCAAACATAAGAAGCATGCATTAAAAAGGGGATATACCCCAGAGATAAAACTATAATCCTGACACTTTTTAAAACCCTGGTCCAGCCACATCTGGAGTATTCTGTCCAGTTCTGGTCACCAGTCCTCAGAAAGGATGTGCTGGAACTGTGGAGAGAGTCCAAAGAAGTCCAACTAAATTAATACGGGGACTGGAGGACCTCAAATACAAGGAGCGACTACAAGCACTAATTTTTTTTCTCACTGGAGAAAAGACGCTTAAGAGGGGAAATACCTTTACAAAGAAAGGATGTGCTGGAACTGTGGAGAGAGTCCAAAGAAGTCCAACTAAATTAATACGGGGACTGGAGGACCTCAAATACAAGGAGTGACTACAAGCACTAATTTTATTCTCACTGGAGAAAAGACGCTTAAGAGGGGAAATGATAGCGATTTACAAATACCTCAATGGGGATCCCAGCATAGGAAAAAAACTATTCAATCTCAGGGGGTGTAAGAGGACTTTGGGCCACACAATGAGATTGGAGGAGAAGCGGTTAAAGATGTGGAACTTTCTTCCACAATCGGTGGTGTCAGCGGGGAGTATTGATATTTTTAAGACTCTTGGACGTGCATCTTAAAGAACACAACACACAGAGATATGGGAAATAATTATCGACACTGACATATATTCACCTACACAGGTTGAACTGGATGGACTGTTGTCTTTATTCAACCTTACCTACTATATAACTATATATATTTTATGCCATTGTTTGCCCTACTTCTTGCATTTTATTACATATATGGCCCAATGTGAACTCTGACATTGAATCTTTGTGATCAATGAAAACCAAGGAAGTCTCCAGCTCCAAGCACACTAGGAAATTGACAGTTTTACTCCACAGTCCCTTCTAATTCTAATTGGCTGTTATATAGGGACAGAGAAGAATGCAAGAGGATGCAAGGTAGCGTTGGGTAGACTACTGTTTCTCGACCTTTTTTCACTCAAGGCACCTTTTAAAAGTACGCACAACCTCATTCTAAAATGGAAAAACGAAACTAATAGTTTTACATATTGCAGCGACGTCTACACACATGGGGCACCCAACATTAGAGGTGATCTGTTCTTACAAAGCAAATACACCTCTGCACACTGGTACTGACTAGTAATCCTGCGTTTCTCATCTGCTTCAGATTTTCTCCATCACTCAGTGGCCCCTGTGCTGACAGAGAGAGGCAGGAGAGGGGCAAACTAGGATGCTGTGCATGTACCCGATGTCCTCCCAATCAACGAGGGATGTCATCGTTGTTAGAATACCAGCGGCTTCACCGCATGATGCTTAAGGCTGTAATGCTGCACAATGAAAACCTGTGGCTTCATGTATTAGGCTTGATCCACCAGTTGTCTTGTACACAATTTTTGGGCAATTTGGGGCAATTTTTAGGCATTATGCCAAACTGTCCCTGAAGAACCCAGAAGGCACCTCAGGGTACCACAGCACTGTGGTTGAGAAAAGCTGGGGTAGACCCAGTGGTGTATTTTGGTCTTGTGTTGCCCTAGGTAAGACTAAAATCAGGTGCCCCCCCACCAAAATCTTGGGAGTCAGACAAATGTATGTATATGCACACACACACACACACGCATGCATTTATTGGAGATCACTGTTATATACCCTATATTACCAAAAGTATTAGTACGCTTGCCTTTACAGGCACATGAACTTTAATGGCATCCCAGTCGTAGTCTGTAGGGTTCAATATTAAGTTGGCCCACCCTTTGCAGATATAACAGCTTCAACTCTTCTGGGAAGGCTGACCACAAGGTTTAGGAGTGTGTCTATGGGAATGTTTGACCATTCTTCCAGAAGCGCATTTGTGAGGTCAGGCACTGATGTTGGACGAGAATGCCTGGCTCACAGTCTCCATTCTAATTCATCCAAAAGGTGTTTTATTGGGTTGAAGTCAGGACTCTGTGCAGACAAGTCAAGTTCTTCCACCCTAAACTCACTCATCCATGTCTTTATGGACCTTGCTCTGTGCTCTGGTCCAAATCATTTGGTGGAGAGGGGATTATGGTGTGGGGTTGTTTTTCAGGGTTGGGCTTGGCCCCTTAGTTCCAGTGAAGGGAACTCTTAAAGCGTCAGCTAACCAATGCATTTTTGACAATTTAATGCTCCCAACTTTGTGGGAACAGTTTGGGGATGGCTCCTTCCTGTTCCAACATGACTGCGACCAGCGCACAAAGCAAAGTCCATAAAGACATGGATGAGCGAGTTTAGGGTAGAGGAACTTGACTGGCCTGTACAGAGTCCTGACCTGAACCTGATAGAACACCTTTGGGACGAATTAGAGCGGAGACTGTGAGCCAGGCCTCCTCGTCCACATCAGTGCCTGACCTCACAAATGCGCTTCTGGAAGAATGGTCAAACATCCCCATAGACACACTCCTAAACCTTGTGGACAGCCTTCCCAGAAGAGTTGAAGCTGTTATAGCTGCAAAGGGTGGGCCAACTCAATATAGAACCCTACGGACGAATACCGGGATGTCATTAAAGTTTATGTGCGTGTAAAGGCAGGTATCTTAATACTTTTGGTAACATAGTGTGTGTGTGTGTGTATATATATATATATATATATATACCATATCTTCAGACCCTAGCACTTCCAGCCTCCAAGTGTCATTGTATCTTCATACCCAATAGTCAGTCCCTCCATCCTCCATGTGTCATTGAGTCTTCAGACTCCATCAGTCAGTCCTTCCAGCCTCCATGTGTCACTGTATCTTCAAATCCTCCTCAGCCACCATCAGTCTACAAGACCAATTTCATTGCCATCATGGGAGAAGCTGACATCTACAGGGGACTCTTAATGGATCATCACCCCTACCGGATTCCCTGCAATAGGAGGGGCAGGGTGGTATCTATGCACGAGGAGGGGCGATCACCGGATCCCGGAGTTGCCCATGCCCACCCGAGGTTCCATAGGAATAGACAGAGTTCCAACCAAAGTTTCCCCCCCCCCGTTCGAGTCTGACATCATGGATCCTATAGCCTGTGCCGCCCCCCTAAAAAATGCCACCCAAAGCAAACACTTTGTTTGCCTCACGGCAGATACGCCCCTGAATAGACCACCAAACATCACCAAGAATTTTACTGATATCCACATCAAGCAAAACAACATGATACAGTTTTAAATCCTAGATAGTGTGAATCAGCTCATTCATCTCTAGAGCAGATAATTCAAAGCTTGGCAATAATAGATTGTGCTAAACCATTCAGTCACAAATGACCCCACTTGTTTCTTCAAACAGAGAACCAATGTCCTTTTGGACGACAAGTGAATCACTGCAGGTTGTAAAGCTGGTTATTCGGAAGACACTTGACCTTCTACACAACTGCTGTTGTCTTGCTATGTCTTCCTATAACTGTGACATTGTTGAGTACTGCAGCTGTAGAAATAGTCGTAGATTTATTCACAGGAAAGAAAAACCCGATCCATCAAAGAGTATTTATTACACACATTCTCTCCAAACATAAAGACCGAGAAGAATTCTGCAAGGAGATCCACGACGGTGAAATGACATAGGAGGAGAATTGAGCCGGCTCTAGAAAGTATAGTAAATAAAATGCAATAACATCCCATACATTATCTCAGCATGATTCCATTTCATTGTGTCCCCTGTGCGTGCTGGAAGTATCAGGATAGCAATAACGGTACAGATATTGTTAAATTCTTGCTCAAATATATGGCAAACTGGCCCAAATTTGTTTGAAGCGGTGCAAAAGCACATCTTAATGTACCCTACGTGGTTCATTGGCGGGAGTATAAAGCAAACAACTGGAAGAGCCGTTTCGTTTTTTCTCTCCAGAGTTACACGATCATCATCACTGTATTTACAGCAGCACTTTGCAAAATGGTTTCATCTTTGTGCAGTAGGCTTCAGGTATATCAATTACAGGGCGATGGAAAAAAAAAACATACATGAGTAAGAGCTTCTGATATATTGAACATAGTATAGAGAAACCATTCTTTTAAAGCTGAACATCAGGCTGATATACAATATTTAAACTGATGCAAAATTGTATTCATTAATACAGTGGTACCTTGGATTACGAGCATAATTCGTTCCAAAGCACTCGTATATCAAAGTGATTTTCCCCATAGGAAATAATGGAAACTCAGATAATCCGTTCCAGTGGCACTGCTAGTGTATGCAGTACCGCATGTAACCAGAGATGGGAGGGGGGGCGCCGGAGATATTTGGAAACACTCAGAAAGCACTCGGAGGGGCTCGGGAATGGAGTGTTTCCGAGTGTTTATGAGTGTTTCCGAACGGCTCAGAGTGTCACCGGTGCCCCTCCACCCCCAACCTCCTCCACCTCAAACCTCTGCCCAAATGCGGTACTGCACACACCAGAGGCTTGCATCCTGCTTGTTTTGCGAGACAACAGAGGATTTTTAGCCACTTAAGGACCGAGCCTCTTTCTGAGATTTGTTGTTTACAAGTTAAAAACAGGTTTTTTTTTTGCTAGAAAATTACTTAGAACCCCCCAACATTATACATTTTTTTTTCTAACACCCTAAAGAACAAAATGGCGGTCGTTGCAATACTTTCTGTCACGCCATATTTGCTCAGCGGTCCTGAAAGCGCACTTTTAAAAAAAAAAAAATACATTTTGTTGAATTAAAAAATAAGACAACAGTAAAGTTAGCCCAATTTTATTTTTATATTGTGAAAGAAATGTTAGGCTGAGTAAATTGATACCCAACATGTCACGCTTAAAAATTGCGCCCGCTCGTGGAATGGTGACAAACATTTACCCTAAAAAACCTCCATAGGTGACATTTAAAAAATTCTACAGGTTGCATGTTTTGAGTTACAGAGGAGGTCTAGGTCTAGAATTATTGCTCTCGCTCCACCTCACATGTGTGGTTTGAACACTGTTTTCATATGCGGGCGCTACTCACATATGCGTTCGCTTCTGCGCGTGAGCTTGGCGGGATGGGGAACGTTTAAAAATTTTTTTTTTTTTTCTTATTTATTTTACCTTTTATTTTTTATTTTTACACTGTTCTTTAAAAAAAAAAAAAAAAAGTTGGGTCACTTTTATTCCTATTACAAGGAATGTAAACATCCCTTGTAATAGAAAAAAACCATGACAGGACCTCTCCCGCCGCCGATAAAAGTGATCTTGCGTCAAATCCGCCGCAGAGACCACTTTTATCTTGAAGCGGACTGCCTGCTGAAGATATGAAGATTCCGGGGTTATGGCAGCTAGCTGCTGCCATAACAACGATATTCCTCTTCAAAGTACTGACGTATAACGACGGTGGGCGGTCCGGAAGTGGTTAAAAATAGTAGTCCATATTGCGAAACGCTCGTAAACTGCGTTACTCGCAATCCGAGATATTACTGTAAACCATTTTTTTTTTAAAGTGACCTGACTTGATATAGGCTTTTTCTTTATCTCCTATACAATTAGAATGTAAAAAAAAAGGGTTAGGACTGGGAGCCAACCAGGTATGCTACATGCAAATGTGTTGACAAGGAACCTAATAGAAGGAGCAGAGGCAGTTGCAGTTAGCTTGTCTGCCATAAGGTGGCTCTGTCTTAGAATAGTGTGTGGTAACAGAGAATAGTGTAATCAGGTGCTAGGTCCCTTTTAGCTAGAGCCCTCCTGTTATGTCATGGGTGAGTGAGTGCTCATATTTAAACCGTTTGTAAAGGTTCAGATATATATATATATACTTATACTTATACTTACCTGCTCTGTGTAATGGTTTTGGACAAAGCAGCCCTGATCCTCCTTTTTTTGGGTCTCCCATCGGTGCTGCTGGCCTCTCCCCCTCTGCTGAATGCCCCCATAGCAAGCTGCTTGCTATGGGGGCACTCATGAATGCCCGCTCCCCAGCCACCTCTGTGTGTCTATGGTCACGTTGATCTGGTAAAGAGTGGATGTCAGTGTTAATTTCGTTAACGAAAACTGGTCAGCTTCAATGAAGATCATCCTCAATGGCGCACTTCCAGGAGACAATCGCTATACACCAATGGACATGCGCTTCCACGGATCAGGCATGAGCATCCAGTGGATTATCCAAAAGGAGGGAAAAAAGAGACTCCGATAGTGCAGAGATTCAGTTTTGAAGGCAGCTTCTTGTTCCATTCAGTTTTGAAGGCAGCTTCTTGTTCCAAGTGCGCCATTGAGGATATTCTTCATTGAAGCTGGCCGGTTTTCGTTGACGAAATTAACACTGACATCCACTCTGAAACTGAATGGAACAAGAAGCTGCCTTCAAAACTGAATCTCTGCACTATCGGAGTCTCTTTTTTCCCTCCTTTTGGGTAATCTACTGGATGCTCATGCCTGATCCATGGAAGTGCACGTCCATTGGTGTTTCGTCAATGAAAACGTTTTCGTCATAATTTTCGTCAACAGAGTTTTTACAGTGATGAAAACTAAATGAAAAGTACACCACATTTTCATCCTCTGACAAAAGTCAATTCAGTTTCCGTTAACGAACGAAAACTAAATGAAAAAGTGAAGGAGGGACGTTTACCCTCAGAACTTCCGGTTTCCACGGAGCTCCTGCTTCCTCTGGATGGAGCCCAGTCTTTGTAGATAGGAGGCTGTTCGCAGAAAGGTTAGACCATCAATGTCTGTTGTCTGCAGCCTGAAGGGGGATGTTCTGTTAGGATGGCGGGGGCTGGGCTGTGTAGTTAACCCTTTCACACACTTAGGGTTGCTACCTTTTCTTCAAGTCAAACCTGAAAACACTTTAGCGGCGCACTGCAATTTTCTTTTATAGTATAAAATATACATATATTTTGCTATTAAATAATATTTCCAATCATATGAAGTTAATAACAAGAGTCCCCCTTTACATCCACAGAGTTCGCCTTTTATATCTGAACTCACAGAAATCCCTTACACTGTAAGGGGGGACTCTGCAGACTCTGATGTAAGGGAAAATTATGGGGCCTCCAACATAAGGGATGCTCTGGGAACCCTGATTTAAGGGGGAACACTGAGAACTCTGATGTATGGAGAGAACCTCTGATGTAAGGGGAAACACTGTGGCCTCTGGTGTAAAGGGGAAATCTGATGTAAGGGGTGCTCTAAGAACCCTGATTTGCCTTAGTGTACTCACTCAGTGGCAGGAGAGAGAAGGAGGGAGACTTCAATCACAGACAGAGGGGTAGGGGTGGGGGGGAGAGGTGCGGATCGAGCCCTCTCTCCTCTCCCGTCTATGTATGTGTTTGGGGGGGGGGGATTGTTAGTGTTGGCTTTGGGCAGTGTGAAGGAGAGTGTAACCCTACTGGGAAGCCATAGTCCAGTCTAAATATGTGACAAGTGTGGCGTGCATTTGTATTCAGCCCCCTTTACTCCGATACCCCCAACTAAAATCTAGTGCAACAAATTTCATTCAGAAGTCACCTAATTAGTAAATAGAGTCCACCTGTGTGTAATTTAATCTCAGTATAAATACAACTGTTCTGTGATGCCCTCAGAGGTTTATAAGAGAATCTCAGTGAACAAACAGCACCATGAAGGCCAAGGAACACACCAGACAGGTCAGGGACAAAGTTTCAAAATTTCAAGGGGTATGAATACTTTTTCAAGGCACTGTAAGGAGTTTGGGAATTGTAGAGAAATGCTTAAATAATGCAAAACAATGTAACTAAACCCATTCGGTTTTAGGCGACTAAAATGTACTGGAGATTTAGTCGACTAAATATGACTAATGCAGCGTACACACGGTCGGACTTTTCAACCGGACTGGTCCGACGGACGCCGACGGACCAAATCCGGCGGACAATCCGATCATGTGGGGGCTTCACCGGACCTCAGCAGACTTTTCCAGTCGCAAATCTGACGGACTTTAGATTTGGAACATGCTTCAAATCAAAACTCCACCGGACCCAGAAATCCGCTCGTCTGTATGCTAGTCCGACGGACAAAAACCGACGCTAGGGCAGCTATTGGCTACTGGCTATCAACTTCCTTATTTTAGTCCGGTGTACGTCATCACGTATGAATTAGTCGGACTTTGGTGTGATCGTGTGTAGGCAAGTCCGTTCGTTAAAAAGTCAGTCGAAGGTCCGCCGGAAAGTCTGTCGGACTAGTCCGGTCGAAAAGTCCGCTCGTGTGTACGCGGCATAAAACTAAAAGACTTGCAGAAGACTAAAATGGGACTACAATTAAAATGCCATTTTAGTCTCAAGACTAAGGCTCCATGCACACTGGACGTTAAAATAATGTTATAAAAATGTCAGTAGCTTTGCAGTGAGTCTTTCAACGTTTTTTAACGTTTTTGCAATAGAGTTTATTAGCGGCTTTTAGTGTTTTTTAGCATTATTTTTTTTCTTTCAATGGCTCAAAAACATTAAAAAACGCTGGTGAACCACGTTTTTGAGCGTTTATCAATGTTTATCAGCATTTATGAGCATTTGGCATTTTATGTGGTCAGAAAAACGACTCCTGAATGCGATTTTATGGCGTTCAGAAAAAAGCCCGTAAACGCCACCGCTGATAAAAGTTCAAAAACATCCATGTGTGCATGGACACATAGGATAACATAGAGTGGAGTTTATGGGCTGTTAAAAAAAAACTCCAAAAAATGTCCGTTTATGAGCTCCAGTGTGCATGGAGCCTAAAGCCTCGTACACACGGTACGCTTGTTGGCCAACCGAGTGTGTGGGGTATTGTTACGAATGTCAGAGCGAGAGCAATAAATCTAGCATCAGACCTCCTGTGTACCTCTAAAATGGTAGCCTGTAAAGTCGTTTAAAGTGTCGCTTATGGAGAATTTTAAGTCCCGTAATTGCCGCCATTCCACTCTCAGACACAAGTTTAAAGCGTGACATGTTAGGTATCTATTGACTCGGCGTAACATCATCTTTTATATTTTAAAAATAAGTATTATATTGTGTTTGTGTGCAATAAAATGAATTAAAGTGTATTTTTGCCCCAAAAATTGCTGTTGAAAAAACACCACGCAAATACCGTGTGACGTAAACAATTGCAAAAAACATAATTTTATTCTCTAGGGCTTCTACTAAAAAATTATATATATATAAAATAAATAGAGGGAGCAAGGGAGTGGGATTTTAACGGTGCCAATAGATGAGTAGTAGAAAAGTAGTAGATAATTAAAACGTTGAATTTATTAGAAACATAGTTAAAATTAGAGATCAACCGATATGGGTTTTTCTCTGGCCGATGCTGATATTTAGAAATCGCGGCGACCGATGGCCGATATATGATGCCAATTTATTTCTTTTTTTTTCCCCTTCATCTCATAAAATCTAACAGTGAAGTAATAAGAAGTGATACAGAAAATTTCTTTTAACATTTATTAAACACAACAAACCTCCAATCAGTGCACTTGTAGGTATAATTTAGATTATACATACATATCTTAAATATGGTGCTCTTTGGGTGATGTGATGTGTTGGGTTTGCACCAGACATAGCGTTTTCTTTGATGGCCAAAAAGTTCAATTGTAGTCTCATCAGACCAGAGCACCTTCCTCCATACATTTTGGGAGTCTCCCACATGCCTTTTTGCAAACTCAAAACGTGCCATTTTGTTTTTTGCTGAAAGTAATGGCTTTCTTCTGTCCACTCTGCCATAAAGCCCAACTCTATGAAGCGTACGTCTTATTGTGGTCCTATGTACAGATACTCCAGTCTCTGCTGTGGAACTCTGCAGCTCCTCCAGGGTTACCTTAGGTCTCTGTGCTGCCTCTCTGATTAATGCCCTCCTTGCCCGGTCTGTGAGTTTTGGTGTGCGGTCGTCTCTTGGCAGGTTTGCTGTTGTGCCATGTTCTTTCCATTTGGTTATGATAGATTTGATGGTGCTCCTAGGGATCATCAAAAATTTGGATATTTTTTAATAACCTAACCCTGACCTGTACTTCTCAACACTGTCCCTTACTTGTTTGGAGAGTTCCTTGGTCTTCATGGCAGTGTTTGGTTAGTGGTGCCTCTTGCTTAGGTGTTGCAGCCTCTGGGGCCTTTCAAAAAGGTGTGTATATGTAATGACAGATCATGTGACACTTAGATTGCACACAGGTGGACATCATTTCACTAATTATGTGACTTCTGAAGGTAATTGGTTGCACCAGAGCTTTTTATGGGCTTCATAACAAAAGGGGTGAATACATATGCACATGCCAGTTATCATTTTTTTATTTCTGAAAAATTGTTTTATGTATATATTTTTCTAGTTTTACTTCACCAACTTTTGTGTTCTGATCCATCACATATAATTCAGATTAAAAAAACATTGAACCAAAGGTTGTAATGTAACAAAATAGGTAAAAGGCCAAGGGGGTGAATACTTTTGCAAGGCACTGTATATAATGTTTGGGGGTTCTAATTAATTTTTTTATCAAAAAAAAAAGTAGATTTTTACATTTCAGAATTGACCCGGGTGGGAAGTGGTTAAAACTGATTAATTAATAAAATTTATGGGTATTAAAAAAAGCAAAACAACATCAAGGAGCATATCGCACAGCTGCCGGCTCTGCTTAGTACAGACCTTTCCCAGTACAACTGCCCTCCAAGTCTAACCCCTTTAGTGTAGATTTCTTCCCTCTACTTACCAGATGCAGTGGAATTTCAGATTGAGGGAAGTCCTCCTCTTGGCTGTCATGTGACTGGAGCTCCCGTTGACTTTGAACTGCTGTTGTCAGACAGGCAGTAGCTGTGCTGTGGTGCCTCTGACCCTAGTGCTACAGAGCTGACTCTGCCTGTATGACAGTGGCAGTTGCACGGTGTAACAAAGAAAAAAATTGGGCAGCCAGCCAGCACTCCCAAAATTTCGGTATCCGGTGCGGACTACACCTGCCTAAGTACTCCACTGTTTGTGGATATTCATTTTGCTGCCACATGTGCTTTTTTTTCTGATATTGATGGGCCTGTCCACAGTCTCTAGAATGCCATCTGGCCCACATATCTAAATTTGTGGCTTCATTGGCTTGTTTGCCTTTGCAGCTCCAGCAGGGAGGAAATATTATTATACTATCTTCTACATATGGGCCAATCAAGGGTGGATAATGAGCACCATGTATTCCCAACACCATGTATTACCCACTCTAGTTATCCCAATTATCACGTCTTACCATTTTATATTTATTCATCTGAAGTGTTAGCTAGGCCACACTTTACATAGAAATCATTGAAACATCATAAATGGTCACTTTTATAACCTATTAAGTAAGAAAATCCCAAACCACTTTTTCTTAATACATCACATTAAAAATGTAACATATTTAAATGCTACCTCTTATAACATGTTTCCCTAAGGAGGAAGGAGTTTCCCCCACTAGTTTGAGAACCTCTGGGGGAATCAAGGATGGAGAAAGATCTGGGGGTCCTAGTAGTTAACAGATTGAGCAATAGCATGCAATGTCAAGCTGCAACCACCAAAGCCAGCAGAGTATTAGCATGCATAAAAAAGGGGATATACTCCAGGGATAAAACCATAATCCTACCACTTTATAAAACTCTGGTTAGGCCACATCTGGAGTACTCCTTCCAGTTCTGGTCACCAGTCCTCAGAAGGGATGTGCTGGAACTGGAGAGAGTCCAAAGAAAGGCAACAAAAATAATAAGGGGGCTGGAGGACCTCAATTACGAGGAACCACTGCAAGCGCTAAATTTATTCTCGCTGGAGAAACAATGCTTGAGAGGGGATATGATAGCTATTTACAAATATCTCAATGGCGCTCCCAGCATAGGAAACAAACTTTTCAGTCTCAAGGAGGGGCCACATAATGAGGTTGTAGGAGAAGCGGTTTAACCTTAAACTGCGCAGGGGGTTTTTTACTGTCAGGGCAATAAGGATGTGGAATTCTCTTCCACAATTGGTGGTGGCAGCGTGGAGTATGGTTATTTTTAAGAGACTCTTGGATGTACATCTTAACCACTTACCGACCGGCCACTGTATATATACGTCATTACTTTGAAGATAGATATCTCGGTAACGGCAGCAGCTGCTGCCACAACCGAGGTATCCATCTTTAGGGCCGGCGATTCTGTTTACGATAATGGTGGTCTTTGTGGGGGATTCACCGTGAGATCACCATTATCGGCGGCAAGAGAGGTGCCACCCGCCGCTCTCCCGCGCCCTCTGCCACTTACCAGAGCCGTCGGTAGCGGCGGAGGCGATCGGGACCTGTCCGTGGCTGTGTATGGAGACAAGTGAGGGGAAGATGGCCCCCACCCGTCTCCATACCATAGGAGGGCGGAAGCGACGTCATAATGCCCATACGTCTTAAAGGCATATTTTGTTTTTTTAAATGACAATTTTTTTTTTTTTTTTTTTGCATTTAAGTCCAAATATGAGATCTGAGGATTTTTGACCCCAGATGTCATATTTAAGAGGACCTGTCATGCTTTTTTCTATTACAATGGATGTTTACATTCCTTGTAACAGGAATAAAAGTGATCCAATTTTTTTTTTTAAACAGTGAAAAAATAAATAAAATAAAGTAAAATAAATAAGAAAAAACATTTTTTTTTTAAAGCACCCCGTCCCAACGAGCTCGCGTGCAGAAGCGAACGTATACGTGAGTAGCGCCCACATATGAAAACGGTGGTCAAACCACACATGTGAGGTATCGCCGCGACTGGTAGAGCGAGAGCAATAATTCTAGCCCTAGACCTCCTCTGTAACTCAAAATATGCAACCTGTAGAATTTTTTAAACGTTGCCTATGGAGATTTTTAAGGGTAAAAGTTTGACACCATTCCACGAGCGGGCGCAATTTTGAAGTGTGACATGTTGGGTATCAATTTACTTGGCATAACATTATATTTCACAATATAAAAAAATTGGGCTAACTTTACTGTTGTCTTATTTTTTAATTCAAAAAAGTGAATTTTTTCCAAAAAAAGTGCTCTTTAAACTACGGTGCAAAAAAAAGTATTGCATTGACCGCCATTTTATTCTTTAGGGTGTTAGAAAAAAAAATATATAATTTAAACACCTAAAATCCAAAACGAGGCTAGTCCTTAAGTGGACAACATACAGGGATATGGGAAATAATTATAGACACTGACAGGTGTACACCCCGACAGGTTGAACTGGATGGACTATTGTCTTTATTCAACCTTATCTACTATGTAACTATGTAGGCTTTTTTCATGCCATGTTCTAACTTCAATAGCTCTAGCTAAACAAGGTTGAAAAATCTTTCAAAAACATCCTTTCTACAAATGAAAAAAACCCCCATGGTATTCCACAAGTTGTACGTTTAAAAAAATGGTCATTTATTTTACTTAGGCATTCATTTAAAGGTCATTATTTTATATGTACTGTAATATGGAAAATCTGAAATTACCAGCCAGCCCCTTGTAAAAGTCTTTACTGGGCTAAGAAAAACAAGAAAACAAAAACAGCTTTCTTCAGCAAAAATAAAGCAAATATTGCTGGAATAGTCAAGACAACATAACCGCTCACTGCCAATATACCAGGCCCACACTTGGGTTTAGGGTTCCTTCCCATCTACTTCAGGGGTATCACAAAGGCAGCAGGAGTGCAGTCCACACTTTAACACACCTGTGAACCCTTAAACACAAGAAGTTAGACAAGTGCTGACTTGTTCCTGCCCCTTTTCAAGCTTCCCTTGCAGGTGGGTTAACCTTTTCGGGACCAAAGTCCCTGTAATCAGGATTTGAAGGCTCTTTCCCATCCAAAGTCTATCCAAGCTTCTGAATTCCAGGTTCCAAATGAGGACTTACCATTCCTAAAAGAACTGCCAATCAGTCCTCTCCTTTCCAACTGGACTGCCCCTGTAACCCCTCACTCTGCATGAGTAAGAACCCCTGAGTACTCAAAAATGTCTCTTATCATCCCCCTTAAGGGGACCACAACCCAAATAATGTGGAAACATACCTCCCGTCCAGCACACATCCCTGGAGTTCTGTACAGTACAAATTGGTAATGAGAGGGTTATCCCTACACTTCTAGCCTTTTTTTATGACAGTATGTCTTACTTACTGTGTTGGCATTTTTTAGAGCCTAAAAGTTGTTGCTAGGAATGAGCTGATAGTTCGATCCGAACCTAGGTTTGGACCAAACTTTGGCTGTTCAGGCATTTGGCACAATGCCTGAACTTTTGCCTGTTTGCTCCCCGTTCAGCGGGAGCTGAGCATCATAGATATAAGCTGTATTTATTACACTTCTATACAGTATATGACAGCTTCCCGCTGTCAGTGGTACCTAAGGAAGCAGTAGGTGCTTTCACTCTCCACATCCCTTGGAACCACTGTCATGGCCATGTTTGGTCAATAATGTCCCCACCATCCCCACCCCTTCCCCTTAATGACACCTCCAGGAGTTATTATCTGGCTAGAGGTACCATCAGGATTGGTCACGTGTGTCAGGTCGTTGGTTTTTTTTTTTTTGGTGAGTCGGCAGGCAGTGGGTTTTGTAATTGAAGATGTTTTTTTTTTTAATTTTACTTTCTTAAATAAAGGATTTCTCAAAGGGTTTTGTGACTTTGTTTCTAGGTAATACTTTTTTTTTTAATGAATAGGGACATTATGAACTTCTTACTCATTCATGGAGAGGGGATGAGGCCCTTGTCATTATCAACATGGGAACAAGGTGCCTTGCCAGGGAGTTACTTTAAACCTAACTCTGTGTTACTGTAGCACTATTTGTACTGATCTTCAAAACTTATGTACACATATTTATCCATTTAATTATAGTAAAGATCCAGACACATTCATCCCAGGTGTAGTTCTTTTCTTTGGATGTTCAAAATGAATGGTCAACTGTCATCTTAGTGCATTTTAGATAGAAAAAGGATTATTGAAAAAAGGCAACATGGGAAGAAAAGTGAGCTTTAGGTCAGGATACAGTTGTGCTCATAGGTTTACATAACCTGGTAGAATTTATGATTTCTTGGCCATTTTTCAGAGAATATGAATGATAACACAAAAACATTTCTTTCACTCATGGTTAGAGTTTGGCTGAAGCCATTTATTATCAATCAACTGTGTTTACTCTTTTTAAATCATAATCACAACAGAAACTACCCAAATGACCCTGATTAAAAGTTTACATACCCTGGTGATTTTGGCCTGATAACATGCACACAAGTTGGCACAAAGGGGTTTTAATGGCTATTAAAGGTTACCTTCCTCACCTGTGATCTGTTTGCTTGTAATTAATGTGTGTGTATTAGTGCTGGTTCACACAGGGGCGACTTGTCAGGCGACCTAGCCTCCTGACAAGTCGCCTCCCGTTCTGTACTATGGAACCGTTCTAATAGGAGCGACGCAAGTCGCTCCGACTTAGAAAAAGGTTCCTGTAGTATTTTTGGGGCGACTTCAGGCGACTTGCATTGACTTCTATACAGAAGTCGTTTTGCAAGTCGCCGCTGAAGTCGTGTGCAGGTCGCCTCGGTGAGGCGACCTGCAAGTCGTGCCACCCCTGTGTGAACCGGCACTAAAAGGTTAACAAGTTTCTGGACTCCTGACAGACCCTTGCATCTTTCATCCAGTGCTGCACTGACGTTTCTGGATTCTGAGTCATGGGGAAAGCAAAAAAATTGTCAAAGGATCTGCAGGAAAAGGTAGTTGAACTGTATAAAACAGGAAAGGGATATAAAAAGATATCCAAGGAATTGAGAATGCCAATCAGCAATGTTCAAACTCTAATCAAGAAGTGGAAAATGAGGGGTTCTGTTGAAACCAAACCACGGTCAGGTAGTCCAACTAAAATTTTAGCCACAACTGCCAGGAAAATTGTTCGGGAGGCAAAAAAAACCCCACAAATAACTTCAGGTGAAATACAGGACTCTCTGAAAACATGCGGTGTGGCTGTTTCAAGATGCACAATAAGGAGGCACTTGAAGAAAGATGGGCTGCATGGTCGAGTCACCAGAAGAAAGCCATTACTACGCAAATGCCACAAAGTATCCTGCTTACAATACGCCAAACAGCACAGAGACAAGCCTCAAACCTTTTGGCACAAAGTCATTTGGAGTGATGAGACCAAAATGTAGCTTTTTGGCCACAACCATAAACACTACATTTGGAGAGGAGTCAACAAGGCCTATGATGAAAGGTACACTTTTAGCCAAGAGGAATGGGCAGCTTTACCATCTGAGAAGATAAAGAGCCTCATCCACAAATACCACAAAAGACCAAGCTCTCTCTGATGTTAAAGGGGGCAATACATGGTATTAAGAACTGGGGCGTGTAAACTTTTGATCAGGGTCATTTAGGTAGTTTCTGTTGCCATTATGATTTAAAAAGAGTAAACACAGTTGATTGATAATAAATGGCCTCAGCAAAACACTAACCATGAGTGAAAGAAAAGTTTTTGTGTTATCATTCTCTGAAAAATGGCCAAGAAATCATAAATTCTGCCAGGGTATGTAAACTTATGAGCACAACTGTATAAAGCTAGGCCTTAATCTCTTCTAGATCTTTCAAAGTGTTTAGTTTTGCCTTTTGATCACAGAGTTTGATGAATGTACTCCTTCAGAGCTCCCTGGCGACTAAGGTTTAATTGGTAACTCAGTCTTCACTTCCAGAAAAGGACATCATGGAAAGGTTCCTGTGTATATCTTTCCCTTCATCCATACCACTCCACATTTCCATATGTGGAGACAGTTGCAGTTTGCTTCCCTCACACTTTATGCTCTCTTCTTTCTGCAGCCAGTTTCAGGGGTTCCTCCCACGTAGTAAGATTCCTGCATCCTACTATGTAAATAAGCCCAAAGCCTTGAAGAGACCAACTAAGCTGACATCCCCAAAGGAGAGAAACCCAAGAGAGAAGTGGCAAAACAGGATATTCCTTGAGTATCTATTAGTTCTCTTAGCATGCACAGCAGGTTCCCCAGGCATACTGATTAACTTGGCTACCAAAACACTTGACGTGACAAAATAAATACACCCAGAGCTTAGAGGAACTCTCCTGTTGAGGTAAAGTGAGGCTAAACTACAGCCCACTGCTGACTACAGCATTCACCAAAAAAAAAAAAAAAAAAAAAAAAAACCAAGGAGGAATTTAGTAAAATACTACAACCCTATACTACATAACAAAAGCATAATAGATTAGCTCCATTGTATGCCTCTTTTTATATTGGGGCCAAGTAGACCATATTAATGAAGACTTCCTTAAGAAATGCCTTAAGTATTTTTTCGTGTGAAGCACAGATTTTATAACTATATGGAAAACATGTCAAAGTAAGTGGTGATGGAATAAAGAGATAAAGAGTATCTCCATGTTTATGGTGCTAACACTGCTTAACTGTTTAACTGCTCATGAAAACATAGCAGTTCCCAGCAGAGCAACAATCTGTTTTGAAATATTAATATACAGATTGCAGTCACAAAAGTGTCCACCATGCTGGAAGGTTTGTGCTACTGAATCCAATGGTTTTGATGCTTAAAAAATGTCATTATTAATTTTCCAAATGCTCCTAGCCAACTCAAACGACACTTGCATCTACAGCATGCATGCTACTAAATGTATGTAGCACAGACCCCAAACTAGTCCCGCTCTGTGTACCATTCCCTATTAGGTCCACAGCAGCCAGACACACAGTAAGCCTCCAGTCTTTCCACACACTAACTAGGCAGAGAGTGTATTCTTTAAGGCTGTATTGCTTGAAGAATGGGGATAGGGTGTAGGGTGAGCCAAAGTGCAAACTTTGGTGAGGACACTCTCTAATAATATATAACTTCGTCAAGGTAGGCCTCTAGGGCAAGAGGATGTGAACACACAACTCACAGGGGTCCCACACTGGAAACAGACCTGAACCAACCAATCTGGAAAAGTCTCTTCACAAACGAGGTCAGAAACAGCAAAAATATCTCCAGGATCTCTCTCAGGCCTTTACTCACTATGTTTCTGTATACATGGATGAATCCTTCTGGTATCAATCAGACCCTGTACCGTGAGTCTCCCAGCCAGATTCTCAGCAGACTTTACTCCCAACTGTTCATGCAGCTTTAGTAACCCCCCCCCCAGCTCTCCCTGAGGTGGAACCATGAAGAACCTCCTGCAGACTCCAACTAGATGGCCCAGGGGGGCGGAAAGCTCCTCCAGGCCCGGTTACTCTCCCTTAGGCAAAGGACCCTGCTGCTCTAGGCTCCAGACTATTTATGCACAACTTCATCCTCTGCTGGCTACCCTCTCGACCAGGGATTGGCTGAGGCTGCATGAAGATTTAGGTCAGCCTCTCCCAACCCACTATATTCCAGAACTTACTGGAATGCACAGGAAAGTAGATGAACCTGCAGCCAGCAGGACCCAGAACAGCCAGCAGGACCCAGAACAGCCAACAACAATCAAATCCTGGAACAAAGTGAAAAGAACTCGCTGCTCCAGGTGAGACAAATGAGCCTGATGGAGTCTTATAACGAGTGACAGCCCTGGCCCCCCTCCGTGAGTAGTATCAAAATGAGAAGTAATGGCTGCACATTGAGAAGTTCCAGACGCCATTTATTAAAAACCACCGAAGTCACACCATAGTACACCAAGTTGATATCTTATGGTGTGACTTCGGTGATTTTTAATAAACGCCATTTGGAACTTCTCGATGTGCAGCCATTACTTCTTATTATGATATCAAACCCTTCTCCACTAGCTACAGAGTAGCCAAAAACTAACTATACGTAAACCTTTTAGCAACCTAAGAGGAAGCTACATGTACAATTATAACTCGTTAAATAATTTTGTAGTCAAAGAAAGAGCACTCATGGAATCATTTTTCGCTGGACCCACTCTATTGCTGGGCCCCTTAGCACTTGAACAAACTGTTATGGATGCACTTGTGTTTTTTTTTTTCCATTTTCCACCTCCTTTAACTATTACTAAAACTATTTTTATAACAATCTTTAGATTGTGTAAAAAAAAAAAAAAAAAACAATATTCAGTCTTTAATGATAATATATTCCTCCTACTTGCCCTCCAAAAAAAAAAAAAGAATCAAGTGGTGTGGAAAATAACTATATCTAAATAAAAGAGATTGATCAGTATGAGTCAATGATAGGGTGTACACTGCTGTGGTTATTCTGTTTTATCTAGAATGCTCGTGTTATTGATTTTAAAGAAGTGAGTAAAATAAAGGACAATAGATCGTTCTGTCCTTATTTAACAAACTATGTATGAGAAATGCTATAAGCATTCCTCTTCTTCACAAGTGTAACTTGCAGGAATAAACTAAATGTATAATAATGTAATGTACAACTTTGTAATTATTATGGATTTATGCAAAACTAGTTGGTCCATTAGGCTCTACATTGTGGTATTTATATATATATATATATATATATATATATATATATATATATATATATATATATATAGTATCTCACAAAAGTGAGTACACCCCTCAAATTTTTGTAAATATTTTATTATATCTTTTCATGTGACAACACTGAAGAAATGACACTTTGCTACAATGTAAAGTAGTGAGTGTACAGCTTGTATAGCAATGTAAATTTGCTGTCCTCTCAAAATAACTCAAAACACAGCCATTAATGTCTAAACTGCTGGCAACAAAAGTGAGTACACCCCTAAGTAAAAATGTCCTAATTGGGCCCAAAGTGTCAATTCTTTGTGTGGCCACCATTATTTTCCAGCACTGCCTTAACCCTCTTGGGCATGGAGTTCACCAGAGCTTCACAGGTTGCCACTGGAGTCCTCTTCCACTCCTCCATGACGACATCGCGGAGCTGGTGGATGTTAGAGACCTTGCGCTCCTCCACCTTCCGTTTGAGGATGCCCCACAGATGCTCAACAGGGTTTTGGTCTGGAGACATGCTTGGCCAGTCCATCACCTTTACCCTCAGCTTCTTTAACAAGGCAGTGGCCATCTTGGAGGTGTGTTTGGGGTCGTTATCATGTTGGAATACTGCCCTGCGGCCCAGTCTTCAAAGGGAGGAGATCATGCTCTGCTTCAGTATGTCACAGTACATGTTGGCATTCATGGTTCCCTCAATGAACTGTAACTCCCCAGTGCCGGCAGCACTCATGCAGCCCCAGACCATGACACTCCCACCACCATGTTTGACTGTAGGCAAACAACACACTTGTCTTTGTACTCCCCACCTGGTTGCCACCACACACGCTTGACACCATCTGAACCAAATAAGTTTATCTTGGTCTCATCAGACCACAGGACATGGTTCCAATAATCCATGTCCTTAGTCTGCTTGTCTTCAGCAAACTGTTTGCAGGCTTTCTTGTGCATCATTTTTAGAAGAGGCTTCCTTCTGGGACGACAGCCATGCAGACCAATTTGATGCAGTGTGCAGCGTATGGTCTGAGCACTGACAGGCTGACCCCACACCACTTCAACCTCTGCAGCAATAACCTCTGGATATGACGCTGAGCACGTGCTCTCAACTTCTTTGGTCGACCATGGCGAGGCCTGTTCTGAGTGGAAACTGTCCTGTTAAACCGCTGTATGGTCTTGGCCACCGTGCTGCAGCTCAGTTTCAGGGTCTTGGCAATCTTCTTATAGCCTATGCCATCTTTATGTAAAGCAACCATTCTTTTTTTCAGATCCTCAGAGAGTTTTTTTGCCATGAAGTGCCATGTTGAACTTTCAGTGACCAGTATGAGAGAGTGAGAGCAATAACGCCAAATTTAACACACCTGCTATCCAGTCACATCTGAGACCTTGTAACACTAATGCTGCTTACACACGATCAGACAGTGCGACAACAAAATCCTGGATTTATTTCTGACAGATGTTGGCTCAAACTTGTCTTGCATACACACGGTCGCACAAATGTTGTCTGAAATTCCGATCGCCAAGAACGCGGTGACGTACAACACGTACTACGAGCCGAGAAAAATGAAGTATAATAACCAGTGCGGCTCTTCTGCTTGATTCCGAGCATAGGTTGACTTTTGTGCATCAGAATTGTGTACACACGATCGGAATTTACGAAAACAGATTTTGCTGTCGGAAGATTTGAGATCCAGCTCTCAAATTTTTGTTGTCAGAAATTCTGACAACAAATGTCCGATGGAGCCTACACACGGTCAGAATTTCCGACAACAAGCTCACATCGAACATTTGTTGTCGGAAATTCCGATTGTGTGTGCGTGGCATAACAAGTGACATGACACCGGGTACTCACTTTGTTGCCAGCGGTTTAGACATTAATGGCTGTGTGTTGAGTTATTTTGAGAGGACAACAAACACTGTTATACAAGCTGTACACTCACTACTCTGCATTGTAGCAAAGTGTCATTTCTTCAGTGTTGTCACATGAAAAGATAGAATAAAATATTTACAAAAAATGTGGGGGGGTGTACTCACTTTTGTGAGATACTGTGTATATGTGTGTATATATATATATATATATATATATATATATATATATATATATATATATATATATATATATATATATATATACATATATTTATTTAAATGTATAAATATATTATATATATATATATATATATATATATTTATATATATATATATATATATATATATCCACACATTATATGTATATGTGGATATATGTATATATATATATATATATATGTATATATATATATATATATATATATATATATATATATATATATATTTAAATGTATAAATATATATATATATATATATATATATATATATCCACACATTTTTCATCAGAACTGTACATTCTATTATACACTAATAAAGATTTTGTAACATTTTTTATATTTACTTTATTGTGTATTATATGACACGCCTAACATCTTCCTTCTCCAGGCTCCTTGATTGGGGACTTGGGGTTCCCGTTTTCCCCTTTGGATAATATAATGGGGGACGGTGTCAGGTATTTTTTTTATTTGATTGTGACACAATCCCCCGTCCCCCCCCACATAAATATTTACAATTATTACTAAAACTTTTTTTATAATGACCTTAAGATTATGAACGTGTAAAAAAAAAGCAATATCCAGTCTCTAATAATAATGCATTCCTCTTACTTGCCCTCCAAAAAAATAATAATATAAAATCAAGTGGTGTGGAAAATAACTATATCTAAATAAAAGAGATTGAACAGTATGAGTCAATGATAGGGTGTACACTGCCGTGGTTATTCTGTTTTATCTAGAATGCTTGTGTTATTGATTTTATAGAAGTGAGTAAAATAAAGGACAATAGATCGTTCTGTCCTTATTTAACAAACTATGTATAAAAAAATGCCATAAGCATTTAACCAGCCTTTAAAACTGTTGCATAGAGCGCTATGAATAAAGAACCTGGAATATTATGTCACACAAAGACAAGTCAAGGAAAACAGGGACCATCAAGCCTGTGCTAATTTTCCAGTGTTTAAATTGGAATACAGTTCTTTTCAGTGGAGCATCTCCCACAGGTAAAATCATTTTGGGGAACGTAGCCGAGTCTGGTTGAATAAGCAGGAATACGCATTAAGGCTTTGACTACCTATTTAAGCTATATCAACAGCCGTTAGTAAGACGGAAAAAAAAAACTGCTTTGTGTTTTGTGCAGCTATTTCATGTCAAGACAATTACAGTGATGTTATTAGGTGAGACCAGGGAGGGAGCTATGTTGTCTTATAGGACAAGGCGAAAACAAACCTTTAAGCAATCATGTAGAGCATGCAGAACATCTCAAAGCTAGTGAAGGAACAAAGCCAGACTCTGTTTGAGTATTGATCTGTTCCAGTAGGTGCAGAGTTCTGTATCACTGTGATTACCTTCCATGCTGGGTTCAGAGATGTATGAGAGAATACAGTATTGATCTGGCTCTGCTCCAAATACGCAACTTACTGATAAGCCATGACTGGAGGCCACAGACTTCCGAAAGCAAACTAGAAGAAAATAATACAATTTTCCCAAAGAAGTATAGAAAGGACTCACGCTGGCTTGGTCGTTACTGGCTATGCTAGACTCTGAGCTTTGGTACTGTTACTGAAATTACCATTACAGTGATTCTAATGCAGTGTTCTTCAGGAGGGAACATAGAGTTATACAACAGTTATACCATTTTCTTGTCTTATTTGTGTTCTTTTTCATTAGATAAAATTAGAATTTAGGCTTTGTGCTGGCTAGCAATTCAGTTCTAAGGGGACAACTAAATTACAAATGTATTGTGAATTCTACAGTTAAAACTCTAAATGTGTCAGCTGTAGAGAAAAATATAAAATATTTCTGATGGAAAAAAATGCCAACTTTTAATAATACAAGCATGAATCATTAAAGCGGATCTTCCCACTTTCAAACAAATTTGTTCCTCTCTATCCCGCCCTTCCTCTGCTACACAAATTTGGGTTGTTTTTTTGTGTACTTACACTTTTTTTTTAAGAAAAAGGTTTGAGCCAGCTCCCCCTATCCACCATTATTTGTTTAGGTCAGTGGTCCCCAAACTAGACGCAGCCCTTGCTTGCTTGCTTTTATTTGGGCCTTGGGGCACTGTTTTTATCCACTGATATCAACAATGGGGCATACCCCCCACTGACACCAATGAAGGGGCACAATTACTCCCAATGACACCAAAGATGGGGCACAATTCCTCCCAACCAACAATGGGGTGCTATTCTTCCCACTGCCACCAAAGCTGGGCATTGTTTATTCTCACTGATGTCAGGACATTTTCTACTCCCTTAAGTTTGGTGGACAGTAAACTAGCCCTGTGTTTAGAAAGTTTGGAGACCCCTGGTTTAGGTGAATGACATCAGTGTCCCCAGAGGCTCCTGGAATATGTGATATGCATATCTCAGGAGTCATCGGGAGCACTACATTCATTAAAAGAGAAAGGGGGCATGCCTAGCGGCACATCCTCAGGAGGCTGCAAGCAACTAAACCCTAAAGAACCAGCAGCCTCTCAAGACATCACAGGGGAACATGGCAGCACAGGACCCAAACAGTGGCTGCAGAGAAGTGGATCTCAGCTGAACAATGCTGGATCCACTGGGTGGGTGAAATTGTGAACTATGCACATCCCAGCATCAGGTAAGCAGGAGGACTAAACATTAATAGGGGGGAAGGTGAAAATCTTTTTAGCACAGTGGATAAGTAGTTAGCACTTCTGCCTAGCAGCACTAGGGTTCCAAATAAAACCACAGCACTACCTAAACTGAGTTTGCATGCTCTCCTTGCACCTGTGTGGGTTTCTTCTGGGTACCCCGGTTTCCTCCCAGACTCCAAAGACATGCTAGTAGGTTAACTGCCTCCGGTTCAAATTGGCCCTAGTACATGTATGAATAAATGTCAGTTAGGGAGCTTAGATTGTAAGCTCCTTGAGGGCAGGTACTGATGTGAATGTAAGATATATCTGTAAAGCACTGTGTAAATTGATGGCGCTATACAAGTACCTGGTCCAATATTCTTTGGGTTGACTATACTGATTTCTGTGTACGCATGTCAAGGAATGGCGCTTTAATAAATCTTTGACCTTCATCACTCAGTTTCCTTTGCTGCTGTTGCACATTAAACATGGCCAGGCCACTCTCCATTTGCACCAAAGAAGAACAGTGAACGGTGATTCATTTTTTTGTGGTCTGAAGGTGTACCAGTAGCAGAAATCCATCTAAGGCCTTAATCAAATATGGGGAAAATGTTTTACGATAGTGAAGTGTATATGAATGAATCGAGGAGTTAAAAAATGGTTGGACAAGTGTTAAGCATAAAGAAGGAGCAGGTCGCCCATCCACATCCACTACCAACAACAACTTTGAGCAAGTGTTTATCAACGAACATTGATGAAGTGGCAAATCATATGCAAATTAAACATGGGCCTAGATATGAGACTTTCCATAACAGGCTTGTCTTTCATAGGTGTTTTGTTGTTGCATGACAATGCACACCCATATACTGCCATCCACACTGTTTAAACTCTTCAAAGATGGGTTTCAAGGTATTGGAGCTGTAACATAATGTCCCACACTCCGCTTGAGTGCTTTCGTCATATACCGCTTCCTCTCAGTCTGAATATAGATATCAGATATTCCAACCACTAAAAACAACAAACAAGACAATACTCTTTTGGTTGCTGAACATGGACTGTTTATGGAAAACAAAGGTACACAGGTAATACTCTAGATAAAGAAAAATGGTGAAAGAAACTGCGCTAAAAACCCAGTGTAAATAAAATACTGTGAAAAGCAGCAATCCTCACAAAAACATCAATTGTAAACAAGCATAAGAAAAATAAGAGGTTGCGCTAATACTAATAAAGCATAATGAATAATTTACAATGAAGAAAAATTCATATGGTGATCATAAATAAATCAATGTGCAAAACTTAGTGATAAAAAAGAAAAAGTCCATAAAATGAAACATCAATTAAGTGTTATGAAAAGTCCATAAAATAAAACATCAGTAAAATGTTATGAAACGTCCAAATCACCAACAATAGGTAAAAAAATCCAAGTGGTAAAAAATGAAGATCTGTGACAACAGGGAAAGGTCCACCACCAGATATAGAAGGGGTTGCTCCTTACCAGAAGGCCATGACCCCCCACTACAGAGGATCACAGCAAACAGAGATCTTTAAAGCCAAAATGGGAATTATCAGCAGTGTCCACCAGAGGTCATCTCGTCAGCAGCCACTCCAACGACCCGGGGCATAGATACCATAAAATAAAAAGGGCTCACATAGTGTAAAACCACTTACTTTTTAATAAAATAGATTAAAATACAGATGTACACTTACAGAGTGTCAATGGATAAACAGCCTTAAGTCCGGCTCCGTGGCCACCGGAGCTCGGACAAACCCGTCCTACTGGGAAGCAACTCGCTTGGGGGTGACGTCAGCGCCTCGTCTGGCTCCGCCCTACACGTTTCGTGACATCATCACGTCTTCCAGGGGCACCAGTTAAAAAATGGTTGGACAAGTGTTAAGCATAAAGAAGGAGCAGGTCGCCCATCCACATCCACTACCAACAACAACTTTGAGCAAGTGTTTATCAACGAACATCGATGAAGTGGCAAATCATATGCAAATTAAACATGGGCCTAGATATGAGACTTTCCATAACAGGCTTGTCTTTCATAGGTGTTTTGTTGTTGCATGACAATGCACACCCATATACTGCCATCCACACTGTTTAAACTCTTCAAAGATGGGTTTCAAGGTATTGGAGCTGTAACATAATGTCCCACACTCCGCTTGAGTGCTTTCGTCATATACCGCTTCCTCTCAGTCTGAATATAGATATCAGATATTCCAACCACTAAAAACAACAAACAAGACAATACTCTTTTGGTTGCTGAACATGGACTGTTTATGGAAAACAAAGGTACACAGGTAATACTCTAGATAATCCCCCCACCTTTGCATTCTGGGCGGGGTAGACTGTCCAATCAGCAGTGAGAGCTGTTGGAGGAATTCGCCACCACCAATCTCACAGCTAATCTACATACACATCCCATAATATCCAAGGCAGACAGACACAATAGAACATTGGAATACAGCCACAAATGGCTAAGTGGCCTAAATGGCAGAGACCATCATGGCCTCCTTAATAATGTCCTTTTGCATTACATAACAGAATATCTTCCTAAATGCTTGTAGCTCCCTCAAATGCCAGGGCCCATAGTCAGTAGGCAAGAGGCTAGCATTTAGCCCCCTCCAAAAGCCTCTGTCCCGAGTGAGTCTGTCACAGGAGCATCCTGCATATAGTCCAGATCTTGCCCCCTCAGATTACCACCAGTTTGGTCCACTTAAAGAAGATACAGATTAGCCACAGACTAATATGCAAAAGAAGTGGTGAATACATGGCTGGGAGACAAAGCATAAGGGAAGGGGGATGGGGGGGAGGAAATATTATGAGCTCGGTTTTGGATAGATTCAGTTTGATGAAGTGGTGTGACATCCAGACTGATATGTCTGTCAGTAAATTATTAATGCCCGAGGAGGCTGATGGAGTGAACAGTGGGTTAGAAAGACAAATGTTGGTGTCATTGGCATAGAAATGGTACTGAAAGCCATTGAAAGGGAGGCTATCAGCTGACCCAATGAGGAGGTGTAAATTAAGAATAAGAAAGGTCCATGAACAGAGCCTTGGGGGACCCTGAAGTAAAAAGGAAGAGGAGAAGGTAGAATTGTAAGTGTCACTGAAGGTGTGGTGGGATAGGTAACATAAGAACCAATGAAGTGTACAGTCACATAGACCAAAGGAATGGAGTTTTATGAGAAGGAGGAGGGGGTTCAACTGTAGGCAAAAGCAGCAGAGAGGTCCAAGAGTAATGCCGTGTACAAACGAGCGTAATGTCCAGAAAAAGTCCAACGGGAGCTTTTCATCGTATATTCCGATCGTGTGTATGCCCCATCTGACTTTTTACGTCGAAAATTCTGACGGACCTAGAAAGAGAACATGTTCTAAATTTTTCCGACGTAACCAATTCCTATCAGGAAAACCGCTCGTCTGTATGCTGTTCCGACGTACCAAAAACGACACATGCTCTGAAGCAAGTATGAGACAGAAGCTATTGGATACTGGCCATTGAACTTTCATTTTCTAGTCCCGTCGTACGTCACCACGTTCTGGACGGTCAGAATTTGGTGTGACCGTGTGTATGCAAGACAGCTTGAGTGGAATTCCGTTGGAACGCCGTCAGGAAAATGGGTCATGTGTACAGGGCATTAGAGTACAGAATAGTGACCATATGTTTGGCTGTTAGTAAACTGTTTGTGACCTTTAGGTGAGCAGTTTTTAGGAGAGCAGTAGACCAGATGTTTAAGGAGTTTGGAGGTAAAAGGGAACAAGGAGATGGGTCTAAGGTTGTTAAGATTAGTGGGATCCAGTGAGGACTTTTTAAGTAGTGGGGATGAGGGTGCCTAGTGCATTTTTTAGAGAGTTGGAGAAGATGCCAGTAGAGAGGGAGAGACGGAATATGTGAGCTAGAGAGTGTAGGATAGAGCCTGGGGGTGACTGTAGTATTTGTAAGGGAACAGGGTCCAGGGGACAAGTGGTTAGGTGAGCATTAGAAAAAAAGTTTATACTGTATCTCCTCTATAGTAGCAGGGTTAAATGTGGGAAGTATTGCATGTACCGGTAGACATGGTCTGTTAAGTGGAGAAGGTATCTGCACAGCGGAGACCTCCTCACAAATTGTATCAATCATTATTTATCATTATATCATTTTATTAAGCAAGTGTGTCAAAGGAACATTACAGTGAACTGTTGCGGACAGAAGTGGCTAGGTTAAGGCAGGACAGGGGTGAGATTTTGCCATAGAGGTGGTCAGTGGCAGAATAGAGAAGAGAAGGGTGACAGAGTGAGAGTTAAACTAATATGGTAGTGATCTGGGAGAGGAAAAGGATTGTTTTCAAGGTTGCAAGGAGTGTATAGGTAGGACACTGGGATGTTGAAGTCACCGGGAATGATTGTGTGAATTCTGAAGATAGAAAGTATGGTAACCAAGCAGAAAAGCCATCAAGGAAGGTTGAATGGTGTGCCTCAGATTTGTATTTGTATAGGAAAAATGTAAACATTAAGACATTGAAAACACACTGAAAAATCGATTTTAGATTTACACACTCTTTAAAGTGGACCTTCACTTAAAAGTGAAAGGTCGCTCCCTCTCCGCCCAATAAAATTGGAGGTTTTTTTTTGGGGGGGGGGGGGATTCGGTACCTTTTTAGACAGGTACCTGCCCCCACTTTTGCAATTCTCACCTAGGCAAAAATGAGGTCAGCTTGGCCTGCTCCTTGCCTGCAACCTCCTGGAACACATCACTCATCTCATCATCCCAGGAGGCTGCAGGACCAGTCTGACAGCACTATTCAATCTCACACATGTGCACGGAGGGGCTGGCTGTGAGACATCAGGAAGCCATATCTAAGATGGCGGAGCCAGGGATCTGAAACCCAGCAAAGAATCGGCTCCAGTGAAAACAGCACTAGACTCCTGGACTGATAAGTACCTGTTTGTTAAGTATTTGTAGCTGCTGTATTTGTAGCTGTTGACTTTTATTATTTTTTTAAAACAGGACTGAAGTTCCTTTTTAGGTTGTACATTTTGTGAATTAGGTAGGTGAAGGCAAAAGATGTAGAAAAAACGGTAAGCTCTTGTTCTAATTCATATTGTTTTAGAAATAATATGTACAATATTATTTTGGACATTTTGGGGTTTTATAATTTGAAAATAGAATGCATGTAGACAAAGCATGTCTAATTTTTGTAAGATGAGAGTCTTAGCTCAATTGTTGCATTAAATATAAAATCACAACACCTATCCAATGCTGTTATCATCAGCTGCTTAGTATTTCTCCTCGACAATTGTGCGTATTCCGTGATACATTTCAACATTGTTGGCAAAGTCTTTTTTAGTCCCTTAAAGTTTGCTTCATCCCTGGAGATATATTTTTGCGTGTGGCCAACAAAGGAGGTGAAATCAGTGTCACACCAAGCTATTCGTGATCAGCAACCTTCATCAGACCAAACAAGAAAGACCCTTTCACATATCCCCAGCAGAGTACCGTGGATGCAGGGCCAGGAATGTCACAGGGAACATCCTTTGCAGAGCGCAGCTGTAAGTCTGAAAACTGGTTCCGCATGACTGCCAACAGGCCGAGCAAACTCCATAGAGATATGAACTATCTGACCATGAAGGTGTTAGACACACATAGGCACTGGGCCACATTACTTTTCAGTATTTCTCGGGGTTGGCAAATACGTTTTAGGGGGCAACAATAGCTATATTTTCAGCATCGGCATGAGAAGGGCAACTTTTTAGAAGTTATACAATGTCTATAGATTGCCTTAAAGCCAGTTCCACCATAGCTACAAATACCTCTGTAAAAGCAGATGAAAAAATTAATTCAAGTACGAGAAATTTTCTGTTCTTTTAATATGTTGCTATGCACTATGTATTTATCGTATTATTTTACATTTTCTGAGTTAGAAATGCAGGGGTTTTAAGAGATGTATCTACATTGTATAAATATATATTACAATTCTCTGTATGTAAGCGTTGTAAACACATATTACATGTTGACATATCATAAGATAACAGAAGAAACATGACTAAGATCGAATACAGACTTCTACCACCTTTTGATATTGCTGTAATATGGTAATCATTCTCATGAAATAATGTTTATGAGCTACTTAGATCAGTGCTTTTGAAGTGCATTACAGTAGGTACCCTTTTAAGAAAAACCCACAGTGCACAAAGTATCCCCTGGTGTGGGTCACATTGTCTAATGGCGAGTTTATATTTATCAGTAGGATCCCCTAAATGTGCAAGTTCTTCATAAAATTCCTATTGCTTTCAAATATTGATTGTGAGCTTCTTTTTTTTTTAACAGTAACACACTGAATTGTCTTTAAAAGTTTTTTAATTGTCAAAACAAAGTTTATTGATTAAATTAGATAGACTTGTGTCTTTTTTTCAATCTAACTATGCAACTTCAACATAAAAACCCCTCCTTCCACGACTACCTTCCCATCTAAGTATTCCCAATCATTGCCAAAATATTAAAAATATAAAATTCAGGGTTGTGTTTGGCAGATATTGGCTAGTATCAGGTCAGTATGCAAACATTTTAATAGGCCGAAGATAGAAAGAGACAAGGCAGATGTTATTTTGCAATATAAATTAGTGTATGAGTGTATGATCTGAGAGACAATAGCCACACATATTGTTCCGTGGCTTGACTGTATGTAAGCAACTTGGTTAGGTGCTGAATTAAAATGGAGAGACAAGGCAGATTTTATCATGAAATAAACATCACAGTGTATTTTTTTTTGAGAGGCAACAGACTCAAATATTTTACAGTGTCTGGACACGATGTAAGCACCTTTCTTAGGCCACTATGTAAGAGGGAGAGACATGGCAGATTATATCATGAAATAAACATTACAGTGTATTTTTTGAGAGACAATAGACTCAAATATTTTACAGTGTCTGGACACGATTTAAGCACCTTTCTTAGGCTACCATGTAAGAGGGAGAGACAAGGCAGATTATATCATGAAATAAACATTACAGTGTATTTTTCGAGAGACAACATACTCAAATATTTTACAGTGTCTGAAAACTAGGTAAGAACTTTTCTTAGGTCACTATGTAAGAGAAAGAGACGAGGCATATTTTATCATGAAATACACATTACAGTGTATTATTTGAGAGACAACAGCCTCAAATATTTTACAGTGTCTGGACACTATGTCAGTACCTTTCTTAGGCTATCTTAAAACTGAAATGAGGGTGTATTATTTAAGAGACAATAGCCACAAATACAGTACAGTGGCTTAACAATTACACTATAGCAACCCATAAATCCTTTGGTCTGAGCCTACTTTGTCCAAGCTGTTTACATTGTAACCCCTCCACTATCTAGTGCAAATTTCCTGGCCTTCGTTGCTCCAGAGCTGATTTTACTTATGTTATATTTTATTTTATATATATATCTCACATTTTTGTAAATATTTTATTATAACTTTTCATGTAACAACATTGAAGAAATGACACTTTGCTACAATGTAAAGTAGTGAGTGTACAGCTTGTATAACAGTGTCAATTTGCTGTCCCCTCAAAATAGCTCAACACACGGCCATTAATGTCTAAACCGCTGGCAACAAAAGTGAGTACACCCCTAAGTGAAAATTTCCAAATTGGGCCCAATTAGCCATTTTCCCTCCCTGGTATCATGTGACTCGTTAGCATTACAAGGTCTGAGTTGTTAATGGGGAGCAGGTGTGTTAAATTTGGTGTTATCACTCTCACTCGCTCATACTGGTCACTGGAAGTTCAACATGGCACCTCATGGCAAAGAACTCTCTGAGAATCAGAAAAAATTAATTGTTACTCTACATAAACATGGCCTAGGCTACAAGAAGATTGCCAAGTCCCTAAAACTGGGCTGCAGCACGGTGACCAAGACAATACACCGGTTTAACTGGACAGATTCCAGTCAGAACAGGCCTCGCCATGGTCGACCAAAGAAGTTGAGTGCACGTACTCATATCCAGAGGTTGTCCTTGGGAAATAGACGTATGAGTGCTTCCAGCATTGCTGCAGAGGTTGAAGGGGTGGGGAGTCAACCTGTCAGTGTTCAGACCATACGCCGCACACTGCATCAAATTGGTCTGCATGGCTGTCATCCCAGAAGGAAGCCTCTTCTAAAGATGATGGCCACTAACAGTTTGCTGAAGACGGTATTAGTAACCTTTTCTCAAAATAAGTGTTTTATGGTTTTACACTATGTGGACCCCCTTTTTCTTCCTTATTGGTCATGTCTGAGGAACACCAGAGGTTTGTTTGACCAGCCAAGTTACCTTCCTTTTTGGTCTAACCACTGAGGGATTCACTTTGAGTGCTGGATCCTTATTTAAATGCTTTTCTAGACTCCTATAATGTGGAGTCTAGAGATCTGGTAGGCTCACATCCTGTTTATTATCATGGTGGAGGTGCACCAGGTGGATATTCATCTAAACAATCATATTTCTTTGAATATTACTTCAATTAACTTTTTTTTTTTTTTTTCATCTGTCACTATGCACCTTAGTGTTCAACCACTATATGGACTATTTTTTAATGATTTACTTTGAACTTCATTTATTAAAACACAATAGTTACCCCATAGGCGACAATTTAAATATTTAACAGGTTACCTGTTTAGAGTTACAGAGAAGGTTCCTGCACTAGAATTATTGCTCTCGCCCTAACGATCAGAGCAATGCCTCACATATGTGGTTTGAACACTGTTTACATATGGGGGTGCGACTTACGTATGCGTTTGCTTCTGCGTGCGAGCACGGAGGGATGGGGGTGCTTTAATTTTTTTCTATTACAAGGAATGTGAACATCTCTTGTAATAGAAATGAGAATGACAGGCCCTGTTTATTGAGATTTTTTTTTAAAGTCAAAGTGTAAAACATTTTTTTCTTAATGCAAAAACTTTTGCTTTTAAGGGTAAATGAGAGATCTGGGGTCTCTTTGACCCCAGATCTCTCATTTACCCTTAAAAGCAAAAGTTTTTGCATTTAAAAAAAAGTTTTACACTGACGTTAAAAAAAAATAAACAAAATCGTTATCTCTTTAAACCTGAGAACTGGAAGTGACGTCAAAAGTCGTTCTGGTCCTCCAAAGGCATAGAGCTGAGTGGGGGCGATCTTGCCATCGGATCGGTTCCGGGGCTTACCAAGGGCTCCAGTAAGCTCAGAAATGAATCAGAACACACCTCTCGCGTGCCCCAAGGGCGCATACTGTCACCAGTCAGTATCTATGATCACTGCCATACCAGTTATATGATGACGCTATACTGCACTGGTGAAAGTATATATTAAAAAAAAAAAGTGAACAAAAAAAGTATTAATATATTCATTTTTCAAAAAATTGTGACAAAAAATTACAACTTCAAAAAACTTGCCATGCCTCTTACTAAATACCTTGGACCTTCTACTTTGCAAAAAGGGGTAATTTGGAGGTAGTTTGTGGACTCTATAACTTTCCTTTAGACTAAATAATATACTGTACACTAATTTGGCTTATTTTTACCAAAGAAATGTAGCAGAATAAATTGTGGGCTAAGTTTATGAAGAACAATTATTTATTTGCAAAACTTTATGACAGAAATTAAGAAAAACAATTTTTTTTGCAAAATTTTTTTTCATTTATTTAGATTTTTTTTAAAACCCAGCGTTAATTAAATACCACCAAAATAAAGTTCTATTTGTGTGAAAAAAAAAAAATATATATAAAAAATTTGATAAAAAAACTTGCTGCAATCTTTTTAGGAAGAGGTGATAGTATGTGAATATCATTGCATGATCTGGGTCATAATTTTTTATCGATTCACCATTTAAATATGAATCTAAGATTTTGAACTTTATCTTCTCTCAATGAAACATTTGAAATCATCAAAAGTTAATGTTCCAGCTGGGGACTAGCATTTGCAACCATTCAGATGCTCAAAGTAATGGACAGTTTCAGATCTTCTATCATAATGGACATTCCACCTATCTATGGGTAGCATTAGAACTTGTTTTATGGTCTACTGCCCATTTCTCTGCTGTTTTTGGCCGTTGTGCTGAAAGTTCTCTGCATTATAATTGGGCACACTATTGATGTGATAAGAATATGTTGTATACATACACACACAGAAAGGTCTTTCTTTGTGACAATAAATAGCTAAGCAGCTAAGCATATATACCCGGGGAGTGTATTAGGGGAGAGATTACCAGCACAGAGGTCTTCAGGTACTGCTGAGTAGAGAGTGGATTAGCATATATTAGTAGGAGTTTAGTTAGGGAGACAATTGACAGTCCCAGAATTTAGCAGTTCCTAATTTATGCTAATTCACATGACAAAGTGACTTGCTGAAGGTCACACAATGCCTCATCTGAAATACACTCACAAGGCTTACACTATACAAAAGCCAGCTCTCGTCACCGAAATTCCCCACCAGTTGGTCTTTGCCAAGACCTTTATGCACAATCAATTGCTGGTCACTGCGCTCTCAGACTGACAATACAAACAAATAAATCTTTAAGAAAAGTATCAAACGTATTACTTTCTACTATCTTGCAACAAAACACTAGAAAATAAAAATATTACATTTTTAACTTTTTTGGGGAACAGCTGGAAACAATTTGTGTTTTAAGAGCAAATGCCATACTGTGACAATACAAACAAATACATCTTTTAGAAATGATCACAAGTATTATTATTATTTTACTATACTGATTTTAGTTATTCTTATTTTATTATAGTGATTATTATTATTATTATTATACATTTGACAGTGTTGCAAATTAGAAAAAAAAAAATAAATAATAATAAATAAATAAAAAAATGCCCAGATGCCATAAAGAAATCCATATGAATCCAAAACCGAGGCACTCACAGGTCTTGCAGAGGAGGAAGATCAAAAACATGAGTGTTTTTTATTGTCAACGCTTCGAAGAAGCTCAGTCCTTTAGAAAGATGGACTGAGCTTCATTGAAACATTGACACACCGCTCACATTTTTGTAAATATTTGATCATATCTTTTCATGTGACCACACTGAAGAAAATGACACATTGCTACAATGTAAAGTAGTGAGTGTACAGTTTGTATAACAGTGTAAATTGGCTGTCCCCTCAAAATAACTCAACACACAGCCATTAATGTCTAAACCGCTGGCAACAAAAGTAAGTACCCCGCTAAGTGAAAATGTCCAAATTGGGCCCAAAATGTCAATATTTTGCGTGACCACCATTATTTTTCAGCACTGCTTGAACCCTCTTGGGCATGGAGTTTACCAGAGCTTCACAGGTTGCCACTGGAGTCCTCTTCCACTCCTCCATGACGACATCATGGAGCTGGTGGATGTTAGAGACCTTGTGCTCCTCCGCTATACCATTTGAGGATACCCCACAGATGCTCAATAGGGTTTAGGTCTGGAGACATGCTTGGCCAGTCCATCACCTTTACCCTCAGCTTCTTTAGCAAGTTAGTGGTCATCATGGATGTGTGTTTGGGGTCGTTATCATGTTGGAATACTGTCCTGCGGCCCAGTCTCTGAAGGGAGGGGATCATGCTCTGCTTCAGTATGTCACAGTACATGTTGGCATTCATGGTTCCCTCAATGATCTGTAGCTCCCCAGTGCCGGCAGCACTCATGCAGCCCCAGACCATGACACTCCCACCACCATGCTTGAATGTAGACAAGACACACTTGTCTTTATACTTGGTTGCTGCCACACACGCTTGACACCATCTGAACCAGATGCAGCTCAGTTTCAGGGTCTTGGCAATCTTTCCTATGGCCTAGGCCATCTTTATGTAGAGCAACAATTCTTGTTTTCAGATCTTCGGAGAGTTCTTTGCCATGAGCTGCCATGTTGAACTTCCACTGACCAGTATGAGAGAGTAAGAGCGATAACACCAAATTAAACACACCTGCTCCCCTTTCACACCTGAGACCTAATGAGTCACATGTCACCGGGGAGGGAAAATGGCTAATTGGGCCCAATTTGGACATTTACACTTAGGGGTGTACTCACTGATGTTGCCAGTGGTTTAGACATTAATGGCTGTGTGTTGAGTTATTTTGAGGGGACAGCAAATTTACTGGATGCATGGATTTCAATAGGGTTTTTTTTTTTATTATTTATTTTTTGAAGCACATGATTAGAGCCAGAGGCTCTAATTGGCTTAAAAAAAGGTGACTTGTGTGACAATAGCAAATTAATGTTTGCTATTGTTGTCCTGCTTCTCCTTCCGGCCAATCAGGAAGCGGGTCCAAGAGGAGAAGTGACTGTATTGGCTGGTATGCCCTATGGCAAGATGCATTATCATCCTGAAAAATGATATCATCTTAACCAAACATCCTTTCAATTGATGGAATAAGAAAAGTGTCCAAAATCTCGAAATAAACTTGTGCATTTACTGAAGATTTATTGACTGTCATCTTCCCCGTACCTTTACCTGACATTCAACCCCATATCATGGAAGATTGTCGAAATTTGCAGGTTTTCTTCAGGCAGCCGTCATCATACATCTCATTGGAATGGAACCAAACAAAAGTTCCAGCATCATCACTCTGCCCAATGCAGATTGGTTATTCATCACTGAATATCACTTTCATCCAGTCATCCACAGTCCATGATTGCTTTTCTTTAGCCCACAGTAACCTTGTTTTTTTCTGTTTAGGTGTTGATGTTTTTTGTTTGGCTTTTCTGTAGGTAAATCCAAATTCCTTTAGGCGATGTCTTAAGCCCCCCCACGATCGGACTTTCCGATGGGAAATGTTCGATGACAGGCTGTTGTCGGTAAATCCGACCGTGAGCATGCTCCATCAGACAATTGTTGTCGGATTTTCCGTGGACAAATGTTGGATAGCAGGTTTTCAAATTTTCCGCTGACAAATGTGTGTTGTCGGATTTTCCGAGCGCGTGTACACAAGTCCGTCGGGCAAAAGTCCAAAGTACAAACACGCATGCTCGGAAGCAAGGATGAGTATACCAACTAAGCAATACGTAAAAGTGTTGCTCCCGCAGCTTTTAAACGTGGCTAAAAGCCTTATACCCAGACATTGGCAGGAACCCGAAAAGCCCACCATGAAGAGTTGGTGCAATAAAATAAATGAAATTCAATATCTAGGATATCTAAGGTTCAGTGATGGAGAGGGAATTGAGGAATTTGAAGAGAAATGGTGGGAATGGGTTGATTATAAGCAAACAATAAGATTCGCAGAAATAATGGAAGCATAGGTTAAAAACCATAGTAGAGGAAGTATAAGATGGTCACATATCGGGAGAGTAGGATCCAAGGAAAAGAATAGGATAGACTTGGAGTGAGAAAGGTACGGGTGGGTGAGTGATAGAGTGGTGGTGAGGGGGGGGTTGGGGCTGGGTTGTTTTTTTTTGTCATCAATGTAATAAGAAATTGTGCATATAAATGGTACAGCGAGGTTGCATCCTCGATATATGTTATATTTTTGATACAGTAAAATCAATTAAAAAAAAGGAAGCAAGGACGAGCCAGAAGCGGTTGGTCTTGTAAACTAGCGCTCGTAATGGAGAATTAACATTCGTGACGTGGCAAATTATGAAATCTCCAAATGCAGCGCACAATTCTCTTCTTCTTTAATGGGATAATAATGAAGCTCCTTTGCTGGTGATACTGATGGAATTATTGCAAACACATTTTTAAAGGCTTTTTTTTTCTAGTGATATCAAGAATAATATTATTATGCTTTTTTATTATTTGGTCAAGTTACCACAACACCATTATCCCGTAGTTTTTAAGATCAAAGATACAACTATGTTGGTGTCCTTGTCAATTTTACATTGTATTTTTTTAAATGTAACTGCCTACTCCCAAACTGTCATTTGAAGTAAAATACATAGCCAAGTATTATTCTCCACAATTTTTTTATTGTGCATTAAAAAAATAAATAAAATTAGACATGTTATCTGCCAATAGAACTTTACCAAAAAAAGTGCATTCTATGCATCCAAAAATATAGAAAATATACCAAATCAAATCATTATTCAACCAAAAAAATAATGTCAAAGCAATAACTCCAAGGCCAATAATAAATATCACTTTATCTCCTCCGATTCCTCAACACATCTGGTTGAGGAACTGAAAAGTGCGAAATGAAAAGTGCGAAATGAAAAGCGCAAATCAACACTCACCAAACTTCTACTAACACGAAATTGGCAGAAGGAGCCCAAAGGGTGGCGCTAAAGAGCTGAAAAACCACGTAGTACGTCTAGTACGTCACTACGTTTGTAATTGTTGGCCAACAATTGTGTGGCCGTGGGTATGCAAGACAAGTTTGAGCCAACACCCTTCGGACAAAAATTATACGGTTTTGTTGGGGAAAACAATCCGATCGAGTGTACGAGCCATTGCAGTTCGGTCACAGACATTTACTCCAGTTTCTGACCATTTATTTGTTCCTCATTTGTTTTGTTGTGCATTTTTCTCTTTTCAAGGCATATTGCTTAACGTTTTCTATCTTGATGCTTTGATGTCTTCCTTGGTCTACCAGTACGCTTCCCTTTAACAAACTTCCCATTTGATTTGTACTTGGTCCAGATTTTAGACATGGCTGACTGGGAACAACCAACATCTTTTGCAACATTTCGTGATTTTCCTTCTTAAATCCTCTCCTTTACTTCAACTGACATCTCTCTTTTTGGAGCCATGATTCATGTCAATCAGGTTGGTGCAACAGCTCACCAAGGTGTGCAAGCACTCTTATTTAACTGCAGGCTAATTAGCAGATGTAATCTGATACAGATGTTTGTTTTAGAACCGCAAAGTACATGGTAAATCCATATTTTCATTAGAATTGAATTTTTTTTTCGCCTCTGCTTGATCTGCAAAAACAGTTGCAATTGACTACAGTTTTCTTTCTTTTATAAGTGTTTCTTAAAGCCAGAAGGTTGGAATGTTAAATGAAAATAGCAAGTCTGTGATTAGTTTTTTTTACACAATTAAACAATGAATGAACATTTTCCAAGAGTGGTGATTCCGTGCTTTTTGCCAGGGGTTGTATATATCTGTATATATCTGCTTGCTGCTGATTAAACAGCCCTCTTGTACAGCGTATCAAGCAATAAGCAATAAGGCGGTGGGGTGGTTGAGGATGGATTTAAAGGATATACTGCATCATATATTCTACTTGCCATGCAGCATGTATTTTTTTTGCCTTGCATCCCTGTAATGAGCAGCATAAAAACTAGCAGTGGAATGGGTGGAATTCTGACTTAAACTAAAAGGTAAATCCCCAGTAAAGATGGGGCGGGCAGGAACGCGGTCATTTTGCATTCCGAATGTTTCATCTGCTACGGTGGCCGCAGCTGGTGTATTCCGTACATCACAAAAGAAAAGTGAAGGTTACATAGCGATTTTACCATTTAAATATGTCGTTCTGTAATTGGAATAAACATTCAAATTTCACCAGCATATTTCTCATTAGCTTCACATCAATACCTGTGCTGAAAACATGGGTCATTGAACTGAATTTCTCACTGCCCAATTGAATTCATTAATCATTCCCCAGCGCCTTGACTTTATAAATAGATAGACTGTTTTAAGATGGTGTTTTTTTTTTTTTTTTGCTCTAGTTAAAGCCGTAGCAAATTACCAGGAAACTTTTAAAGCCTCCTCTGTGCTATGGATTTGCCCTGTGTTCACATACACACAAGCCTTAGTCAAGGTTGTTACTGACGGTTAGGATTCTACATTCACATGGTCGCGCCAATGATCAAAGTAAAAAAAATACAAAATAATGGTGTTGATTGGAAAAACCCTGCTATTTGAGAACCTCCTCTTTTTTCTAGGCATCTTTTAACTGTTCAGTAATGGTCATTTATTGAACACTACATTTTCCAGCCTGCTGTGCTGTTTTTGCCATAAATGTGCTAGTTTGCCTACCTAAAAGTAGTCAGAAGAACCACATTGGTGCAACAAACAGAAGTCATAGTCTTTGCAGGAGCTTGAGGGCCTCCATACGCAGTGCCGGGGCAAGGTAATTTAGAGCCCAGGGCGAACGTGCCAAAGTGCACCCCCACCCCAAGATTTATAAGCATTATCTGTCTGCAAAAATTCTCCCACAAGAACCCTGAGCACTAATCTGTATGCTCACCCCCTAAGCATAAACCCCACCCTCCTCCTAGTACAAATCCGCCCCCTGCTGAAATACTCCCTCTCAGCATAAATCTTTGCCCCCCTCCTTATCCTACAAATCCCCCCTCCAAATTAAAAGTTCACCCCTCCTAGCACAAATCCTCTACTTATAAAATGTCCCCTCCTATGACACCTACACTCTCCCATTCCTTCGCTCTTTGGGATCGCATGCACACTGACCTGACACTAGTGTGGCACTTCAATCCCCTGGACCACTTATTCCTTAATCCAATCTTCCCTCCAGGCATGGAGATCAGAGCCTTTAAATGGAGGACAGATAAAGGCCTTTACCGTATAGGACATTCCTTTACGCATAGAGGTCCCTTCACTCTTGTCCATTGCAATAATGTTCTAGAGATGCCTCCCACTGAACGATTTCATTTTTTTCCAAATTGCTCATTTTCTGTCCACTGTCCATGTGTCCCCAGACCCTCTTTTATTAACTGCTTATTATAATTGGTGTACTAAAGATCGGGGCTCTAATGTGTGGCATCTCCATGGCTTATACATCTCTACTTGTCTCTGCTGAGAAACATCCATACATGCTGGCATGGGAGAGGGACCTGGACTTCTCGCTCGACCCGGAGACCTGGTACTCCAGGCTTAGGATCTCATTCAGAGGCATATTAAACAACTTCCTAATTGAAGCACGTATCAAAGTACTAATGAAATGGTATTTGGTCCCTGCATGCCTAGCCAGGATGTACCCATTGACTTCAGCAATCTGCTTTAGACGATGTACCTTATGAGGTACGATGCTCCGCATATGGTGGGAATGCCTACGTATTAGGGGCTACTGGCGTAGAGTCTTTTCCATGATCTGCAAGGTCACAGGGATATCCGTAGATCAATATCCTTCTATAGCTCTCCTGAACGACCTTCCAGAGAGCATTCTGCGCCCTATGAAAAGATTGATTTATTTCATGCTATTGGTGGTTAAAATTACCATAGCTGGAGGGTGGAAGACTCCTACTGTTTCTATTGGCCACATGAAGCATAAGATGTTTTGGATCATGTTGCATGAGAAGGTGGCTAGTGTGATGAATGGTAAACAGATGCTTTTCGAGCAAACCTGGGAACCGTGGGCACACTATGTTCACGTTCCTCTTTTTCCCACACTTGGCTAGCTTGTCCGTTCTGTGATTTCTGAGTCCCAGGTCTCCTTTTCTCCTTCTTCTTCTTCCCCTTCTTTTTCTCCTTTTTTCTTTGATCTCTCCCTATCGCTCGGCCTCAAGCTTTCTCTTCCTTGGATCCTGTATACATTATTGTGAATGAGCTAGATTTACCAACTCCTTCTAGGGCTCAGGGCTTTTTTAGGCTGTTACCTATTGGATGTTATACTCGTTAAGGTCTATATGACCTATTCCCTAGTCAATGGCCCACTTTGTTTGCAATAAATGCTATCTTATTCATTATGTATCATTCCTATGCCCTGTAAAGTTTTGTGACGTTTTGTTGAAAAGGATATTGGCTTTGTGGATGTATTACTTTCTTTGGGAAAACATATAATGTTCAATAAAAAATCTTTTGAACGTAAAATGTCCCCTCCTAGTACATATCTTCTCCTCTCCCCCACTTACAATTTCCCCCTCCTAGCACAAATTCCTCCAAAATTCCCCTCCTAGCACAAATCACCTCCACCCCCACCCCCTCCCTACACAAATCCACCTCAAATTTCCCCTCCTAGAACAATACTTACTGCCCCCCAAATTTCCACTACCAACACAAATCCCCTCCGTCAATCTCCTCGTGGCACCCCCCCTCACCTCACATGATACCACAGTGCCCAGGGCAGCCACCCCTCCTGCCCACCCCTTGTCCCAGCCCCGGTGCCTTATATATACCGTTTGCTGCAGTGTATCCAGAAGACCCAGCACAGTGTCCATGGCAGATGGGAGGAAGCAGAGGTAAAATTTGGTCTGGCTAAAGGAAAGCAGGGGGCAGGCAGCCAATGACCTGAGGTGAAGACTTCTTCTGTTTTTGGATCTCAACTGTTCTCCAAGGAAATCTGAGAAATGGCTGAAATTATCACAGTCTGCTAGCATTCCTGACCTACTATTTGCCAGGAGGCAAGCAATGAAAATGTTACAAGCATTAAGCACTGACATCAAGACACGCCTCACAATGACGCCACATAGCACAGACCCCACACCGGGCTGGCTGTTTGATCCGAGGATCCATTCCTTGAATGCACATGGCAGCCAGGCACATTTTTTTGTAAAAACGTATGAATATGTGCAGTGCTTAAAAACAAGTAGTGTTAAATGAATTTACATGTTAAAAAATAAATGGTAATAATGAAATCCCCCATCAAATGAAAAAAGTCCATGCAATATAAAAAAAATCAAAAAGCCAGTGTTTATAACAGTCCACCACACCAGATACGTAAAATTATTTCTCCCAGGTTCACACATGCTAAATCCTCTAAAACTGATTTTTTTTTCCTTTAACCAGAAGTGACACCAGAACACCGCTTGTGCATATCGATCCACCTTACCATAAGGCGTGACCACCTATGAATGATAGTCAAAGCACTTTCTTGATATGATCAATGCTGGGGAATCACTAGATCTCCAAAAGACCTTCTATATACATAACACGCAAAAAGCATCCACCGAAAAATCAAAGATAGGTAGAAAAAACTCTTATAGTGTAGTAAGTAGGTATACTGATTTATTAAAAGATTCAAAAATACTTACAGGGTAACAGGATAAAATAAGCGTAACAAAGTCTTCCACAAAACAAACATCCAAACTTTCTCCTCATGCTGCCCACCTGCCCATTTCCGGATGTGTGTGATTGCGTTACCTACCCTGGCCCCGGCCAATGTGTTTCCCCACAGTGGACGTCATCGGGGGAGTGGCCAGGGGAAAGTTTTCCCCTTTATATGTCATTTTGTAGTTTATTTGCTGGTTTAATTTGGGTGGGGTGGGATCGAGACTTGGGATACTCCAGAACTAGCAAACATTTAAAAGAGGACAGTTATAACTACTCTGCTTCTTCAGGATGTAACCACCTTCTTGAATTCAGATGCCCCATGGCAGAGGTATTACCTGGGTGAAACTGTAGTGAGCACTCCCAAAGGTAGTAAAGACAGTCTCTAGGATCCTTATGGCTAGTACTCACTGTGCCCTGGGTACTAAAATGCTTCTTGTAGTACTAGTCATTCTACTGTATGTACTGGGTGCCTCTGGATTGGATTCTCTGCAAACCTTCCTGCACTGTTTCAGGAGGCTCTGAACAGAGGTCCCCAAGCTCTAACTGGAGCTGGGACCCTAAAAAGGATGTCTTCTGTCCTGTTGCTAGCAGCACAGAGGGCCTCAGTCCTCGGGCTTGGTCTTCTTCCAAGGGAACAAGGCCCTGCTGCTCTAGGCCTCTTTACGTCTGGAGGAAAAGAGATTTAACTTCCAAATACAGAAAGACTTCTTTACAATAAGAGATGTGAAAATGTGGAATAGACTCCCTCAAGAGCTGGTTCTGTCCAGCTCACTGAATTGCTTTAAAAAAGGCCTGGATTTTTTCCTAAATGCACAACATTTTATTGGTTATTTTTTAAGTAAAGTTGATCCAGGGAATATCCAATTGCCTCTTAAGGGATCAGGAAGGAATCCCCCCCCCCCTCGCTGGAGCAATTTGGATCATGCTTTATTGTTTTTTCTTTTGCCTTCCTCTGGATCAACTAGTATTGTGTATTTGGAGGTTTTCGATTTGTGTGTGTATTTTTTTTTTGTGGGTTGAAGCAGATGGACTTGTGTCTTTTCACAACCAGATTAACTAACTATATAAATTATATACAAATCCCAACTTATTCCAAGAAACTCGAGGGCCGGCCTGTCACTACCTCCATCCTGACCCACCTCCTGTCACTCCAGATGGTGGGATGGGTCATAGATCAGCCCTTGACTTTTCTGAAGACATCGGGATTTTTATATCAGAATGCCCCAAGTTTTGAATATAAGGTTTTTCCTGAACATGCTGAATGGTATGTACAAAAATGTGCCTGCAATTCACCCAGCTAGCTACTTTAATCAGCTTTATGAAAGGATACCCCATGGAAATGCAATATACCGCATAGAAATGCAAATGTGCACCTCGGTGTAAAATGCAAAAGACATGTAATATTCCATGTAATAGCAACACAACCAGTAAAAGAGCCCACTCCAGGTGTCTGAGCCACAGAATCTCCTCCTCTGTCAGGTAAAGGTGCTGGCTCAGTATGCAGATAGCATATGAATTTTTTTTTTTTCGATCAGGATGGCCGCACTCCAAAAAAAATGTCTTTATTGGTTAAAAATCCATACAGCAAAAGATGGAATCAATCGCTAACATGTTTAACACCGTAACTACTGGTGCTTACTCATAGCGCTATGAGTAAGCACCAGTAGTTACGGTGTGAAACATGTTAGCGATTGATTCCATCTTTTGCTGTATGGATTTTTAACCAATAAAGACATTTTTTGTTGGAGTGCGGCCATCCTGATCGAAATTTTTTAATCAACACAACCAGTGGTGGCCGCTCAAACGGGGTGCAGGGACTCCGCCCCCCTAATCCGTGCGCCCAGCCCCTAATCTACACGCAGGGCGCCTGACACATGGATTTCAATTTTTTTTGTTTTTTTTTTCCTTGAAGCACATGATTAGAGCCGGAGGTTTCGAAAAGGGTGGACTCTGCGCCCTGAGCCCATTCAGTTGTGTGAAATGATGTTGTGTCCTACTGTTTCTTCTCCCGACCAATCAGAAAGTGGGTCCTGAGACCTGATTGGCCGGGAGTCCTAAGACCCGATTGGCCGCGAGTCCTAAGTCCTGCATGGCCGGAAAGGAGAAGTGACCGCTGGGACTCGGGAGGAGACGCAAGGGGGAAGCTGCCAAAGCCGCGAACCTAGATGGGGTAAGTGTGGGGCTGGCGGAGGGGCCTGGCGGGCAACTGGCGAGCAAAGCGGTGATCGATCAAGCGATGGGGGGTAGCGGCGATCGATCGATCAAGTGCCGGGATTGGGGGTTGGTTGGCCGACTGTGGGGGGGGGGGGGCGTTGGCCAGGTGGGGGCCGTGGGCCGACGCCACTTAAGAAAATTGAGCACCAGCCACCACTGAACACAACAATATGCATGCAAGGGTGCAAAGTATGATAAATGCTAATGTTTCACTGTTCAGAGTATCATGCTCTATGGCAAACATCATTTTTAGTGATGAAACCAGCAGATACCATTCAGTTATAGAAAATCTATATAAAGAAAAAAGAAATTGTACAGTACAGCACAGTGAAGTGATGGGCTGGTGTATAAACAGCATGGGTTCATTAACAAACAACTGTAACAGGGTCAAGTGCATCTGGAGTTATGTGAGCAGAGGAAATGTGACAGTGGGCTTGTTTTAAAAGCTCAGCTTTTAATTGGGATTCAAAAAAAAAGACAAGAGAAGCTGGTTGATGGATTATTGAGCGGCAGAGAGTTCAGACTTTGCTAGTAATGAGAGGGAAAGGTTTGAGGTGTAATAGCACTCTAATGGTAAAATGAGAGAATATGAGGCATTTTCGATTTAAGAATAGGTGTCATGTGAGGTTGTAATGAGGGAACACATGTATAATATTTCTCTTGACTTTGTATTCGAGAAAAACAACCCTCTATAAGGTAAGCTGCACCTCTAATGAAACGGATTGGGGAGAGGTTGTGTTTATTTGTAAATTAAAATGTGTTATGCAATACAATTTTAATTTAATAATTACTTTGTATGAGCACATCCTGCTACGAATAGCGGGTTACTAAACACAATTGCAGCTTATTCATTTTCAAATGGAATTTCTAAATTTCCCAACGGATTACTCCACCAAAATGGGTGAACTACATTTTTTTTTTTAAATGAACATTTGATATCACTTTTTAGTTATTAAATTATTATAGCTGGCAACAGATCTACACTCACTGGCAACTTTTTTAGGTACACCTTGCTTGGACCTCTTTTTGTCTTCAGAACTGCCTTCATTTTTGGTGGCATAGATTCAACAAGGTGTTGGAAACATTCCTCAGAGATTTTGGTCCATCACACAGTTGCTGCAGATTTGTGGGCTGCACATCCATGATGCCAATCTCCCGTTTCCATCACATCTCAAAGGTGCTCTATTGGATTGAGCTCTATATACAGGAAGTCACCCTGGGACTTTAAATGAGGTGAGCACAGTATTGGATTGAGATCTGGTGAGTGTGGAGGCCATTGGAGTACAGTGACCTCATTGTCCAGTGGTGAGATTGTTGGAGGTTTGTGACACGGTGCATTATCCTGCTGGAAGGAGCCATCAGAAGATGGGGACACTGTAGTCATAAAGGGATGGACATGGTCAACAACAATACTCAGGTAGGCCGTGGTGATTAAACGATGCACAATTGGTACTAAGGGGCCCAAAGTGTGCCAAGAAAATATCCCCCCACCATTACACCACCACCACCAGCCTGAACCATTGATACAAGGTAGGATGGATCCATGCTTTCATGTTGTTCACACCAAATTCTGAACCTATCATCTGAATGTCGCAGCTGACCAGGCAACATTTTTTCCAATCTTCTGTTGTCCAATTTTGGTGAGCCTTTGTGAATTGTAGCCTCAGTTTCCTGTTCTTAGCTGACAGGAATGGCACCCGGTGTGGTCTTCTGTTGCTGCTTCAAGATTCGATGTGTTGTGCATTCAGAGATGGTATTCTGCATACATTGGTTGCAACGGGTGGTTATTTGAGTTACTGTTGCCTTTCTATCATCTGGAACCAGTCTGCCCATTCTCCTCTGACCTCTGACATCAACAAGGCATTTTCCTCCACACAACTGCCGCTCACTGGATATTTTATTTTTTTTCGGACCATTCTCTGTAAACCTGAGAGATCAATGTGTGTGAAAATCCCAGTAGCTCAGCAGTTTTTTTTTAAATACTCAGACCAGCTCGTCTGGCACCAACAACCATGTGACATTCAAAGTCACTTAAATCCCAAGTCTTCCCCATTTTGATGCTCAGTTTGAACTTCAGCATCGAGTTGCTGCCATATGATTGGCCGATTAGCCATTTGTGTTACCAAGCAATTGGACAGGAGTACCTAATAAAGTGGCCGGTGAGTGTATATTGAGAAAAAGTATTCTAACGGCAAATTAATAAGTGGGAGGTACAACAGAAAAGTGGGTGTAGTTAGAGGTGGGACTTCATAAGATTAGGGCATAACTGCGCAGACATGATTAGAAATTTTCTATGTGATTTATTCTTCGGATGTTGGTATTTGTAATAGAAATTATTCATGTTGTTTCTTTCATCCCAGTGGACTAAAAGGAGCTATATTTCACCTCATACTATATACATACAAAGTATTCTGGGAATATTAATTTGGAAGTGTCGCCTGTTACATGTGTTTAAGTGGTTGTAAATTGCTGAAATGACAAATGAACAAAGAATATCCTTCCATAGTGCGTACTTGCCTCTATGCAAAGCACTTAGTGTGATTTCTGTCTGCTCTCCCCTTCCTCTGCTATCTGTATGGGTCATTTCTGACAGGTTATGCTGACACCTGGCAATCCCAGGAGACAGATCTGCCCCCCACCCCCAGGCACACAGCAGGCGTTTGACAGCCTTACCTGTGCATGTTTCAATATGAGAGGGTGTTGATGTTAAGGCGTTGTACACGCTGGATGCTGGGATGCGTGGCTGGCATATTGCAAACTTGACATAAACAAGGGTTCCCTCTCCTCTTGCCTCAGTACATTGCTCTGGCCTGCACGCATCCAGGAGGGACGGAGGTAGGTGAGATTTCATGCCCCATTAAATGGGACTACCAACAAGTAATGCCAACCAGTGATAACCATGATGTTCCAATGATAATAACCATACCAGCAACAATGCCCAATGCTACTCTAATTTTGGAGTTTTAAAGTAATTCAACGAAACATATTATAAACGAATTGCTCTTTTCTGCTACATCCCTGAAGAAGGACAAAAATATTATTTATTTCGAAACGTTTGAAAAAGAGCCCTCGTACAATTAATTGTTTGGTAACAATACTAAAATTTATTGTTCCTGTAATATGCTCTGTCGATTGTATGATACACTATGTTTTTAATCTATGTTATGTCAAAATAAAAATCTTTTTACTCTTTATATTCTGCTACATGTACTTACTACTCAAATATTTGTTAGCAAGTGCCGGTAAAATCCACCCAGGGGAATTTCCTTTTCTCATATATATGTAATTATTGGATGTGGCACTGCTCCTCTTGACCTAGGGAAGAAAATCACCCTATTTAGACTGTCAATATGAGAGGGTGTGTCCATTCCCTCCACTCAGGTTTCAGATTACACTCAGCTCCCTGCTCTATACTGAGAAGTGTGTGACCACACATCTCCACCTCCTAATTCTGGAGCTAAGGAATTCTTGGAAAATGTATGCTTTTGAATGCTGTAGAGAAGAGAAGACTGCAGATAAACAGGTACAACTTATATAGGATGACTTGTTTCATCTCTGTGTATCACCCGAGGCTAGTCACTTCACTGGGTATATGCAAGGATTTACAACCACTTTAAAGTTCAGATGATGAAGTGATTATCAAGCATGTACCTTTAACTTGATTCCTTCTAGAAGTATGACAGTGTTTAAGATTTCAATTAAGTTTCACTTCCTGGAAGAGGTGTCATATACATGGTAGAGTCCGAGCCGATGAGAGGGATTCCTTTACATCTCTTGTCCAATATCTCTTGTGTAGCAGGATGAGGAGTAGCATGGGGTAGGTCCTGAGACAGTTGGTGGCCAGACGACAGTGGGAGGTGGTGGATGCTCATACTGGAAGTTGAGCAGGATGGTGGCACACAGGTAGAGCACAAGAACTTGCAGGTGCAGGATTTAAACTTTACAACTTGGTCTTAACCTAAAGACCACCCCTCTTTTTTGGATATACATGTAGCAATCACTCTCGGTGGAGCTGCTGGTTTAAGCGGGCTTGTTACCTTCACTCTCGACACCCCTGCTTCACTGGCACCGGGTCTAGGGTTCTGTTGAGTTTACCTCTGGATGATAAAAGTACCAAAACTTGAATACGTTTTCAATGGTTTATTGAACCAAGTAACGAAGGAAGTAGCAGGAAAGAGGCAGGAGGGAAGCTACAGGGAAGCTCAAATACCTTTCTTTAGGATTCTTGAGAACGTCCTTTAAAGTTGAATATTGTAATTGGAGCCGATCCCCTTGCGGGACACAATCTTTGCTCGCCTGGATAGGCCTCTCTCACTTGCCTAGCAGCCAGTACGTAGCACTAACAAAAGTCTCTGCCACAGACTTGCCTGAAATAAATCCGTACAGACCTCTGCCACAGGATGTATTAAACTTTGCGGTGAATGTCAGACACAGTATTTGGACCTCTAAGCCAACCCGGCAGTACTATGCTGTAGAACTACTTTAGGATACGTCCTCCAACCGAGTCACCAGGCCCCCCTCCAGACCAGCACTCTGCACGATCCTTCCATGACGGGTCCTCCCCTGGGACCTCCTCGGTTTTCCAGCTTCTTCACTCTGGATAGACAGCTCAGGACCATTCCTCGGCTGCTGTGGTAGGCCCCAGACATGCTTCTGGGCCCACCCACATGCCGCAGCGGTGTGGGCCTCCGGAACGGAGGACCACGAGGTAGCACTCTAACGCATACCTGTCGGCCAGGAGGGCCAGCAGGTGGCTGTAAAACGAACCCCAAAACATGGCGTCTGTCCCATAAATACCCTCTCCCAGAATGCAACTCGGAGGACCACCTCCACCGAGTTGTCTCCGGAACAGAGGAGCACCCATACGCTTCGACACGTTGCCTTTCCAACACTAGCCAATAGTAACAGCGACACCCACTAGCTCAGTGTGGAACCACACGCAACGTCAGCCAAGCTGGAACAGAGGCAAATCTAACTCCCTTAACGAGCAATTTACTAAATTTACCTATCAGTTGGTAGATCATAAATCTACCAGCTCTACATACATTTTTTTCCCTTACCTCTTAAGCATTAAATAGGTGAACTTCCGCCCCAGCCTCGTTGTGGCGAGGTACGTAAAGGCCACAAATCTGGCCTTTATGGAAGAGTGGCAAGAAGAAAGTCATTGTTGAAAGAAAGCCATAAGAAGTCCCATTTGCAGTTTGACTCTGGCTCATCATGTGGAAGAAGGTGTTCTGGTCAAATAAGACCAGAATTGAACTTTTTGGCCTAAAAGCAAAACGCTATGTGTGGTGGAAAACTAACACTGCACATCACCCTGAACACACCACCCTCATCGTGAAACATGGTGGTGGCAGCATCATGTTGTGGGGATGCTTTTCTTCAGCAGGGACAGGGAAGCTGGCTAGAGTTGATGGGAAGATGGATGGAGCCAAATACAGGGAAATCTTAGAAGAAAACCTGTTAGAGTCTGCAAAAGACTTGAGATTGGGGGGGAGGTTCACCTTCCAGCAGGACAATGACCCTAAACATACAGCCAGAGCTACAATGGAATGGTTTAGATCAAAGCATATTCATGTGATAGAATGGCCCAGTGAAAGTCCAGACCTAAATCCAATTGAGAATCTGTGGCAAGACCTGAAAATTGCTGTTCATAGACGCTCTCCATCTAATCTGACAGAGCTTGAGCTATTTTGCAAAGAAGAATGAACAAAAATATCACTCTCTAGATGTGCAAAACTGGTAGAGACATCCCCAAAAAGACTTGTAGCTGTAATTGCAGAGAAAGGTGGTTGTACAAAGTATTGACTCAGGGGAGCTGAATACAAATGTACCCCCCACACTTTTCACATATTTATTTGTAAAAAAAAAAATTGAAAACAATTTATTATTTTCCTTTCACTTCACAATTATGTGCCACTTTGTGTTGGTCTATCACAAAATCCCAATAAAATACATTTACGTTTTTGGTTGTAATTTGATAAAATGCAGAAAACATCAAAGGGTATGAATACTTTTTCAAGGCATTGTATAATCATATGTAAGCATCAAGGTACACATTTGCCCTAGTTACCTCCACCATCAGCATTTCTACACCTCATTACTGACTGAATATATTTTTGTTCTTGCTTTTAGATACATTTTAACCTCTCCCGACTGGCCGTATGCAAATATACGGCCTCTTGGCAGATGGGCTCCAACGCTGAGTGGCCGCATATACAAACACTACTATGCTGAGAGTGCACTCCCAGCAAAGTATCGAATGGGTACTGGAAAGCTCCCGATGCATATTTGCAGTAGACTGGTACTTACACAGTAGACCCAGGGTTTGTTTAGAGTGCCGCTCAGACTCGATCCCTATGGGGAGTAGTGTGGGTGATGCTGCAACCACTGCAGGAGTGCTAGCAAGGGATGGAACTCGTCCCAGCTCCTGTAGTCACTACAAGAAGAGAGGAAAGATCCCTGGTGCTGCACATCCACAAAGTCCTATGGTGGTATGAGAGAGACAACCTCAGTCTGGGCTCCCACCAGGCCATGCCCCCAACGTGTTTTACTCCGCCCCCGGAGCTTAGTCATGGGCGAGGTTGTCTCTCTCTTATACCACCATAGGACTCTGTGGATGTGCGGCACCAGAGAGTCTTTCCTCTCTTCTTCTACTTACACAATAGACACCGGGGCCTAGCCGGTGACCCTATTACGCCGTATTACGCATTATGTCATTACACAGTTTTCTCTACTGTGTAAGTACCTGTCTACTTTTAATAAAGGATTTGTTTTAATGGTATAACACTATTGAGGTTCCTTTTGGCTTGTCTTTAAAGGCAGATTGGAAAATGATTTCACAGTGATAGTTCTCTTTATCCCATGTAGCATATTGGCCGGAGGTCTGGTTGTAGGTACGAACTAAAGCAAACGGCATTTAAAGGCATATACAGTATATACACTTACCGACCACTTTATTAGGTACACCTTGCTAGTACTGGGTTGGACCCTCTTTTGCCTTCAGAACTGCCTTAACTCTTCATGGCATAGATTCTACAAGGTGTTGGAAATATTCCTCAGAGATTTTGGTCCATATTGACATGATAGCATCACGCAGTTGCTGCAGATTTGTGGGCTGCACATCCATGATACGAATCTCCCATTCCACCACATGCCAAAGGTTCTCTATTGGATTGAGATCTGGTGACTGTGGAGGCCATTGGAGTACAGTGACCTCATTGTCATGTTCAAGAAACCAGTGGTGAGATGATTGGAGCTTTGTGACATGGTGCATTATCCTGCTGGAAGGAGCCATCAGAAGATGGGGACACTGTAGTCATAAAGGAATGGACATAGTCAGCAACAATATTCAGGTAGGCCTTGGCATTTAAACGATGCTCAATTGGTACTAAGGGGCCCAAAGTGTGCCAAGAAAATATCCCCCACACCATTACACCACCACCACCAGCCTGAACCGTTGATACAAGGCAGGATGGATCCATGCTTTCATGTTATTTACGCCAAATTCTGACCCGACCATCTGAATGTTGCAGCTGAAATTGAGACTCATCAGACCAGGCAACATTTTTCCAATCTTCTATTGTCAAATTTTTGTGAGCCTTTGCCAGTTGTAGTCTCAGTTTCCCATTCTTAGCTGACAGGAGTAGCACCCGGCGTGATCTCCTGCTGCTCTAATCCATCTGCTTCAAGGTTTGATGTGAAGTGCATTCAGAGATGGTATTTTGCATACCTTGGATGTAACGAGTGGTTATTTGAGTTGCTGTTACCTTTCTATCATTCGAACCAGTCTGCCCATTCTCCTCTGACCTCTGACATCAACAAGGCATTTTAATCCACACAACCGCCGCTCACTGGATATTTTCTATTTTTCGGACCATTCTCTGTAAACACCAGAGATGGTTGTGTGTGAAAATCCCAGTAGATCAGCAGTTTTTTAAATACTCAAACCAGCCTGTCTGGCTTCAACAACCATGCCACATTCAAAGTCAGTTATATCCCCTTTCTTCCCCAATCTGATGCTCAGTTTGAACTTCAGCAAGTCGTCTTCACCATGTCTAGATGTCTAAATTTATTGAGTTGCTGCCGTGTGACTGATTAGCAATTTGTGTTGCCAAGCAATTGAACAGGTGTACCTAATAAAGTGGCTGGTGAGTACATATTGATCGCATATCGATCTCTTTTCAAAAGGAGATCAACTTCATCTGGTAAGAGGCTGAACAAGTCATGGTGGAGGAGTCACTGGGAAAAACATGTATCTGCTGCATACTTTGTATGATCAAGATTTGCATGGGTTTTTCACTTTATATCAAGCACTTTAATATAATGCACTTATAAATTTGCACATATTTAATGTATTAATTTATTTTGCTGTATTAATTTGTACATTATCTATTTGATAGTGAAACTATATTGACATTTGTTTTTATACTTTGCACTAGCACTTTTCTATTTGTTTTTGTGCATTAAGGATTAGTACAGGCATAACCCGCTTTACATACCCTCACTTTACATACACTTGCGAGTATGGACACATTGGCGTCTATGGGAAATCTTGGTCAGCTTGACATGGCACTGCTCCTGGTTTTTAACATTGGCGTCTATGGGAAATCTTGGTCAGCTTGAAAGGGCACTGTTCCTGGTTTTTAACATTGGCGTCTATGGGAAATCTTGGTCAGCTTGACATGGCACTGTTTCTGGTTTTTAACATTGGCGTCTATGGGAAATCTTGGTCAGCTTGACATGGCACTGTTCCTGGTTTTTAACATTGGCGTCTATGGGAAATCTTGGTCAGCTTGACATGGCACTGTTCCTGGTTTTTAACATTGGCATCTATGGGAAATCTTGGTCAGCTTGAAAGGGCACTGTTCCTGGTTTTTAACATTGGCGTCTATGGGAAATCTTGGTCAGCTTGACATGGCATCCCGAACAATAAGTGACAGGAACACCAAACTTAGGGGAGCACAGAGAGGAGACCCAGGACTATAACTTACAATCTAAATTTGGGGTTGACCAGCTTGCCTAGGTAATCTACCATGTCGTAGTCCTGGGTCCCCAAGTTTGGTGTACCTGTCACTTATGGTTCGGAAGCAGTGCCATGTCAAGCTGACCAAGATTTCCCATAGAGGCCAATGTTAAATGTTAAAAACTGGGAGCAGTGCCATGTCAAGCTGACCAAGATTTCACATAGAGCTAGTGTATTTACATGCATTGAGAAGTGCAAAAAAGGTATTGCTACACTTTAAGTACATTTTCGTTTTACATACATGCTCTGGTCCCATTGTGTACATAAAAGTGGGGTATGCCTGTATGTTATATTGATATAGGTGATTTACATAATGGTAATATTCATTTGCACTTTATGGTATAGAAGTTCACAACTAGGATTTGCTTGGAAGTGCACTTATACATAAAAATAAATCCTATATGTAACTTATACAATATAAAAATAGGTAAATTAAAGGGAAGAAAGAGAATCCAAGCAATCAAATACGTACATACATAACATAACACATACATAATCACAGATAATTCCGAGAAGCCATCAAAATATTTTTAACAGGATTTTAATTAATGTGACTTGGAAATAAATCATAAAATGTCAAGGTAAGAACTTAAAAGTGTTCAAACAGGATGTAATTCACACGTTTTCGTAACTAACTTAACACCTCAAAATTTTCTCTCACCTGTCCTGGTTTTTTTACCTTGAAGGCCATTCATATGGAATTGTCGCTCATTGTCACCCATAGATTATTTCGTAGAGGAGACATATGTCAAGTTTGCATTTTACAAAGTTCCTTTTTTGACCACGGAATTTAGAATTCAAAACGACGGTGTCAGAGTTCCGAGTGACGATGAACCTGGTGCCCAGTTTCAAATTTTATGATGCTGTCAATGTTCGCACTAATGAGCTTTGATACGAGAAAGGTACAACATAACGATATTACAAGGCCAGACATATTTAAAAGGATAGAGATGGTATCACAGAGGTGTACCAATCCCATAATTCCTTAGAGGAGCAAATAACCTTTTCTCTTGATATAGGAATCAGGCATTGATCTGTCACACTGTTTGTTCTTGTAGAGCTCCCTGAGGTGCATTCAGTTTGAAACGTGAAGGTTAGTTCATTAGCCGTCCCTCACTCGTTTTTCTGAGAGGATCAGGATAATACTGTGGTTAGTTAATGGGTTTCTCTTGTTTCCCCCTGAGCTTTCCTGTCTGAAACCAGCAGGCCCGGGAAGCTTTTTACCCCTTCCCCATGCTATTAGTCCCAGCTGGTGGGACTCAGGAGAATCTTGTTTGGAAATAGTCAAAATATCATCACTGGTGTTTGTGACTTAGAAGTTATAGCATATACTTTGAGATACTAATAGCCACGTTCCGATTATTGTACAATGGCTACAACTACACAATCCAAATTTGTCATCTTTTTATAGGTTCAGATCATAACCAACATATTTTTGACTTTGCTATACCAGAGTCTACTACACAAATTGTGAACCAAATTCAATAAATAATGTAAATGACTGCTGCAGCTGTTGCCATGTGTTCCCACACCAAAAAAAAAAAATGCAATAAAATTAAATAAAACTACATGCAATCAAACAAAACGAAACCATATACATAGCACATAAATCTCTTTCAGATGCATGAATAGATCAGTGTGACTAAAAAAATATTATCTGAGTATCTTCCATCTCAAAATACAAAGTGGCAAGTCCAAAATGCAGTGTAGCATCCACTTGCAAATGATAATGAATAGTAAAAAAGATATTGTGAAAAAAAAGCATACATACACTATATTAACCTAAAGTTTTGGGACGCTTGCCTTTACACGCACATGAAATTTAATGGCATCCCGTAGGGTTCAATATTGAGTTGGCCCACCCTTTGCAGATATAACAGCTTCAGCTCTTCTGGGAAGTATATCCACAAGGTTTAGGAGCGTGTCTATGGGAATGTTTGACCATTCTTCCAGAAGTGCATTTGTGAGGTCAGGCACTGATGCAGACGAGAAGGCTTGGCTCAAAGTCTCCACTCTAATTCATCCCAAAGGTACAGGTTGAGGTGCAGGCCAGTCATGTCCCTCCACCCCAAACTCGCTCATCTATGTCTTTCTGGACCTTGCTTTGTGCACTGGTCCAAATCATTTGGTGGAGGGGGGATTATGGTGTGGGGTTGTTTTTCAGGTGTTGGGCTTGGCCCCTTAGTTCCAGTGAAGGGAACTTTTAAAGTGTCAGCATATCAAGACATTGTCACACCAAGACAATTGTTCCATATCACATAGATGAAGGTGCTCAGCCGCATTGAGACTACTGTACAAACAACTGTAGTCTATCCAACTGATAAAATAAATAATATGCTATAGTGTGGATTCAAATCTCCTCTCCAGGATAGAAATGATACCCCCGCCGACCCTTCCATTTTATCATCCTCTAATGGTCTCTTTAGTAAAAAAAAAAAAAAAAAAAACCTAGCTAAATGCCCTTTCTAACTTATCTGAATCCATGATCATGTAACACCAATAGTTTGAATCTTCTCCTCTTCTATTATATTCCCGGAGAACCCCTTGATTTGGTTGTCCATGTCACTACCTGTGAAATGTGGTGTTTTTTAAAGACATGATTTTTCAAAAAAATTTTGGATGGCCACTAGTGGGATCGTAACAGGAGAGACAAGAGAATGACATTATCACAGGAAAACAGCAGGGAAGCTGTATTCTCAGGGCGCCATCGCATTGCTGGATCTGCGGTCCTCCATACTGGAACTGTCTGCAGTGACGGACCTGGACAGCAGTTAACGGGGAAAGGCTACCAGGAATGGGTTAGAAGTGGAGGGAGCTACGTATTGTGAAAAATTGTTTTTGCCTGGTGTGGGGTTGAAGATTTAAAAAAGTTTTTTTATATATACACATACATAGATATATATATAGTATTTCTAATGTACACCTAGATATATCATTGATATTGGGATACCGTGATGTGTATGTTGCCTTTAAAATAAGTCCAGTTCATTGTCAAAATTGTTAAAGTGGAGTTCCACCCCAAAAAAAAAAAAAAAATTAATGTGCTAAAAAAAATGAAAAAAAAAAAAACATTTGCAGAATTTTTTTTATTTTACTCACCTCTAAATGCCTGTTGCTAGGGGGTCCCAAGTAGTCTGCCTCCTTCAGCACCTGGGCTCCTGACGTCACTTCCCTCGGTGCAGGAAGGGAGATCGCCTCTACCCCTCCCTCTTGTCAATCATCTGGGACACGTGACAGGTCCCAGAAGATTGCGCGGCCAGTGACGGAGTGCGGCAAGCACATGCGTAGTGTGTGCCCACAGTTAAAATTCCGGCGCCGCCGAGTGGATGAGCAGACGAGCGGGGCTTCGTTCCCCTGCATCACTGGACCACGGGACAGGTAAGTGTCCGATTATTAAAAGTCAGCAGCTGCAGTATTTGTAGCTGCTGACTTTTAATTTTTTTTTTTTTTAAGGGGAACACCACTTTAAATACAGTAATACCTTGGATTTCAAGTAACTTGGTCTGCAAGTGTTTTGCAAGACAAGGAACATTTTTTTTCATAAATTTTGACTTGATAAATGAGCGATCTCTTGATTATATAAGTAGCGTCACATCACAACTGAGTATAAAAGAGAAGAGAGGCGCCGCTAAGTGTAGCAATATGGTTACATTTAATGAAGGTACAACATTTAGCAACTCACATAGTTGATAATTAAAACAGGCACATCTAAATATAAAGGCATCCGGGGGAAACATGTCCACATAGACCGTCCTCCGCACTCTGCGCTCCACGAGCACTTTAAGCCTCCCTTTCAGATCGCTCTACTGCAGGGTAATCTTCCCGGTCACGATTACAGACTGACAGCGGTGAGAGCCGGTGGTGCGGAGGATGGTCTTTGTGGACAGCTTTACCCCGGATGCCTGCATACTTAGATGTGCCTCTTTTATTCATCGACCATGTGAGTTGCTAAATGTTGTACCTTCATTAAATGTAACCATATTGCTACACTTAGAGGCGCCTCTCTTCTCTTTTATACTCTGGAGCTCCTGCTGGATTTTGCTTCTAATCCAGTTGTGGAGGCTTCCATTTGTGGATGGACATTTTATGGTTACACAACCTTACACAACAATCACATTGCTATAATCTTTTTACAGTGGGTCAAAAAGGTATTTAGTCAGCCACCAATTGTGCAAGTTCTCCCACTTAAAAAGATGAGAGAGGCCTGTAATTGTCATCATAGGTATACCTCAACTATGAGAGACAAAATGTAGAAACAAATCCAGACAATAACATTGTCTGATTTTTGAAAGAATTTATTTGCAAATTATGGTGGAAAATAAGTATTTGGTCACCTACAAACAAGCAAGATTTCTGGCTCTCACAGACCTCTATCTTCTTCTTTAAGAGGCTCCTCTGTCCTCCACTCATTGCCTGTATTAATGGCACCTGTTTGAACTTGTTATCAGTATAAAAGACACCTGTCCACAACCTCAAACAGTCACACTCCAAACTTCACTATGGTGAAGACCAAAGAGCTGTCGAAGGACACCAGAAACAAAATTGTAGACCTGCACCAGGCTGGGAAGACTGAATCTGCAATAGGCAAGAAGCTTGGTCTGAAGAAATCAACTGTGGGAGCAATAATTCGAAAATGGAAGACATACAAGACCACTGATAATCTCCCTCGATCTGGGGCTCCACGCAAGATCTCACCCAAAATGATCACAAGAACGGTGAGCAAAAATCCCAGAACCACACGGGGGGGACCTAGTGAATGACCTGCAGAGAGCTGGGACCAACGTAACAAAGGCTACCATCAGTAACACACTACGCCACCAGGAACTCAGATCCTGCAGTGCCAGATGTGTCCCCCTGCTTAAGCCAGTACATGTCCGGGCCCGTCTGAGGTTTGCTAGAAAGCATTTGGATGGTCCAGAAGAGGATTGGGAGAATGTCATATGGTCAGATGAAACCAAAGTAGAACTGTTTGGTAGAAACACAACTTACCATGTTTGGAGTAGAGAGAATGCTTAATTGCAACCAAAGAACACCATACCTACTGTGAAGCATGAGGGTGGCATCATCATGCTTTGGGGCTGTGTCTCTGCAAAGGGAACAGGACGACTGATCTGTGTACATGAAAGAATGAATGGGGCCATGTATCGTGAGATTTTGAGTGCAAACCTCCTCCCATCAGCAAGGGCATTGAAGATGAAACGTGGCTGGGTCTTTCAGTATGACAATGATCCCAAACACACCGCCCGGGCAATGAAAGAGTGGCTTTGTAAGAAGCATTTCAAGGTCCTGGAGTGGCCTAGTCAGTCTCCAGATCTCAACCCCATAGAAAACCTTTGAAGGGAGTTGAAAGTCCGTGTTGCCCAGCGACAGCCCCAAAACATCACTGCTCTAGAGAAGATCTGCATGGAGGAATGGGCCAACATACCAGCAACAGTTTGGGACAACATTGTGAAAACTTATGCCCCGTACACACGGTCGGACATTGATCCGACATTCCAACAACAAAATCCTAGGATTTTTTCCGACGGATGTTGGCTCAAACTTGTCTTGCATACACACGGTCACACAAAGTTGTCGGATCATTCTGAACGTCGGGACTATAAACGGGGCAGTAGCCAATAGCTTTCATCTCTTTATTTATTCTGAGCATGCGTGGCACTTTGTGAGTCGGATTTGTGTACACACGATCGGAAATTCCGACAACGGATTTTGTTGTCGGAAAATTTTATAGCCTGCTCTCAAACTTTGTGTGTCGGAAAATCCGATGGAAAATGTGTGATGGAGCCTACACACGGTCGGAATTTCCGACAACAAGGTCCTATCACACATTTTCCGTCGGAGAATCCGACCGTGTGTACGGGGCATATCAGAAAACGTTTGACCTCTGTCATTGCCAACAAAGGATATATAACAAAGTATTGAGATGAACTTTTGATATTGACCAAATACTTATTTTCCACCATAATTTGCAAATAACTTCTTTCAAAAATCAGACAATGTGATTGTCTGGATTTGTTTCCACATTTTGTCTCTCATAGTTGAGGTATACCTATGATGACAATTACAGGCCTCTCTCATCTTTTTAAGTGGAAGAACTTGCACAGTTGGTGGCTGACTAAATACTTTTTTGCCCCACTGTATATGGACTATAAACTGAAGGACTTATGAATAAATGGTTGCGGAACGAATCATCTGAGTTTCCATTATTTCTTATTGGGAGATTTGCTTTGATATACAAGTGCTTTGGATTACAAGAAAAAATTATGCTTGCAATGCAAGGTTTTACTGTAATTTGGATAAAAACCACTATTTGAACCCTACTGTTTACTTAGGTAAACAAGCAACTTAGAATTCACACTGCTTGTCTTCAAGGTACAGATAGCTGATAAGCTCAGGGAGTGCACAGGTACACTTTATTACCTGACAATGGGCTTTTTTTCATATAATGACTCGCTATGCTGTCTGCCTGAGAAAAGAAAATAAGCACTTAATACAATCCACTCATTACACTCATAATAATAAATCAAAGGCTATTCAAATGACAATATAATGTACATATCCCACTCATATTCTTCCCCATTTTGCATTAAGACTTTTCTTTCACATGGGTGGAATATATACTATGTTATATTAACCTAAAGTCTTGGGACGCCTACCTTAAAATGCACATGAACTTTAATGACATTCCAGTCTTAGTCCGTAGGATTCAATATTGAGTTGGCCCACCCTTTGCAGCTATATCAGCTTCAACTCTTCTGGGAAGGCTGTCGTCAAGCTTTAAGAGTGTGTCTATGGGAATGTTTGACCATTCTTCCAGAAGCAGGTTTGAGGTCAGGCACTGATGTTGGACAAGAAGGCCTGGCTCACAGTCAATAGTGTTCTATCAGGTTGAGGTCAGGACTCTGTGCAGGCCAGTCAAGTTCCTCCATCCCGAACTCGCTCATCCATGTATTTATGGACCTTGCTTTGTGCGCTGGTGCGTAGTCATGTTGGAACAGGAAGGGGCCATCGCCAAACTGTTCCCACAAAGTTGGGAGCATGAAATTGTTCAAATTGTCTTGGTATGCTGACGCCTTAAGAGTTCCCTTTACTGGAACTAATGCCGCGTACACACGAGCGGACTTTTCGACCGGACTGGTCAGACGGACAATTCGACTGTGTGTGGGCTCCATCGGACCTGCAGCGGACTTTTTCAGTCGAAAATCTGACAGACTTTAGATTTGGAACATGTTTCAAATCTTTACATCGGAACTCCGCCGGACCCAGTTCCTATCGAAAAGTCCGCTCGTCTGTATGCTAGTCCGATGGACAAAAACTGACGCTAGGGCAGCTATTGGTTACTGGCTATCAACTTCCATACTTTAGTCCAGTCATCACATACGAATCCGTCGGACTTTGGTGTGATCGTGTGAAGGCAAGTCCGTTCGTTCGGAAAGTCCGTTGGAAGTCCGTCGAAAGTCCGTCGGATAGTCCATCGGACCAGTCCGGTTGAAAAGTCCGCTCGTGTGTACGCGGCATAAGAGGCCAAGCCCAACCCCCTGAAAAACAACCCCACACCATAATCCCCCCTCCACCAAATGATTTGAAGGGGTGGCCCAATACTTTTGGCAATATAGTGTGGATGAGCAAGTATGGGGTGGAGGAACTTGACCTAGTTTTAAGCTTAATAGAAGTTATGTCTCAATCATGGTCTCCCTTTATGATTAATCCCTCCAGAAGTCAGATCACCAAACATGCATGTCAAAAGGGAGAACAAAATTGCCTCATGGTGTAGTATTTTAAAAGCACTTAAATGTTTATTAAAAATTTTCAAGAATACTCACAATGTGTATGATCAAACAGGCATGCCATCAACAATTTGTAAAAGTTTCCAACCAAGAAGGTGGCCCCGATCCTCGTGCGTAGTGATGTCACGCATCCAAGCTCCACCCAACACGTTTTGTCATTACAAGACACACTAATAGCAGACTAGTGGTGTAGCAGTTAGCATGAGCAACCAGAGTGCTCAGCTATGCAACACAGCCAGAAGTATTGGCTGACAGTGGTGCTTTGAGCTCTAAAAGAGAGCAATGATTTTACTAAAGGAGAAGTAAGTATTCAGCTCCTTGTTTGAGGGCTGGTTAATGTCACAACATGCATGTTCTTGGGTCCACATTTTTGCACATTCCTGGGTGGCGCTTTTTTTTTTTTTTTTTACTTAGTTTTTTTTTACTTACTTACTTTTTTACTTACTTTTTTTAGTTAATCTGGTTGGAAAAAGACATATGTGTGAATATCGAGCTTTCTTTTGGTGGTATTTGATCCCCACTGCGTTTTTTATTTTTCCGCTATAAAAATAAAAAGACGACAATTTTGAAAAAAAAAACTATATTTTTTACTTTCTGCGATAAAACATATCCAATAGAAAAATAGAAAAAAAAATTAAATTCTTCATAAATTTAGGCCAATGTGTATTGTCACGGAATCCCAGTCGCACTCCGCTTGAGTGCTCCTGTCAGCACACTGCTTCCTCCAGTCTGGATCTTCACATATCAGATATTACAGTCCATCAATTGTAACTAAGAACCAAGCGAGACTAGCTCAGTTATACAGCTTCAACATGGAATTGTTTATTTGAAAACAGGCACACAGAGATATTCAAACTTCTCATCAGCAGACTGTCCAATCAGCAGGGAGATCTGTTGGAGGAATCCCTCCCCCTCCCCTCTCACAGCTAATTTACATAGACATATACATCCCATAATAGGTTGTTCCCAAAGCAGACAGACACAATAGAACAGTTAGAGGGGTTTTTAAACTAGGCGATGGGGGGGAGGGTCCGGAGGTAGAGATAGTCAGCAATGAACATATTCCAGCGGGTAGTATTGGGGACATTAGTGGTAGTTTGATTAAAGCACATAAACCCAAGGTAAGTATAGTAACAAGTACTCTTTGCAATCTCGGAAAACACCCAATAAGAGGACAGTATGCGACCGGTCTAGACTAAGTGGCATGTTCACCAATGCCAAGAGCCGGACGGACAAGATGGGTGAACAAGAGATACTGTTGAACGAGGAGGATTTAGATTTTGTAGGAATTTCAGAGACCTGGTTCGACAGCTCTCATGGATGGCTGGCAACCATTTAAGGGTATTCCCTTTATTGCAGGTATAGAGAGGGTAAAAATGGGGGAGGGGTATGCCTATATATCAAGAATAATGTACAAGTAAATGTGAGAGATGACATAAATAAGGGAGCTAGGGAGATGAAATCCTTATGGGTAGAGCTCCATAGGGATGAAGCTAAGGAGAAGATAATACTGGGAGTATGCTATAGGCCCCCTAACCTGAGGGAGGAGGGGGAGACAAACCTCCTATCACAATTTGGATTAGCAGCAAGGATGGGAAGTGTCATTATAATGGGGGATTTTAATTATCCAGACATAGACTGGGTGGAGGGAACCACGCATTTGTCTAAGGCTCACCAGTTCCTAAATGTCTTGCAGGACAATTTCTTGGGTCAGATGGTAGACACACCAATTAGAAACAAGGCGTTACTAGATCTACTGATTACCAACAATACAGACCTGATCATGGATGTGGTAATACGGGGCAACAGCGATCACAGGTCAATTGGCTTCAGTATAAATCACACAAATAGGAAACATAAGGGGAACACAAAGACACTGAAATTCAAAAGAGCCAACTTCCCTAAACTACCAACCTTTCTAGAAGATATAAATTGGGATAAAATGTTAGAAACAAAGAACACAGGGGAGAGATGGGTTTGCTTTAAGAGCATATTAAATAAGGGCATAAGCCAGTGCATTCCATTGGGAAATAAATTTAAAAGAGCGAACAAAAGTCCTGGATGGCTTAACTCCAATGTAAAAATGCATATAAAAGCAAAGGAGAAGGCCTTCAAAAATACAAGGCTGAGGGATCAACATCAGCATTCAGACTTTACAAAGAATGCAACAAGATATGTAAGGGTGCAATTCAAGTATATAAACAGTAAAAACGTGAGGACAGACCATATTGGAACCATAAAGAACGAGGAAGTAAATCTGATTACAAAGGATGGGGAGATGGCGAAGGTATTGAATTTATTCTTCTCCTCAGTCTTCATGAGGGAACCGGGCGGGCTTCAGTAACCAAAACTTCAGTGTTTATCCTCATGACACATCACAGGAAGCTCCCTCATGGCTAACAGAGGACAGAATTACAAATAGACTTGGGAAACTTAACATTAATAAATCATCGGGACCAGATGGCTTGCACCCAAGGGTACTTAGGGAAATCAGTCAAGTAATTGCCAGACCGTTGTTCCTAATTTTTACTGACAGTCTACTGACTGGAATGTTACCAGCTGATTGGAGAAAAGCCAATATAGCCCCAATATTTAAAAAAGGGCCAAAATACAGCCCTGGGAATTACAGACCAGTTAGCCCAACATCAATAGTATGTAAACTCTTGGAGGGGATGATAAGGGACTATATACAAGATTTTAGTAATGCAAACGGTATCATTAGCAGTAATCAGCATGGATTCATGAAGAATAGTTCTTGCCAAACCAATCTATTAACCTTCTATGAGGAGGTGAACCGCCATCTAGATAAAGGAAGGCCCGTAGATGTGGCGTATCTGGATTTTGCAAAAGCATTTGACACAGTTCCCCATAAACCTTTACTGTACAAAGTAAGGTCAGTTGGCATGGACCATAGGTTTGAAAACTGGTTACTGGTTCTTTTTTTTTACCAGTAATGGTGGTGATCAGCAACTTATTATTATTATCATACAGGAATTTATATAGTGAGTATCAACAGTTTGCGCAGAGCTTTACAATGTAGGGGGGGGACAGTTCAATTGCAATACAGTTCAATACAGAAGGGACAGGAGGGCCCTGCTCGTTATGCTTACAATCTAAAGGGAGGGGGAGGTGGTACAAAAGGTAATAGCTGCGGGGGGGTGATTTGGTGCTTATAGCGAGACTGCGATATTGCGGCAAGAATTCTGACACTAACTGACACTTTTGACACTTTTTGGGAACCAATGACACTAATACAGTGTTCAGTGCTAAAAATATGCACGGTCACTATACTAAATGACCCTGGCTGGCAAGGGGTTAACGTCAGGTGCAATGAAAGGGTTAATTTTGTGCCTGACCAGTGTTTTACTACGCTGTGGGGTGTGCTTTTGCTAGGGGAAGACATAGATCCTTGTCCCTGCTTTGCAGAGACACAGGATCTATGCTTTCCCTCCTGTCTGAACAGCAATCTGCCTTGTTAATGTAGCATCCTCTACCAATAGGTAGGTGCTAGTAAGGGTTATTTTACTAGGGTTTTCAGCACAGGCAAATTTAGGCAGGCCTATGCTGCAAGCTAGGCCTGTCTGTTCTGATCTGGGGGCTGGGAGTGGTCAGAGTAGCAGTGGGTGTGACCACCTGTGCTCTAGTTCTGGGGCACCTCCCCTGTTTCCAGAGAGAAGATTCTGGAAAAGGGACTGGGACTGGAACTGGAGTGGAGGGCAGCTTGTGAGTGAGCCCTGACCAATCCCCAAATTGGTATTGGCAGGGGGCGGGCCTCATATATAAGCTGAGGTGATATGCCACTAGGGGGAGAAGTCGGCTGAGTGAAGTGAGGAATGGAATGCTAGGCAGCAGCAGGAGGCCATCCCCGATCGCAGGAGAAGGCCCGGGGAGAACTGTGAGGGAACATTGCCTCTACACGGTCATTGGCAATGTCTCTGCCACCACACGGTCGGTGGTAGGGAACTCCTGGAGCAGAGGGGGACGCATGGTCAGGACAAGTTCCTCATCAAGGACTCACAGCTGTGAGAGGTCAGTGAGTGTTACCACAGTGGAGGGCTGGAGGTGCCAGGAAGTCTGTGAGGGAACTCTGCTTTTACATGGTCATTAGCAGAGTCTTCATCATACACACGGTGGATGATGGGGAGTCCTGGATCAGAGAAAAGACTGTGGGGATCTGTGTCATGTCGGTGTGGCCTGAGGGCACATGATTTGCAAGTTTGGCTGGCTGGGAACAGAAATCTATTACCTAAAGTCATGATTTTAACCTACTAGGCCTCTGGAGAGAGGTTCTGCAGGCCTCAGGCCTAGTAGCAGCGAGCAACCAGAGCCAGTAAAGGGACCTATTACCCAATAGAAGAAGATGTGACATACTTCATTTCGGTAACTGTGCAAGTGTGTAAGTGTAAGGTGCGCAGGAGGAAACCAGTGTGGGTAGAAGAAAGCAAGTTTGTGCAGGAGGAGTAACAGTCTGCATGGAGATGCAGGAGGAGTAACAGTCTGCATGGAGAAGCAGGAGGAGATTTACAGTTAATGTCCATGCACATCTAGTCTTCTGGCTCCAATATTGTGCTTTTGTGCTTAAATTATAAATATGATGGCAATGACAAATCCCATGGGTGTCCCATACTCCAAGTTGTACCCCCTAATAAAACAACAAAAATAAAACCAGCAAAAGACTGTTCATTGTTCAAGACTGTTAAAGCTCCTGCTTTATGGGATCACAGTGGGAGCGAGTCTTCAGCGGCGTGCCTTTTGCGCCCCCTACCCGAAAGAGCCGGGTCACATATATATACGGCACAGAGGTGCCACCCTGTAGCAGCAAAACTGCTATAAGGCGGACCTTAAAGGAGAAGTATGTTTTTTTTGTTTTTTTTATTCATACTTACCTAAGTGGATGCTGCGTCTTTCCCCCCGGCACCTCTACACTGAGGACCGAGTGATCGAATGTCGCCGATCGCTCGGTTCTCAGAGCTCCATGAGCAGAGAGCTTCTGACTGTCAGTCACAGCGCTCTGCTCTGCCCTCTCCTCGCTCACTGGAGTGCTGAGCTGTGGAGGGGGTGGGAGCAGCTCATTGAGAGGCTGAGAGGCTGAGCCGGGTTGTCGGTCCAGGGATCTAGGCGGATCCCGACTCCGTAGTCGTGATGACGTGGAGCCTGGACCGACTCTGTGACATCAGCAGAGAGTGGACTTCAGCCCGCTGTCTGCTGAAAATGGGTCACAGGAGTGCAAAACGAACTGCACTTCTGTGATCCACTGGAGAAGTACAGCCAATCGAACTTTGGCTGTACTTCTCCTTTAAAGTGATTGTAAAGTCAGAAGGTTTTTTCTCTTAACCACTTGTCGACCAGCTGCCATCATTATATTGCGGCAGGTTGGCTCTATTGCGCGAATCTATGTAGATGTACGTCGGTTTGTGCAATAGATACAGTGGGCGCGTCCCAGATCCAATGCGTGTGACCGGCTGCTGCGATGTCCGCGATCGCTCCATAGAGAGCCAGAACAGGAATCTGTCAAAGTAAACAGACAAATCCCTGTTCTGACAGGGGAGTAGAGAGAGATCGTCTGTTCCTACTGATCAGGAACAGCGATCTCTCTCCTCCTCTAGTCAGTCCCTTCCCCCCACAGTTAGAAACACCTCCCAGGGAACACATTTAACCCCTTGATCACCACTAGTGTTAACCCCTTCCCTGCCAGTGTTATTTTTACAGTAATCAGTACCTTTTTATAACACTGATCGCCGTATAAATGTCACTGGTCCCAAAAAAGTGTCAAAACTGTCCGATCTGTCCGCCGCAATGTCGCACTCCCGCTAAAAAACGCTGATCTCCACCATTACTAGTAAATAAAATAAAATAATAAAAATGCCATAAATCGATCCCCTATTTTGTAGACTCTATAACTTTTGCACAAACCAATCAATATACTTTTTTTTTTAACCAAAAATATGTAGAAGAATACACATTGGCCTAAACTGAGGAAGAAATTTATTTTTTTATAGTTTTTTGGGGGATATTTATTATAGCAAAAAGTAAAAAATATTGCTTTTTTTCAAAATTGTCTATAAAAAATAAAAACCGCAGAGGTGATCAAATACCACCAAAGGAAAGCTCTATTTGTGGGGAAAAAAGGACATCAATTTTGTTTGGGAACAACGTGGCATGGCCACGCAATTGTCAGTTAAAGCGATGCAGTGCCGAATTACAAAAAATGGCCTGGTCATTTAGGGCTCATTTACACTTGCTTCAGCTTCAACACACATTAACAAGTAGTTTACACTTGCTTCAAAAACAAGGCTTCAGACAGGCTTTGTTAAAGCTCTCTGAATGCCAGTCAAAGCCCCTGTCACTAAATAAAATGGTTAGCTTATAGTCCTGTTTACACCTTGCTTTTGCTTTGCTTTGCTTCGACTTTGCTTCAAAAATTATACCACATGTCACTATAGTGGTGCTCCAAAGCGTCTTCAAAGCCTCCATAGAAGTCTATGGCAAAGCTCGCTTGGAGCCCCACCAAAGCCCCACCGAAGCCTCACCGAAGCACCAAGCAAAAGCAAGGCATAAACAGGACTGTAAGCTAACCATTTTATTTAGTGACTGGGGCTTTGACTGGCGTTCAGAGAGCTTTAACAAAGTGTGTCCGCATACCTCCCAACTTTTTGAGATGGGAATGAGGGACACCTACTAGCAAAACTATGTAGGCATAGGACACGCCCCCTTAAAGGAGAATTAACCAAAAATGAAAGATTAGTTAAACCCACAAGGGCTTTTTTTACCTCTACTATTCCTTATTGGCTTTTGAAATTTACAAATGCAGCAAATTAGAAATTGGATGAAAGGTTTAGCATTGGGAAACACTTTTTGATAGATACAGTATCTCACAAAAGTGAGTACACCCCTCACATTTTTAAAAATATTTTATTATATCTTTTTATGTGACAACACTGAAGAAATGACACTTTGCTACAATGTAAAGTAGTGAGTGTACAGCTTGTATAACAGCGTACATTTACTGTCCCTTCAAAATAACTCAACACACACTCATTAATGTCTAAGCCACTGGCAACAAAAGTGAGTACACCCCTAAGTGAAAATGTCCGAATTGGGCCCAATTAGCCACCTTCCCTCCCCATTGTCATGTGAATTGTTAGTGTTACAAGGTCTCAGGTGTGTAAAATTTGGTGTTATCGCTCTCACTCTCTCATACTGGTCAACATTTCACCTCATGGCAAAGAACTCTCTGAGGAGCTGAAAAAAAGAATTGTTGCTCTACATAAAGATGGTCTAGACTATAAGAAGATTGCCAAGACCCTGAAACGGAGCTGCAGCATGGTTGCCAAGACCATACAGTGGTATGAGTGCACGTGCTCAGCATCATATACAGAGGTTGTCTTTGGGAAATAGACGTGTGAGTGCTGCCAGCATTGCTGCAGAGGTTGAAGGGGTGGGGGGTCAACCTGTCAGTGCTCAGACCATACGCCACACACTGCATCAAATTGGTCTGCATAGCTGTTATCCCAGAAGGAAGCCTCTTCTAAAGATGATGCACAAGAAAACCAAACAGTTTGCTGAAGACAAGCAGACTAAGGACATGGATTACTGGAACCATGTCCTGTGGTCTGATGAGACCAAGATAAACTTATTTGGTTCAGATGGTGTCAAGCATGTGTGGCGGCAACCAGGTGAGGAGTACAAAGACAAGTGTGTCTTGCCTACAGTCAAGCATGGTGGTGGGAGTGTCATGGTCTGGGGCTGCATGAGTGCTGCCGGAACTGGGGAGCTACAGTTCATTGAGGGAACCATGAATGCCAACATGTACTGTGATATACTGAAGCAGAGCATGATAGCATGATCCCTTCCCTTCGGAGACTGGGCCACAGGACAGTATTCCAACATAACGACCCCAAACACACCTCCAAGACAACCACTGCCTTGTTAAAGAAGCTGAGGGTAAAGGTGATGGACTGGCCAAGCATGTCTCCAGACCTAAACCCTATTGAACATCTGTGGGGCATCCTCAAACGGAAGGTGGAGGAGCGCAAGGTCTCTAACATCCACCAGCTCCGTGATGTCGTCATGGAGAAGTGGAAGAGGACTCCGGTGGCAACCTGTGAAGCTCTGGTGAACTCCATGTCCAAGAGGGTTAAGGCAGTGCTGGAAAATAATGGTGGCCACACAAAATATTGACACTTTGGGCCCAATTTGGACATTTTCACTTAGGGGTGTACTCACTTTTTTTGCCAGTGGTTTAGACATTAATGGCTGTGTGTTGAGTTATTTTGAGGGGGCAGTAAATTTACACTGTTATACAAGCTGTACACTCACTACTTTACATTGTAGCAATGTGTCATTTCTTCAGTGTTGTCACATGAAAAGGTATAATAAAATATTTACAAAAATGAGAGGGGTGTACTCACTTTTGTGAGATACTGTAAGTTATGCATTTTATTTACAACTATATAGATCAGACCAAAATGAGAGACAAATGAGGAAGAAAGAGGGACATTGCTTCAAATAAGGGACAGTCCCTCCAAATCCGGAACAGGTGGGAGTTATGATGTCCGAAGCCTTGTTTTGAAGCAAGTGTAAACTAGCCCTAAGGGGGTAAATCCTTCCAGTCCTTAAGTGGTTAATGCATTCAATGCATTACGATAAAAAAACCTTCTGTGTGCAGCAGCCCTGCACAGCCCCCCAATACTTACCTGAGCCCCCTCTATTTCCAGCGATGTTGCATGAGACATTTGGATGGCCGGGACTCCCCTTCTCATTGGCTGTGACAGCAGCCCGGCGCCATTGGCAATCAAAGTCAGTCAGCCAATCAGGAGAGAAAGGGGGTGGGGCCGGGTCTCGGCTCTGTGTCTGAATGGAAACAGGGAGCTGTGACTCGGCTCGGGTGCCCCCGTAGCAAGCTGCTTGCGGTGGGGGGCACTCAACAGGAGGGAGGGGCCAGGAAAGCCGAAGGGGGACCCGAGAAGAGGTAGATCGGGGTTGCTGTTTGCAAAACCATTACACAAAGCAAGTAAGTATAACATGTTTGTTATTTTTAAGGGGGAAAAAAAAAAACAAAACAAGACTTTACAATTACTTTAAGTGGTTAATAAATATAATAATCAGAGCGCCCCAAACATGTCACGCAGTTCAGTAAGATTAGCTCCACATCTCCTTTGTTCTTAAGCAAAGCAGAAGATCCATTCTCTATACAAAGGCAATAACAAAGTGTATACAAACTAGAATAAAACTTGTGTGTCTAGGAATATCCCAGCACATGTGACCTTTCACAGTAATTGGATCTGAATTCTAATCAGTCACCTGAATCCTGAAATAGATAAAATAGTTTTTTAATGTTAAAAACTTTTAGCCCTCCGTTGATTATCTATCAGTGCTTACAGTCCTGTGAAAATAAGATAAATGAGAAATTTGGTCTCTAATTAGACTTCAGTAGATTTACAGCTTTTAATTTATACGCCGATGTAGCTCAGGCCGGCACTAACAGAGACAGAGATAGAGCCACAGTTTTCAATTGATTTAACAATTTAATTGCAGCATTAACATCCATTAACATTTAACTAACCTTTTAAACTAACCCCAGGCACAACCTTAAAGACTAAATGAAGTAAAAATTGCATATAAAAAGGTACTAACATACAGCTGGAAAAAACGGAGGTAAATCTTTGGGGAGGTTTTGCAATGCTTCACCAGAGCAGCAGGAGGGAGATGTCTGGTTTCTTGTACAATTCAATAGGCAAGTTAAACTTTTATTTATTGGGAGATGAAGTGAGGAGGAAACTGCAGGGTGGATATGTATCAAGGCGACTTCACCGTAAAACTGACACAGAGGGGAAGAACTTTGTTCCTATGAACGTCAAAGCCGCAGCCTTTGAAAATTCCGCAGTGATAATGATGCTCATGGAAGGTTATTTCACAGAGGGCAATTAACACTCAACCCTCCATGCAATAAACTGGGGATGGCAGAGGAACTTCCATGGTTCAGGCATAATTTGTGATCCTGCTGATGTGCTTCTATTGCTATTTTAAAAGCACATGGCCAAGGATTAAGCATAGATATGTCAAATTGAACATTTGCCTATGTCTAGCCTATAGGCATATGGATGGGGCCATATACTGTGCTTGAACTGCAGTGGGTCATAAAAACCTAAAATTAGAATGCTATAAATGTAATTGAGGATTCCAAAGCATCTGTCACCAGCCAATTTACATTGATATACAACAAATTAAAGTTCACAAGCTAGGCAGTGGAAAAGGAAAATAGAATTCTGGGTGTATCACTAGAGGGCTCACTAGCAGGAGGAAGGAGGTCACTATTCCTCTATATAGATCTTTATATCACTAGAGGGATCACCAGCAGGAGGAAGGAGGTCCTGATTCCTCTATATAGATCTTTATATCGCTAGAGGGATCACCAGCAGGAGGGAGGAGATCCTGATTCTTCTATATAGATCTTTAGCTATCACTAGAGGGGTCAGCTGAATGCTGAGATTAGGGGAGGTAGAGTCGAGGGGGTGCGTCGGCTGCACAGAGAGGCGCCGGATCTGTAGGAGGAATACTGCCATCCTTTCTGCTGCCGACTGCAGAGAAGGGGGTAAGATGAGCCTCCGCATGGCTGCAGGATATGGCAGAGGAGTTCTGTCTGTTCTGCCGACTGCTGAGACAAGGTGTGGGTGGAGATGAAGGGGGTGCCGCAGCTGCAGGAAAGATGTGTGGGCCACATGAAATGGCCTGAAGGGCCAGGTTCGGCCCCTGGGCCTTGTGTTTGACACATGTGCACTGGAGGGATCACCAGCAGGAGGAAGCAGGTCCTGATTCCTCTATATAGATCTTTATATCTCTAGAGGGATCACCAGCAGGGGGAAGGAGGTCTTAATTCCTCTAAATAGATCTTTTCTATCTCTAGAGGGGTCACCAGCAGGAGGAAGGAGGTCCTGATTCCTCTGTATAGATTTTAATATCACTAGAGGGATCGCTAGCAGAAGGAAGGAGGTCCTAATTCCTCTATATATATTCTTTTATAACTACAGGGGTCACCAGCAAGAGAAAGGAGATCCTGATTCCTCATTATAGATCTTTATATCACTAGAGGGGTCACCAGCAGAAGGAAGGAGGTCCTGATTCCTCTATTTAGATTTTTATATTACTAGAGGGGTCATCAGCAGGAGGAAGGAGGTCCTGATTCCTCTATATAGATTTTAATATCACGGCACTGTTTGATCCTTGGGCCGCAGTACTGGCGTTCACCAGCAGGTGGTTCCCGGCAGTGTGGAACCGACATTATCTCTTGCGATCAGGCGTCACCTGAGCCTGATTGCAGGAGATGTGTATTAATACCCGGCAAGCACTCACACACTTACCTTGGTATTGTCCTTGAGCTCTGACCTGTAATCCTCTGTACCTGTACCGTTACCTTACCTTTGCCCTGCAGCCTGATTTGTCCATCCTCTCCCTGTCCTGTTTGCTCCCTGCCTCCATCTGCTGATCTCCCGTTGATGACCCTGGCCTGCCTACGTTTATGATTCTGGTATTCCCCATTTATTGTATATACCTGTTTGACTGTTGTTACTTGTGGGTTTCTGTCTGGTAGTTGTTTTGTTGTGCACTGTGTTGTATTGGAGGTGTTGTATTTAAGTTCACTTACTTTAAATAAATTACATTATCTCACTTAAATACGTTTGGTTTCCTCTGTTATTGTTCACGCAGTTCTGGTCACACCTGATTCATGACAGAATACCAAGGCCATCCCTGACCAGAAGTGGCTGCACAGAGGAACCATCTCGGTTCTGTTTGCTTTGCTGAAATGAATTCTGATGAGATTGTTTATTATTCTCTGCTGGCATGTGAGAGTGGTGAATATTGCCACCAGACACTGAAAGATTGGACCAGTGATCAGCTGCTAGAGAGCATTCGATTAGCTCACTCCCTGGTTGATCAGGGCTATATGCTGTTTGGGGATGTTCAGCCTTTAATTCAAATATGTGCAGAGCTGGCCCTGCTCTGTATTCCAAAGGGCCGTGATGATTTCTCTCCCCCTTTCAGTGTTAATCAGGTCATGTCTCTGGTGTGACTTTTGGAGGATGACTCTTCAGACTTTTTTGAACATTACTCAGCTTGTTCCCAACAGGTGCTAGTGGAGTGTGTTGATTCTGTACAGTTCCTTGTCAGACAGGCAGCGTGTAATCCGCAGTTTGTTCAACCATTACTCCAAGCATGGTCTGATTTATTTCACTCAGCCTCAGCCAGCCCACAACAAACCATTTCTGCTACCAGTCACCTGCCTGCCCAAATGTCTTTTCCCCATCACACGGCAACCTCAGTATCAGCCCATTATACTCTGCTTCCCATCAAATATCAATACCCTGTTTCTTCTCACTGCACCTATCCTGCCTTTAATCCACATGCCTCTTCTCTGCTGCTTACAACAACCCCACAAAAACTTCCTCTAGCCACTGTTCCCGCTTCCTTACCATATTCCAGCCCTTCTCTTCAGTCTGCTTCACCCCTTACCTACAGTCCTGCACTCATCTACAGAACTTTAGTGGCTAAGCCAAAGAAGAAACTGAAGTTTTTTCCAACTCATACGATCCTGCCATTAACCCGACCTGCCTCCACACCAGCCAATCTGCTCCAGTCTGCTTCCGTACCGGTCGACCTGCTCCAGTCTACCTCCATGATTACAAATGGGGTCAAGTTAGTCTCTGATGGTACTGAACCTAACCCTGACAACTTTCTGCCTGCTGTCCAGCCTGAAGTTCCAGTGCCCGTGTTCCAGTCTGAAGTTCCAGTGCCCGTGTTCCAGCCTGAAGTTCCAGTTCCCGTGTTCCAGTCTGAACTTCCGGTGCCCGTTTCCCAACCTGAAGTTCCGGTGCCCATTTCCCAGCTTGAAGTTCCGGTGCCCGTTTCCCGGCCTGAAGTTTCGGTGCCCATTTCCCGGCCTGAAGTTCCGGTGCAAATTTCCCGGCCTGAAGTTCCGGTGCCCGTTTCCCAGCCTAAAGTTCTGGAGCCCGTATCCCAGCCTTCTGGGCTGGTGCCCATTACCCAGCCTGTGGAGCCGGTGCCCGTTACTCAGCCTGAAGTTCCAGTGCCCATTGCCTGGCCTGTGGAGCCGGTGCCCATTACCCAGCCTGCGGGGCCGGTGCCCGTTACCAACCTGCTGATACGGTGCTCTCTGCCCGACCTGATGTTTCAAAGCCTGCTACCTAGCCAGATGACCCAAAGCCTGCTACCCAGCCAGATGACCCAGAACCTGCTGCCCAGCCAGATGACCCAGAGCCTGCTACTCAGCCAGATGACCCGGAGCCTGCTGCCCAGCCAAACGACTCGGAGCCTGCTGTTCAGCCAGATCACTTGGAGCCTGCCGCACAGCCAGATGACCCAGAGCCTGTTACCCAGCCAGATGACCCAAAACCTGCTACCCAGCAAGATGGCCCAGAACCTGCTGCCCAGCCAGATGACCCGGAGCCTGCTGCCCAGCCAGATGACCCGGAGCCTGCTGCCCGAGCCAGATGTCCCGATACCTGCTACCCAGCCAGATGACCCAGCACCTGCTGCCCAGCCAGATGACCTGGAGCCTGCTTCCCAACCAGATGACCCGGAGCCTGCTGCCCAGGCAGATGTCCCGGAGCCTGCTGCCCAACCAGATGACCCAGAGCCTGCTGCCCAGCCAGTTGTCCCGGAGCCTGCTGCCCAGCCAGATGGCCTGGAGCCTGCTGCCCCACCAGATGACCCGGAGCCTGCTGCCCAGCCAGATGTCCCGGAGCCTGCTGCCCAGCCAGGTGACCTGGAGCCTGCTGTCCAGCCAGATGACCCAGAGCCTGCTACCTGGCCAGATGACCCGGAGCCTGCTACCCGGCCAGATGACGCAGAGCCTGCTGCCCAGTCTGATGTGCCTCTGTCCACTGCCCAGCCTTATGTGCCTCTGATTGCTGCCTAGCCCGATGTGCCTCTGTCCGCTGCCCAGCCTGATGTGCCTCTGTCCGCTGCCCAGCCTGGTGTGCCTCTGTCCGCTGCCCAGCCTGATGTGCCACTGTCTGCTGCCCAGCCTGATGTGTCTCTGTTTGCTGTCCAGCCTGATGTGCCTCTGCCTGATTCCCAGCCTGCTGTGCTTCTGTCTGCTGCCCAGCCTGATGTGCCTCTGTCTGCTGCCCAGCCTGAGGTGCCTCTGTCTGCTGTCCAGTTTTATGTGCCTGCTGCCCAGTTTGATGTACCTGCTACCCTGTTTGATGTGCCTGCTGCCCCGCCTAATATACCTGCTGCCCAGCTTGATGTGCCTGTGCCCGCTGCCCGGCTTGATGTGCCACTGCTTGCTGCCCAGCTTGATGTGTCTGCTGCCCAGCTTGATGTGCCTGTGCCTGCTGCCCAGCTTGATGTGTCTGTGTCCGCTGCCCAGCTTGATGTGCCTGCCCTCCATAGCTTTTTTAAAAAGTACAGTCTCTGATGAGCCTTTCCCACCAGATGGGATATATGCCCCATCCATGACAGGTCCTTCCTAATTGAGCAAAAAATAATTCTGGTTGGCCTCACGTCCAGTAAAATCACCTTTACTTCAGCAAGTCCATAAAAACATGTCCAAAAACACAAATATAGGGGAACAGCATCACCAGCTAACACGTTTCATGCTTCCTTAGCACTTAGTCATAGCTAAACATAGGTCCTTCCTAATTATTGTTCCCAGGAAGATGAACTCCTCTACCCTCTCAACCTCCATCCCATTAATCACCACTGGCTCATAGCTAATCTCCCGTACTTTCCCATAATCAATAATAATCTCCTTTTTTTTTTTTTTTTGCTACATTTAACTGTAAGTTCTTCTCTTAATTCTGTGTGAAGAACAGCTGGTCATAAAGGTGTGGGCCTGGAAGTTGGCCCACTGCATTCTTAATAACCGATGACTCATCAGCTGTCAGCGGGCTTCTCCACTAACAGCTGAAATGTAAATAAAAAAATGCTGGCTATGAAAAATTTAGAAAAAAAAAACAGCGTGCGCCCCCACCCCACCCCCCAAATCCATACCAGACCCTTTTTCGAGCATGCAGCCGGAAGGCCAGGAAAGGGGGGGGGACGAGTGAGAGCTCTTCTCCTGAACCATACCAGACCGCATGTCCTCAACATGGGGGGGTACTTTGGGGCGCCCCAAAGCACCCTGTCACCAAAAGCACCCCCCCCATGTTGAGGGTATATGGCCTGCTATGGTTCAGGAGGGAGGGGGGCGTTCGTCTGTGTTTTTTTTCAGAATTTTTCCTTTCTTGCATTGTTTTGTTTACATTTTAGCTGTTAGCTGTGGGGAAGCCCGCTGACGGCTGATGAGTCATTGGTTGTTAAGGATGCTGTGGCCGGCTTCCCAGCACACTCCTTAACAACCAGCCTTTCTTCACACAGAATTCAGATCGGTTGATCATTTTTCGACCGATCCGAATTCGAATTGTTATGAAAATGTGAGAATTGGTTAGAAAACAGATATAGAAAACAAAATTAAACTAATTTCAATGAAATTCATTACGATTTCATTTGGAGATTCGACCACATCTGAATCTCAGAATAACAAAAAGTTACTCCAAATTTATATTTGGACCAAAACGAACTGCACATATCTAGTACTAACTATGCAATGTTAGTACAGCGATCCCGCCCACTGAGCTTTTTTTTTTTTTTCAAGAAGTTTTTATTGAAGTTTGTCAGGTTAACAGAGAAATACAATTAACATGTAAATATAGAATTACAGAAAGCAATGAGGTTAGTTAGTACAATGCATCATCTTATGCACATATGATCTGGAACAAGTACACAAGTCCACAGCACTAGCGTGGTAGTGCAACAAACTAAACAACAAATACATTTGTGCTTCAGATCAGGTGCTGCTAATTAATAGAAGGCGTCTGTTTCTGAATAAGTACGGTGTATCTCGACTGGTACAAGCGGTGCTTGAAGATGCCTGAGCATCTCTGTTTGGCGGGGTTGGGATGGATGTGAGGTTCGGGGTATAGACGGTGGTTTAGTGTATACCGCCAAAGGCCAGCCCGAGTACCATTCACCCCTATAGTGACCTTGCTGTGAATGGGAGGGGACCAATGGAGATTGGGTAAGTTATTTAGACATGGGTGGTATATCAGGGCCTACCATATAACCTCGACAGAGTGTTGGATTTACCAGGGGTAGGAGGGGAAGGGTATCCAGTGATTGTTCAACGTTGTGTCTTCACCTGGAGCGTTCGAGTATGAGAGGGGGTGGGAGCCAAGGGGGCTAGGGTGTTGGGCGTGTGTTCCGCGGAGCCCGAGAACCGCTCAATGCGCTCGTGGTGGTGGTGGGGGACAATCAGGGGCTGATTTGGTCAACGCTGTGGACTCTCTAAAGGGTAGCCAACAGACCCAAGTGTTAGTAAATTTGGTTGGGTTATCGTTTGCTTGACAAATAAGTTTTTCCATCTCCGCAATTCTGTCCACCCTTCGGATCCATTGATTTACTGTGGGAGGTACAGTGTTCCTCCAGAGGGCCGGGACACACAGATTGGCCGCATTGATGAGATGTAGTGTGAGGGATTTTTCATACGAAGAAGGGGGGGGTGTGTGATGGAGCAGGTATTGTGCAGGTGAGAAGGCTGGGGTGAATGTGGTAATTTGCAAGATCAGGCGATGGATTTCCGTCCAAAATTATTGGATAAGAGGGCACTCCCACCATATGTGGAGTAGTGTGCCTCTCGCAGCATTACATCTCCAGCAGGCTGGAGGGACAGTGGGGTGAAAGTTGTGGATCTTGTCTGGTGTCCTATACCACCTGGAGAATAGTTTGTAATTATTCTCCTGCGTCGAGACCTTAATTGAGCCTTTATGAATGTGACTGTATATGCGTTCCCATTCTGCATGGATCAGGTCTATGAACAGTTCAGATTCCCATTGTCTCATGATCTTGTCTTTCTTAACTTGGTGCTTCAAAAATAGGAGAGCATAGGTAGTGGAAATCAGGTGACGTTGGGGTTCTGTACTGTTGCATAGTAGTTCAAAGGGTGTGTATTCTCTGTGCCAAAGAGAGGTAGGTTTGGCCATGTCGAGGAAATGTCAAAGCCACCCCCCCAGAAACAATACATCCCCCACCAGCAACAATAGACCTTCACACAAAAACAGATCCTCACTGGTGACAATAGATGCCCTGGCAGCCAGCATCAATAGACCCACCAGCACACCCCACACCCCTTGCCATTGCATACATTCAGTCCTGGAGGTGCCGGAACTGCGTTCCCCCGCGTTCCTGTTGAATAAAAGCCCTGAGTAAGGATCATTACCGTGAAAGCCAATCGCTAATAAACCTGATTGTATGCATTTTAATAGGTACAGTATAATTATATAGGGATAGAAGGATGTATACTTTTCATGACCCTATGTAAAAATACAAGTATGCTAAATAACGAACAAGTTGTTGACTGGTTTCCGAACATTCATCAGTTAAGTAAGTGCTTAGTTATATTTGCTATTCGTTTTTTTTTTTTTTTCCATAAAAGTCACTTTATTGTTGGAAATACATACCATTCAGGTGAATTGGCTGTATAGAGCTCTATAGAGTTGAATGTTGTTCTTCTGTAGATAACTGTCACCGCCTTGTGTTTTTTCTCATCAGCTATTCACTGTTAGCCGTAAAGGTGCTTACTCTCAAGGTCTATAGCACAGGTGTGTAAATCAATGAATGCAGCCTACGTGGAACTTCATTGTGTATTAATATGCAGAAAAACACTTTACAGCACAGGCCAAGGAGAACACAACTGTTAAATCAGGGAACCTGATGTTTTCATACTCACTGTAAATACAAACTGTTTATCCTCGAATTAGTATTCCATTTTCCAAGCGATAATGTCGTTAACCATTTCCAGCCCAGGCCAATTCTGGCACTCCTCTCCTACATGTTAAAAAAAAAATCAGTATTTTTTGCTAGAAAATTACTCAGGACCCCCAAACATTATACAGTTGCAATAAAAAGTATGTGAACCCTTTTGGAATGATATGGATTTCTGCACAAATTGGTCAAAAAATGTGATCTGATCTTCATCTAAGTCACAACAATAGACAATCACAGTCTGCTTAAACTAATAACACACAAAGAATTAAATGTTACCATGTTTTTATTGAACACACCATGTAAACATTCACAGTGCAGGTGGAAAAAGAATGTGAACCCTTGGATTTAATAACTGGTTGAACTTCCTTTGGCAGCAATAACTTCAACCAAACGTTTCCTGTAGTTGCAGATCAGACGTGCACAACGGTCAGGAGTAGTTCTTGACCATTCCTCTTTACAGAACTGTTTCAGTTCAGCAATATTCTTCGGATGTCTGGTGTGAATCGCTTTTTTGAGGTCATGCCACAGCATCTCAATTGGGTTGAGGTCAGGACTCTGATTGGGCCACTCCAGAAGGTGTATCTTCTTCTGTTTAAGCCATTTGGTTTTTGATTTACTTCACCCATCTTCTGTTGAGCTTCAGCTGGTGGACAGATGGCCTTAAGTTCTCCTGCAAAATGTCTTGATAAACTTGGGAATTAATTTTTCCTTCGATGATAGCAATCCATCCAGGCCCTGATGCAGCAAAGCAGCCCCAAACCATGATGCCCCCACCACCATACTTCACAGTTTGGATGAGGTTTTGATGTTGGTGTGCTGTGCCTCTTTTTCTCCACACATAGTGTTGTGTGTTTCTTCCAAACAACTCAATTTTGGTTTCATCTGTCCACAGAATATTTTGCCAGTACTGCTGTGGAACATCCAGGTGCTCTTGTGCAAACTGTAAACGTGCAGCAATGTTTTTTTGGACAGCAGTGGCTTCCTCTGTGGTATCCTCCCATGAAATCCATTCTTGTTTAGTGTTTTACATATCGTAGATTCGCTAACAGGGATGTTGGCATATGCCAGAGACTTTTGTAAGTCTTTAGCTGACACTCTAGGATTCTTCTTCACCTCATTGAGCAGTCTGCGCTGTGCTCTTGCAGTCACCTTTACAGGATGCCCACTCCTAGGGAGAGTAGTAGCAGTGCTGAACATTCTCCATTTATAGACAATTTGTCTTACCGTGGACTGATGAACAGCAAGGCTTTTGGAGATACTTTTATAACCCTTTCCAGCTTTATGCAAGTCAACAATTCTTAATCGTAGGTCTTCTGAGAGCTCTTTTGTGCGAGGCATCATTCACATCAGGCAATGCTTCTTGTGAAAAGCAAACCCAGAACTGGTGTGTGTTTTTTATAGGGCAGGGCAACTGTAAAAGGTATTTAGCAGTTTATATTTACTAAAATAATTTCATTTCCATGTTCTGTGTACTGTGGGAGATAAGATATAGTGAATGCAGGGTCCTGGGTTTAGTAACATTTTAAGAAGGTATGTACAGACCTGCAAATTCATTGACAAGGGTTCGGTTAAGGTTAGATGTGGGATTAAAGTGACACTAAACAATATCCATTCTCCATAAATATACACATACATCCACTACATGAAATTCCAGATTGAGCCCAGCTAGCGCGATCTTAGACAGTGCAGGTGCTGATCACGTGCGATGTCTGTGAAATGCATGAACTCGCATTAAATTTGCAGGAAAAAAAGTGCAGGGCACTGAAATCGGATCGAATGGTTCGCACTGCGATCTGTGAGCCGATTTACATTGATATTGACATATCAATGTATTGACACCTGCAGCAGTTCGAAGAATGCAGTGTGAACTGCCAGCAGGAGAGATGCAATGCGGGAACCAGCGACGTAATCGCCCTGGTTCCCGCATCGCATCACTGTGAATCTAGGCCAATCCCAACTACTTGGCGCTCCCTCCTCTCCCCTGCAGCCGTGCTGGCTGACACAGGGGAGCGTTCTCACATGACAGAACCTGAGCAGCTTGAAATAGGTAAGTACAAATATATACTTCCTTCCATATGTGTGCCTACCCCATTGCATTAGGGTGTGCACCTCAAAGCTCAAACACATATGTTCATATGCATGTGTATATAGCAGTGGACGGTGTCAGTAGGGCAGTGGATGGTGTAAGTAGATTTTATTTGTATTATTTTATTTTGTATTATTTTTCACAATTTTATTTTTTTATTACTATTTTTTTAAGAGCCCCAGGGGCTTTGGTAAAATATCAGGGGTTACACAGGGGAATCTGCACCACACAGGGTGATTAGGGTGTGCCCAGGCACACCTGGCACACCCTGTAAGCAGGCCTATGCTTTTTTTTCTTATACAGGTTAGTCAACATAGGTGTTAATGTGATTGTAAACGATCACTTTGTAAAACAACCCATTCAGATTAAAATATAAATAAAAGGCAAAACATTTGTGTATATATTATAGAGGGAGAGAAGGAGTGGTATTATAGTGGTGCCAATAGATGAGTAGTAGAAACAGAGGATAATGAAAACATTGAATTTATTAGAAACATAGTTAAATTATAATCCAATAAAATTATTAGATTTCGGTGTGCAAATCCATTAGGGTGATCAAACAGGTGTGATGCCAGTTATATGATGGTTAAGGTTCATATGTTATTCCCACATGTTTCACCAGTGTTGGCTTCATCAGGGTATTTAAGAACCAACCGGAGGTTGGTTTTCTGTGTCCTCCGGTTGGTTCTTAAATCCCTGGATTAGGTGCCGGATATTATGGGGTTGATTTACTAAACATGGAGAGTGCAGAATCTAGTGCAGCTCTGCATAGAAACCAATCAGCTTCCAGGTTTTATTGCCAAAGCTTAATTGAACAAGCTGAAGTTGAAAGCTAATTGGCTACCATGTATAGCTGCACCAGATTCTGAGTGCTCCAGTTTTAGTAAATCAACCCCTATGTGTCTACCTAGGTTAGAACTAATACAAATTTGTGTATAGATATTAAAAAAAAAAACATTATCAATACCTTTTTTCTCTTTTTTATAAGTGATTACATTTTCTCTGTTCTCAGCTGCAAAAGAGCTGGGGGGAGGAAAAACAGCAGCACACTGAGCTTTCCAGTGAATGGCTGTGCAGGGGAGGGGCGTGTCAGAGCAAGTCTGATCATTGAAGGAGAGCAGGCTGAGTTTCCAGAACAGCTAGAGAACTGACCATAATTCTTTCCCTTGCTTAGTGTGGTCAGTTTTTAATAGAAAAGCAGAGGGACTGGCAGGAACACTAGGGACTTCATACAAAGGAAGCAATACAAAGAGAACAGGATACATTCTCATACAAGTACATGGTACAGCAGTCAAATATCAGGAACATCAGGTACAGTATATGAAATATTGGGGTAACAAACACTTTAAGGAGGGATGGGACAGTTTTAAGGCTAGTTAGAGTATAAACTGGTATTCTACTTTATGTATTGTCAGCTTACATATTAGGAACCAGTGCCTGGTTCTCAGTGCCAAAAAGTAACATCCATATATCTGACAACAGGGATAGATCTGCACTAGTATGCCAATAATCACTGGCAGTCCAAAGAGTGGAAAGGAGGCTGGTAGAGGTGGGCACAATGGAAAATGTGGTTTTGTTTTGGATTCATCCGTTAAAGGAGAAGTACAGCCAAAGCTCACATTAGTACAGTGGCAGTGCATATTTTTAGCACTGATCACTGTATAGGTGTCACTGGTCCATAAAAAGTGTAAAAAGTGGCAGTTAGTGTCCGATTGTATGCCGCAATATCGCAGTCCCACTATAAGTCACTGATCTCCACCATTACTACTAAAAAAAAAAAAAAAGAAATTTTAATTAAATAAAAATTCCAGTATATGTCCCACAGTTTGTAGGCTCTATAACTTTTGCACAAATCAATCAATATACGATTATTGGGATTTTTTTTCCCCCCAAAAGTATGTGGCAGAATACATGTTAGCCTAAATTGATGAAGAAATTCAATTTTTTTGCATTTTTTTTTTAATTGGATGTGTTTTATAGCAAAAAGTTAAAAATATTGTTTTTTTGTTTTTTTTTTCAAAATTGTTGGCCATTATTTGTTTATAGCTCAAAAAATAAAAAAAATGCAGTGGTGATCAAATACCACCAAAAGAAAGCTCTATTTGTGGGGAAAAAAAAGGGCATCAATTTTATCTGGGTACAGCGTCGCATGACCGTATAATTGTCAGTTAAAGTAACGCAGTGCCGTTTGGCAAAAAATGGCCCGGTCAGGAAGGGGGTTAGGTATTCCGAAGGTCAAGTAGATAAACCTTTTCTGCATATGAGTGTATAATCTGTTATTTGGGATGTACAATGTTACATACAGAATGTAATTTTTGTCATATTCTATCATAAAAACAAAAACGTTACAAGGCCCACTATTATGTCACGCATTGTTCCATCAATGACTTCTTAACAAGTGTCCATGGTGGGCGCAAATGGTCACAAAATTTGGCCAATATTTAGTATTGTGAACAAATCTGTTTTCACACATTAACATTTCATGAATCATGCTGAATGTTTCCTAATTTCTGCTAACAGAGATTGCTTGAGATCTTAGTGCATTTGTGTCGGCGACCAAAGGGTCTTCGCCTAATGTGCTTGCGACAGAAACCAACTATAACGTACTAACCCAGTGATACCTTGTCTCATCAAGGGTGCCAGGTTTATACCCAACTATTCAGCCCCCTGCTTCCGCAGCTGTTTGGAACCGGATGCTTATATGCATATCTGGTGGACCTGCTCCGTGGTCCAAGATTTCTGATGATACCTTGTCTCATCAAGGATTGCCAGGTTTACACCCAACTGTGCAGCCCCCCTGCTTCTGCAGCTCTTCGGAACCGGATGCTTATATGCATATCTGGTGGACCATGTTTGAAGCGCATATACCTCCAGAACCCTCACTGGCCCTCTTCAATCTGAAGCCAGACGCCTTGACGCGTGAACAATTCAAAATTATAAACCAGCTCCTCACAATCAGCAAAGCAAACTATAGCAAAGGCTTGGAAGTCCCCGTCCTTGGCTGTTGCCGAAACAAAGCATAGAGTAAATTGCACACTCATACAAGCAAAAATGGAAGCTATCGACAAAAAACAGATCGCCAAGTTCCACAAAATCTGGCAACCCTGGATTGAACACCACTTGCCACCAGACTTTGAGGAGTCGGTCATTTTGTCTTGGTAGCTAACTATTATGTTTCTTCGTTTTCCGTTTTTGATCTCACATTAGCGATCAGGTCGTACCGGGGGACTTTCCCCACTCTCCCTTTCATCTTCCTCCTACTCTCTCTTCCTCTCCACTTTCTCAAGATCCCTAGTCTCAGGCTTGGCTATTGTCTATTCTATTACATATAGACAGACACCATATAATTAATAGTAATTTCTCTAAATCGAGCCCCCAAATTCTCATGGCAGGCCAAGGCGCTAGCCCCGTTTCCTAGCCTCCACTTAATTTCCTACCACAACGCTCCTTGATTCCCCTTTAAGCGCATTTGCTACAATCCTGACTATACCCTAGGTCAGCCATTCTCAACCAGGGTTCTTGGAAACCCTGGGGTTCCCCCAAAGGCTGCTAGGGGTTCCTTGAGCTGTGGCTGATTGACCTCCTATCTTAAGATGTCTGCATAGTTCTGTGGTCAACACTACTTGGTAGAGCCAGTTGCATGAAGCTAACAATCTTTTAAGCCATCCGTAGGGATTGCATTTTGGCAACCACTGTAAGGGCTACCTTATTCCGCATGACCACAAATGTAAAGGGCATTTTTTTTTTCAATGACACCCAAGTTGTAAGGGTTCCTCGAGACCTGAACAAGATTTCAAGGGTTCCTCTGGGGTAAAAAGGTTGAGAAAGTCTGCCCTAGGTATACTACTGGTCAAACCACCAGATCACTAGAAATGTAGAGTTTGGACTACTATGCTCCTACAGTCGGCCCTTAAATAGCACTTCACCCTATTTCAAGTAACTGGTTCTTACTTTGCATTTATCTGTACCACTCATTGCTTAAACGGATTTGACCCTTATGTACATGCTTATTGTATTGTTGTTATACCTGTATAGAACTACCATGTACCTGTTTTCAGGGTAAGCCTTATACCCTGTTCTTGTAATAACTTAAAGGGGTTGTAAAGTCAGAAGGTTTTTTTTTATCTTAATGCATTCTCTGCATTAAGATAAAAAGCCTTCTGTGTGCAGCAGCCCCCCCTCAGCCCCCCTAATACTTACCGGAAACCCTTATCTCTGTCCAGCGATGACCACAAGTGTCTCGGCCGTCCAACACTCTCCCTCCTGATTGGCCGAGACACAGCAGCAGCGCCATTGCTGTCAATCAAAGTCAATTCGCCAATCAGGAGAGAGAGGGGGCGGGGCCGAACCACAGCTCTGTGTCCGAATGGACACACAGAGCTGTGACTCGGCTTGAGTGCCCCAATATCAAGCTGCTTGCTGTGGGGGCACTCAGCAGGAGGGAGGGGCCAGGAGCAGCGAAGAGAAACCAGAGAAGAGGAGGATCCGGGCTGCTCTGTGCAAAACCAACTGCACAGAGGAGGTAAGTATAACATGTTTGTTATTTTTATAGGGAAAAAAAACGAGACTTTACAATCACTTTAATAAAAATCTTTAAACAAGAAGATCTTAGTGATTTTTTTTTTACATAAAAACAATATAACTTGTCCATCTGGGGTGACCAGCGGAATGAGCTATACTTTGGTCCAGTGGTGAAAGGGTGGTGATAATACATTGCCGCGGTATTCACTGCACGTCATACAAATTCTTTACTTTCCATGTGAGAATCGTTGCCTGCAAATTTATAAAGTGTGGAATTTACAAGTGTTCTCATAATGTGAGAATGAGATTCTCCGTCTGTCTGTATATCCTGCCCTTGTGACTTTCAGGTATCTAACAATATTTGGTCACCAATTTGCCATGGAGAAGACATAGTTTTTCATATCATTACACAACATCTTTAACATGATATGTTAAAGTATTAAAATCTGAGCAAACTTAAAAAAAAAAGAAAAGACAGTACAAATCTGCTATAAGTGCACATTTTTCTGTGTTTTATTCCTTTAGAAATGCTACAGAAAATAGTACAGAAAATAACTGTTGTTCTGCCACTGTACTCCTAACTTCCTGTTTGATCTGACATCGCAGTGAACTTTCTGGTCTGAATTCCCAAGCAGTGGTGTCAGCCCTGCCTGTTGGCTGTAGAGCCTTTCCCACTCCTCTCTGCCCCACTCCACATGCATACAATGGTTTCTTTTACAGCAAAACATTACTTCCGCACACACACAGTGGGGTTGATTTACTAAAAGCATATAGGCTGTTGCAGTGGCGGCTGGTGCTCAGAATTATTTTTTTTTTTGGGGGGGGGGGGGCGCAAACAAACTGAAAAATTTAGAAAAATACTTAAACAAAAAACATCAAATGCAGCCTCACTGTGCCCATCAAATGCAGCCACTGTGCCCATCAAATGCAGCCACTGTGCCATCAAATACAGCCACTGTGCCATCAAATGCAGCCTCACTGTGCCATCAAATGCAGCCACTGTGCCATCAAATGCAGCCACTGTGCCATCAAATGCAGCCACTGTGCCATCAAATGCAGCCACTGTTCCATCAATTGCAGCCACTGTGCCATCAAATGCAGCCACCGTGCCATCAAATGCAGCCACCGTGCCATCAAATGCAGCCACTGTTCCATCAATTGCAGCCACTGTGCCATCAAATGCAGCCACTGTGCCATCAAATGCAGCCACTGTGCCATCAAATGCAGCCTCACTGTGCCATCAAATGCAGCCACTGTGCCATCAAAGGCAGCCACTGTGCCTTCAAATACAGCCACTGTGCCATCAAATGCAGCCTCACTGTGCCATCAAATGCAGCCACTGTGCCTTCAAATACAGCCTCACTGTGCCATCAAATGCAGCCACTGTGCCATCAAATGCAGCCATTGTTCCATCAATTGCAGCCACTGTGCCCATCAAATGCAGCCACTGTGCCATCAAATTCAGCCACTGTGCCATCAATTTCAGCCACTGTGCCATCAAATGCAGCCACTGTGCCATCAAATACAGCCACTGTTCCATCAATTGCAGCCACTGTGCCCATCAAATGCAGCCACTGTGCCATCCAGTGCAGCCACTGTGCCATCAATTGCAGCCACTGTGCCCATCAAATGCAGCCACTGTGCCATCAAATGCAGCCACTGTGCCATCAAATGCAGCCACTGTGCCCATCAATTGCAGCCACTGTGACCCCCACGTCATTTAACCAGCACCCCCCGTGACCACCTGCTAACTCAGTCGTTGTCTGATTGGCACTTACCCCATCTTGGTGGCGGGTGACAGCGGCGAGCTGTGGGACAGGCAGTGGGTCAGGGTTAGAAAAGTGAATATTCATTTGCTTTTCTAACACATCTGGGTGGGCTCCGAGCGCAATGTTCTGCACTCCGAGCCCACCCTATTTTGAAGCCTATTGGAGCCTATGGATCTAATCAGGTGCTTCAAAAAAACATCCCCGCCGCTGTAATTCATGCACCCGGTGTCCTGAAAGGGGCCGAACGCATGAAAAGGGGGTCGCCGCGGTGGCCATGGATAGATTCATGCTATGCATGAATCTATCCATTACTCATATAGGGGGGTGGCATGATAGCGGGGTCGGCGCCCGTACGCCCTTAAAGTGGATGTAAACCCAATGTCATCCTTTCTAAACTACTGCCATAGGGGTTATCTATAAGGATATACATGCCTCCTGCATGTATCTTTACCTGTCAAATGTCTCCCCTCTGTCTGTTATGAGAGCCGAAAAACTGCAGATTCTGTGGGTGGGTCTGTTGTCTGGAGCTCGGTGGGTGGAGTCGTGATGTCAGTAGACTCCCCGCCCACCTCTACACTCCCCTTGTCAATATGCATTTTCTCCTGTGTATTTCTTACACTGAACTTCTGCTATGATCTCTAACATCCAGTGAAAAGACAGGAAAGTAACCACATGACTTCAGCATGCCAAATCATGCTGAGGTGTAGAGCAGCCAATCCTGGGAGAGCTGCTGAAGAAAGGGGGAGGGAATTAAAAAATAATGCAGGTCTTAAGCTAGTGCACCAGATATGTAAATCACCTGTCACTCACAGCAAGGGGGAGGATTTGACAAAGTTTTACTCAGTTTGTCAAGTTTTATCTCACTGAACAATAAAAGAGGATTGCTCAGAGATGGATTAACTCTGTGTGGCAAAAATGGGCTCAAATGATAGGAAATCTTATACTCTACAGAAGGGATCCTCAAACTACGGCCCTCCAGCTGTTGCAGAACTACACATCCCATGAGGCATTGTAAAGCTCTGACATTCACAGACATGACTAGGCATGATGGGAATTGTAGTTCCTGAACAACTGGAGGGCCGTAGTTTGAAGACCCCTGCTCTACAGTATGATATATAAAAAAATTAATAAATAAATACAATTTTGGGTTTACATCCACTTTAATGGATGGGCCGCCACTGGGCTGTTCTCTTTGCAAAGGAAGTTGCACTTTGCATGGGAATTTTCCCCAGGGCTTAGTGAATGTGCTGAAATCTCACTTTGCAAGGAATACCCAATGATGTGTAAAGAAAAAAAATTTAAAACCCACAATTTTTCCTTGCACATGATTGGATGATGGAGGTCAGTAAATCTTCACCTCATTCGCTAAACTCTGGGGAAAATGGCCTCGCACAGTGCAACTTCCCCTGCAAAGTGAACAGCCCAGTGGCGGCCAGTTTCAGTGACTCACTAGAAAGTCAAACAATTAGGCTTAAAGTCTTGAAGTCCACACTTCTAAAATAACTCAGTAGTGTCATATTGTTCTACTCATCACAAATAACCTTTAAGATAGAACATTGTAGGAAATCTCTGGTAAGTTTACGATGGTTCATCACAAAAGGCTGCAATTAGCCACAAAGCAAATGCACACAAAAATAGTTTAAAAAAAAAAAAAGATGTTAAAGACAGCTCTTGTGCGTATTTTAGATGCATTTTAACCCCTTGGTGCCAGCTGCACACAAATATGCAGCCTTTTGATGCCTGGTCCTTGGCCCCGAGGGGCCACATATTTGCGTGAATTGCTGTTCAAACAGCTGTACCGAGAGCACGCACGTGCGGTGCGTGCAGCCGACACAGTTACCGCCGTGTAATTGAAAGCTCTCGATCTCTGCTTGCGATCGGGAGTTTTTGGATCACGTAACCATCATGACAGCCAATCACTCTCACCAATCATTCTCCTATTTTTTTTTCACCCAATTCTTTATTCAACCACTTACAGACCGGAAGATTTCCCCCCTAATGACCAGGCCATTTTTTGCGATACAGCACTGCGTCGCTTTAACTGACAATTGCGCAGTCGTGCGACGTTGTACCCAAACAAAATTGAGGTCCTTTTTTTTTCACAAATAGAGCTTTCTTTTGGTGGTATTTGATCACCTCTGCGGTTTTTATTTTTTGCGCTATAAGCAAATAAATGCGTCAATTTTGAGAAAAAAAACAATATTTTTTACTTTTTGCTATAATAAATATCCCCCCCTCAAAAGAAAAAAAAAATTCTTCTTTATGGCCGATATGTATTCTTCTACATATTTTTGGTAAAAAAAAAAATCTGAATAAGCGTATATTGACTGGTTTGCGCAAAAGTTATAGCATCTACAAAATAGGGGATAGATTTATGGCATTTTTATTATTTTTTACATTTTTACTAGTTATGGCAGCGATTTGCAATTTTTTGCGGGACTGTGACACTCGGACACTTTTTATGCTTTTTTGGGACCATTGATATTTATACAGCGATCAGTGCTATAAAAATGCACTTATTACTGGAAGGAGTTAACACTAGGGGGCGATCAAGGGTTTAAATGTGTTCCCTGGGAAGTGTTTTACCATGGACCACCAAATGAAAGCCCAATTTGTCCTGAAAAAAAAACGCGGTATAATCCATCTGGATGCACAAAGTAGTTGTGATGATATGTACAGTTTTACTAACACATGTCAAAGTTGCAAAAATGTGCTTAGGCATTTAGATTTGTTTTAGCCTTGGGTGTGAAGGGGTTAAAGGTTCACAACAGGATTTGACATAACAATAAGTTATGCGCGTACACACGAGCAGCTTTGTCTTCGGAATAAACTCTGAAGGTTTCTCCAACGGAATTCCGCTCAAGCTGTCTTGCATACACACGGTCACACCAAAGTCCAACCGTCAAGTAAAACACGTACGACGGCACTAGAAAAAGGAAGTTCAATAGCCAGTGCGCCACCCTTTGGGCTCCTTCTGCTAATCTCGTGTTTATCTCATGTTAGTAGAAGTTTGGTGAGAGACGATTCACGCTTTTCAGCTTTCATGGTTTTCAGTCCATTACTGCTCTTCAGTTTGTGCTTGTGGGTTTGTATCTGCTTTTCAGAGCGTGTAGACAGTTTGCATCTGTTTTCCAGTGTGTTCTTGTCTGCTCGTTTCTGATTTTCAGCTCGCTCTTCACAGGCCTTGCTGTTCTTCAGTGCGTTCTGTTCGTTCTGACCAGCCGACCGTTTTGAAGCCATCTTGCGGGAACGTACTCATCATGGAGTTTGTGCTGTTTGGGGGGGCTTGGTGTTGGGGTTCTTGCCCCAAGCCCAGTCAATGAACAGGGTGAGGAGGAGTTCATGGACCAAGAATTGGTTGCTACAGCGTGACCAATTCTCTCATATGCCTTTGCTTTGTGAGATCCAGGAGAATAATCCTGATGATTTCAGGAACCTTCTCAGGATGGCGGACCTCGTTTTTCACCATCGGTTGGCTTTGCTGACCCCTTATATTAGCAGGCAGGATACCTGCATGAGGCAAGCCATCACTCCAGAGCAAAGGCTAGTCGCCACGTTGCGGTAATTGGCGACTGGGAGAAGTCTGCAGGGCCTCAAGTTCTCGACAGGCATCCCTCCAGGCTCTGGGGATCATTATCCCAGAGACCTGTTCTGCTATTATTCAGGTCCCGCAGAAGGACTATATTAAGGTAAGTTTTCTTTAACATCACATTCTATGTATTTAATGTATGCTAATGTAGTGTATTTCTTTCATCATTCCATAATTGCCATGATTGTAATATGCTGTGAATGTCCTCTTTGTCCTCATGCATGCTGTAATCTTTTAATGCTCCTTTTTTGTCCTTCATGCATATTTGCCTTCACTAACCTCCCCAGCATGCTATCCTGGGCCCATATACAACTATAGCCTAGTTACTTAATAATGTATTTTGTCAGCTCCATTGTAGTGCTTTACCCAAAACACCCCCTAAAATGTGTACAAACGTTGTTGTTGTCCTTAAATTCAGGCAAAGTGCCATAGGCTTTTTTTTGGGGTCCCAAACTCAGCTCGAACCCTCCCCCCCCCTTAAATTTTTACAATGGGCCATCAGAGGGGGTTAGGAATCTGATAAGTGGGCCTTATATTTTTGTCTTTAAATACTCCTTAAAATAAATACTATACTGATGTTCGGCAAGAATGTTTGTGTCTAATCTGCTTGCAATGTTATGTGCAAAAGTACTAATATTTTCTTTTCTGTTTTGACTACACAGTTTCCTTCAATGCCACAGGAATGGCAGACTGTAGCCTCCCATTTTTCCGACTGTTGGGACTTTCCCAACTGTGGAGGGGCTATAGATGGGAAGCACGTCCACGTTGTGCCACCACCCCATTCGGGGTCTTACTATTATAACTATAAGGGGTTTAATAGTATAGTGCTAATGGCGGTGGTGTTGGCACAATATGAGTTCCTCTATGTGGACGTGGGGAGGAATGGCCGGATGTCGGATGGAGGAGTTCTTGCTTCTTGCTGATGAAGCATTCGGTCTGGGCGAGAACCTGATGAGGCCATTCCCCCAGAGGACCCTCAACCTGGAGAGGAGGGTTTTTAACTACCGGCTGGCCAGAGCCAGAAGAGTCATTGAGAATGCCTTCGGGATAATGGCCAGCCGGTTACGCCTGTTTCTGACAGCAATACACATGGCGGACTACAATATCAACCACATCATATTATGCTGCTGCATATTGCACAATTTTTTACGGACAAGTGCGCAAAATTATATTGCCTCAGTTGGGCCTGAGGCCGGACTTATTACTGCTAATCCCCTGACGGGCCTGGATATTAGCCGTCCTGGCTTGGCCCCCCAAAGCACCCGTGAAGTTCGCCAGAACTGTCAATTATTTTACGGGTAGGGGGGCCATTGCTATGCTAGACAATGTCTAAAAAAAATTTTATTAAAGAAATAATTATCTGATAAAATCTTGAAATTTCTTTATTGCTTGTGTTTCTTTTTGGCTGTCACCTAGGTTCTCCTAGTGCACTTGTAGTGCCAAGTGGATTTTCCTTTAGTAAACAAGCTCCATTATCACTGTAAACACAAAATTACTTAAAAAAAACTGGTATTGAGCATTGAAAGAAGAAGCCACACATTGTTGATTAGCAAACATTTTACTCTGTGCACATTCACATGTGTGTTCTAAAATTTAGATGTCAAATTATTATTTTATTTTTTTCTCAAGTTTTTTACAATTTTTTGTTTTCATGCATGTTTCTAAACATAACATACACAACTCTGGAACTTACAAAGTTCAACGTATAAAAACTGAAGGCAATATCAGACATTATAGTGTCAAAAATGTCTTGATATTGCCCTCATCAGGTTTGGTGATGTCACCCCTGTAAAAGCCAAATTTTGAAGATGCACACAATTTGGGAGTCAAAATGGGTATTTCCCTCCTGATCCCATGTCTAATGTCATGTGTTATCTCCCATCATCAGGGATCAATGCATGTGTTCTGGGGGTGCAACCCCTTCCTCTCCCCTACTAGAGTTACGAGGAAGGGGTAGCACCCACAAAACATTGATATCCCCTGATGGCAGATAGCACATGTTGACACACCGTGTGCATCTTCAAAATTTGGCATTTAAAATGTAAAAATACAATTTTTGTTTAGTACAACAAATGTTAAAATGGTGGCATTTGGAAATAATTTAGATTCTCCCCAACACATCAATCATGTTCTTCATTTGTTGTTCCATAACATTGAGTTTATTCCTGATGATGTCAATTTCACGATTCAACACCATGATGTCCTGGATTAGCCTTTGTGCACTGTCACTTGTGAAATGTTCAGCTTGCTTTTCCACAATCAGCACATCACCTAAAAATTTGAGTAAAAACATGTATTATAAATATGCAGGCATACATATATTACCTGAAGCTGGGGTGTCAGACATTGACCTGTTGTGGTGACAATTTAGCCAACTTCCTCCACCTCTCCTTCCTCCAGATCCTCGGGTGTGGTGTTGTGCTGATTTCCCCTTCTTTCTGAGGTGTGGGGTTCCTGGTGTCCTCTGAGTGGTGTCCTCTGAGTCTTTTCTCCCCTATGAGAATGAAACAAAAGGTATACTTAGCACACAGATGTTTGAGTCCAGAAATAGGAATATGAAACATTGCTGGGAAGTGGGGTACAATTGTCTGTTTTGGGCAGAGTTCCAAGCTGAAGACATGATTTTTAACCTTACCAAAGCTGGAATACTTACCTTTTTGTGACAATTTTCACACATGGAGACACCCCAAGTATCCACGGGAGCATCTGTGTGTGACACCTTAAAAAGTTTGTTCTTGTGTCCCACACTAGTGCTCCTGAGTCCAGATGTGTAAACAGCTTCTGAGTGTCCTCTCCTTACATTACACTGAATCAAGCTTGCATTTCATTCTAGTTACAAACACATCTAGACAGCAATGTACAAAACTTATTTTTAGACAAATAGGCATGACCAAATGTATTTAACCTGTATCTGCCCAAAACATTGTATTTAATGAGCGAACAATGTTTCCTACGACCGATTACTGTGCCCACGAACATGAAAGTCACCATATTAAACTGTACAACAGTAAAGAAAAGCACATGGCGCAGCATGCAAGTAGTAATAATAATAGGAACACAGGACAACTACTTACTTTTTAGAAGCACTTTCTTGATCCTTCTATATTGATCCTGCTCCCTCAGTTTCAGGTCTGACCAGCGTTTCCTCAATTGCTTCTTGGATCGTCGTACCCCAAAATTTCTGTGCAGACTCTTCACAACTTTAGTCATGATCTTGGCCTTTCTCACATTTGGGTTTAAGTATGGTCCATGCTTCCCATCATAGTCATTCCTCCTCAAGATGTCCACCGTCTCCACCATCTCTATAAAGGCCATATTTGAGGCCTTAAATTTTCTCCTCTGGGATCGGGACATTTCTGGCTCCGGGCTTTCCTCCTCCTCATTACTCACACCTGCTGTGTCTCCGCCATGTCGCTCCTACTGCGCACCCAAAGAGACGGGCAGGGAATATTCTAGAAAGAACGTCAGGGGTGGGCGACGCGGGTGGAGTTTCACGCATGCGCAGTATATATCAAGCTAACATGCATGTCTCGTACGTACGATCTGTGTGCGGAGGAAGGAGGAACGAAAGTTGCGAGCGTCCAAAACGAAGGTAAAATTTGAACTTGGGCCATCAGTGGCTTATACTGCTTCAAGATTGAATCCTATATTGAGATAGGAATCGTAAGATTATGAGAGTTTAGGCTGACATTAATGTTTTTGTCTTGTGTATTGTCTTACAGCAAATATGAATCACTTTAAGGACCCAGAATTCATGGCCAGTTTCATAGACAGGTACAGGGAGATGAGGAATTTGTGGGAGGTGAAACACAGCTTACATTATAATAAACAAGATAGGAGGTCAACGCTGGAGAAACTTCTGGAATTTGTGAAGCCCCGGGTCCCCGATGCAACCATCGTGTTCTTGGAAAAGAAAATTGGGATCTTGAGGAACATGTATAAGAAGGAGCATAATAAGATCAAGAAATCATTCAGATCAGGAGCAGCAGCAGCGCAAGTATATGTTTCCAGACTGTGGTACTTCAACAAACTGCGGTTTCTGGATGACCAGACTGAAGCCAGGGAATCACTTTATACCCTTCCCTGCAGCCTTCCCTCCACCCTTCCCTCAAACCCAGCAGAGGCTGACGAGGACCAACCTGGGCCTTCCATCCTGGAAGAAGTGGATGCGCCCAGCTGGAGCCAGGTATATTATTTTTATACATATTTATTGTCCTAATATTAACGATGTTAGCTAGATGTTATAATTGATTACAATTAATTAACTAATGATTTAAAAAAAGAGATTTACATATCAATAGACAGTAGTGGTCAAAAATGTTTGGAATAAGAATGAAAATTGAAAAAACATTCAATTTGCAAGTCATGAGCTAAAAATTGTGTGTGATTGATGAACCAAAAACTAAAACTATGTCCCTTTTTTATACACAGGATGAGCTCAGCCAGGAGGAGGGTCTCGAAAATGGCAGGCAGGAGGTGGGCGGGCCCAGTGTCAGCCAGGAAGTGGCCGGGCCCAGTAGGAGCCTCACCCAATACCAGGTGCCTCCCCTCCGCCTTACAACAAAAAGGCCCAGGAAGGGGATGATCATGGAGGAGGCAGCACTGGGCCTCATTAGGGAAGCAAGTGATGTCCTCCGAAGCCTCCCCTGACGCTGAAGAGGCCTATGGCTGCTATCTATCCACTAGATTGCTGAAATTGGAGGAGGGCCAACGCCTCCTCTATGAGGGAATTTTTGCTGAGGCCCTTCAGAAGGGGTTGAGGGGCCAGCTGACTGAGAACAGCCACGTACAGTGGGGACGGAAAGTATTCAGACCCCCTTAAATTTTTCACTCTTTGTTATATTGCAGCCATTTGCTAAAATCATTTAAGTTCATTTTTTTCCTCATTAATGTACACACAGCACCCCGAATTGACAGAAAAACACAGAATTGTTGACATTTTTGCAGATTTATTAAAAAAGAAAAACTGAAATATCACATGGTTCTAAGTATTCAGACCCTTTGCTCAGTATTTGGTAGAAGCACCCTTTTGATCTAATACAGCCATGAGTCTTTTTGGGAAAGATGCAACAAGTTTTTCACACCTGGATTTGGGGATCCTTTGCCATTCCTCCTTTAAGGGGGTCTGAATACTTTCTGTCCCCACTGTATGTGCGTTTGCCCATCCTCCTCCTCCTCCTCCTGCCACAAGTCCACCACCAGAGCCACAGCCTCCAAGGAAGGCTGCAGGGAAGGCTGCAGGGAAGGGTGCAGGGAAGCGTGGAGGGAAGGCTGCAGTGAAGAGAAGAAAGTGATGGCCTGGGTTCAGTCTGGTCTAACAGAAAACGCAGGCTGGTGTAGTACCACAGCCTAGGGACATATATGTCATCTGCTGCTGGTCCTGATCTCTGGGAATCCTGGACCAGATTGGGCTCCAAATTATATGGACTCCCCAAGCGAACAATTTTTTTTCGCCACAGACTTGATGTGTGCCCTGGGGCCAAAGGGCTTCCCAAATTCCAAAAGTTTCTCCAGTGTTGCCTTCCTCTTTATTTTGTTACCCAGAATAAATGGATATCTTATTTTCTGAAAATACTTGCCTATGTGTTTTTCTAAAAATAGGACAGTTTGTTTGTGAGTAGGCAGGTACATTTCCAAAATACAATGTCAAATTAACAAGGGACACCAACCACCCTCCTTGAGGTTAAAAAATACAAGATAATAATGTTATTGTGGTAATTGTGTAATTGTGGTAATAATGTATTTGTGGCACTCAAAAAAAAACAAATAAATTATGGAGATCACTAGAAAATAATTTTTCAATAATCCAAAAAAAGGAGATCTTGATGAAATAAAAAAAAAAAGATGACAATAAAAAATAATTAAAAGCATTATTATGGAGATCTGGCTTTAAAAAAAATAAAAGATTATTCATGAGATCACCAGAAATAATAAAGAAATAAGTTTGTGAGAACTCTGTGTAAATATCTGCAGCAAAACAACTTCATTATTCTAGCATTATAAAGCACAAAAGAATGTGCTGCATTAAATCACAGAATTTGCAGTGTGAGGAATGTGCTATCACCATTACGAACGCTAGTTTTACCAGATCAAGCGCTTCCGTCTCATACTTGCTTCAGAGCATGCGTCGTTTTTGGTGCGTCAGAACAGCTTATAGTCAAGCGGTTTTTCCGATAGTAATTAGTTCCGTCGGAAAAATATAGAACATGTTCTCTATCTAAGTCCGTCTGAATTTTCGACGAAAAAAGTCAGATGGGGCATACACACGATCGGAATATATGATGAAAACGCTCCCATCTGACTTTTTCTGATGGAAATTCCGCACGTGTGTATGCGGCATTACTTTCACAGTACAACCAAATAGGCTATATATAGCAATAGTCACATGACTATACTACATAGCTCCCAACTGTCCCTGATTTCGAGGGACTGTCCCTGATTTGGAGCAATGTCCCTCTGTCCGTCTTTCCTCCTCATTTGTCCCTCATTTTGGTCTGATCTATATAAATGTATATAAAATGCACTTTTTATCTATCAACAAGTTTTTCCCAGTGCTAAACCTTTCATCCAAATTCTAAATTGCTGCATTTGTAAATTTTAAAAGCCAGTATAAAGGAACAGTAGTGGTAAAAAAAAAACACTTGTGGATTTGATTAACTTTTTTTTGGGTTAATTCTCCTTTAAGGAGGTGTGGAAGGGGGTGTGTCCTATGCCTACATACGTTTGATAGTAGGTTTCCCTCATTCCCATCTTAAAATGTTGGGAGGTATGATACTATATAGAGGATTACACTTTTTTTTTTTATTTCTTTTAATTACGGATTGTTGTACTAAACATCAAATACCACATCTTCCCCCTCAGAAGAGGTATAACCTCAGGGGCATGAGATTCTCCTAATTTTATCAGTCCTAGGAGTGAATGAACAAGAGGACAAGTTTGAAGGTCACCTATGAAATCCAGTTGCACTCCTTCAATCCCCCCGCCAAAGTTTTTTATAAAAAAGGAAGTGTAGTAATATTAATTATAACAAGATTTATTTTTATTTTTTTTATTGTTTAAGAGGAAAACATTAAAAAAAGAAACCTATTCTAGGCAGTGCTATGCACATGAATATGCTATCCTCGTTTCTCAACAGAAAATCCTTTTGCAGAGAGAAGAGCCCCCCTTTGAAAGCAGCAAATTAAAAAGTAATGACATACCTTGATTAGAATACAATTTATCCTCATTAGAGTTGTATCCCTGACAGAGGACAGATCCACACTGCTTGTTATTTACATAGAAAGTCATTATAGACCTCCCAATACTCTGCTTTCAGAGCTGTGTAATGAAGGTGAAATGCTGACTGGTTATTTACCAGTGGAGAATACCGCTTACACATTTGACCACCCAACCGTTCTTGGGCCATTCAGACAACTCCTGTGACCATTGCCTATAAATCTTTTGCTCTGTCGTGTTTAACTAAAACCCAATACCCATTCAACAGTAGATCCATCAATGCTCAACGGCAAACAATGACAAAGTGCTTGTCTTTTGTCATCAGTAGAAAGCAAATAATTTGGTTAGGGAACATGAAAGTGGGATGGATTTGTTTAGATGATTTCGAGATGTATTCAGGAGCTTCTGAATGCCAAAGTGAGATGGAAGGAAAAAACTGAATGCCAAAGAGACATGGAAGGAAAAAACTAAGAACGTAAAACTAAGATAATCGTGCCAGTTGTCTTTTATTGTTTAAAATACACAAACTTAAAAAGAAAATATATAAAATGATCTGTAAGGAATTAAAAATCTGTTTTGTTCTATGAGCTTCATTGTAATGGAGACACTAGGATTAAATCTGGTGAATGTTCTCCGTGTGGCCTTAACAAAGAGCATTGTTTAGGTTTTAGTGCTTAATGAATCGCAGGAGGCGTTCCAGAATGGAGGTTCTATAACTATCTTTGCTTTAACTCTCCTCCAGAATTGTTTGGTCTTTTTTTGGTCATGGTGGATTACAGTGGTGGCCCGTCCACCCCACTCCCTCATCATTGCCTCTCATTAGTGTTCACCTGTGTCATAGGTGGAGTCCTTTAGTTCTCCCATATAGAGGAGTGTATGTCTCCCATGGTTCAGAGAAGCAGGATCTTCCAGTCTATGGATAGTGTAGGACCCACTAATCATGGGGTACTTTGTCGCAGTAAGTGGGCTTAGCACCATATAGCAATATGGTGTGACCAAATCCCCATATTTTTTGAAAATGTTTAGGTGTTTTAAATAGCCTTGCAGGAGGTAAATGTCTTTTTTGTATGTGTGCACTGTAATATTTTGTTCCGTCTATAAGGGGCGCCCCCCTAATCCATGCACCCAGCCCCTAATCTAAATGCAGGGCACCGGACGCATGGATTCCAATAGGGTTTTTTTTGTTTAAAGCACATGATAAGAGCCTGAGGCTCTAATTGGCTTAAAAAAAGGGTTGGTTCTGGGCGCAGAGCACTGTTCCCGGAGCCCACCCAGTTGTGTGACAATAGCAAATTAATATTCACTATTGTCTTCCTGATTCTCCTCCCGGCCAATCAGGAAGCAGGTTCTGAGACCCGATTTGCCAGGGAGCCAATGGCTCCGCGCTGCTGTCTCAGCCAATAAGAAGGGGAGTCCTGGGCAGCTGAGACACTCCTGCAACATCACTGGATCTAGATGGACCTCAGGTAAGTGTTAGGGGAGCTGAGGGGGAGCTGCTCCACAGAGAAGGCTTGTTATCTTCATGCATACAATGCATGAAGATAACAAACCTTCTGACTTACTGAAGGCAAATAGACTGCTTACTTTGGAAGGAAAATTGCACTTTGCGAGGGTTTTTTCCTCAGAGCTTAAAGTGATTATAAAAGTTCTATTTTTTTTTTTTGAATAACAGACATGTTATACTTACCTGCTCTGTGTAATGTTATTGTACAGAGCAGCCCCGATCCTCCTCTTTTTGGGTCCCCTGACAGCAATCTATGCTCCTCCCCCCTGCCAAGTATCCCCAATAGCAAGCCTCTTGATATGGGGGCACTCGAGCAAGCTCACTCCCCTGACCCAGCTTTCTCCTCATTGGCTCACTGGCTGTGATTGACAGAAGCCAATGGCTCCTGCTGCTGTTTGAGCCAATGAGGAGAGAGAGACCCAGTGGCGTCACTAGGGTTGGTGTCACCTGGTGCAGTAAAACATAGTGTCACCCCCCATTGTCTAAAGAACTATGTGCAGAGTGCCCCTCACCCCCATATACCCCCTCCTAGCATAATTCCTCTTTTTCCTTCCCTCATCCCCCCTCTCATCACAAATTCCCCCCCCCCAATATTCCCCCCTTAACAAAAATCCTCACCCTCATATACCCCCTTTCAGCACAAATCCCCCTTCTCAGCACAAAATGCCCCCCATATCCCTCTTCCCAGTATAAATCCCCTCAAACCCCTCCTTCTTATACAAATTATTTTACCTCCCAAATCCCCCCTCTCAGCACAAATCATCCCCTCATCTCCCCCCTCCCTGCACAGATCCCCCCCTTCTCAGCACAAATCCCTCCTTTTAGCATAAATCCCTCCCAAACCCCTCCTTCTTACACAAATGATCTTATGACCCCCCCCCCCCCCCCCAAATCTCCCCTCTGATCACAAATCCCCACCCCCATATACCCCTTTCAGTATTAAATCCCTCTTCTCGCACAAATTCTCTTATTCCCCCACCCAAGCCACCCTCAGCACAAATCCTCTTATTTAATCCCTCCCTGCCAACCCCCCCCTACAAGCACAACCCCCACCAATACAAAGGCACTCCAGATTTTCCCATTTAAAAAACTCTTAATCCCTCTCAGCATAAATTCTTCCTCTTATTGCACAAATCCTCAGATCCCTGCCCCCAGCACAGACTTACCGGTTATCAGTTACTGGGACCTCAGCAGCGGAAGATCTCCTTCCCAGGCTCCTCCTCCTGTCCGAAGAAACGCCAAAAGCAGAGGAGGAACCTGTAGGAAACTTCCCTCGGCGCTCTGACACTGCTAGCATGCAGCTGGGCTGGCTGGGACAGATACCAGCTGCTAAAGTGTGAGCCCACTGGCGCCCCCCTCGATGCTAGCACACTGCGCCCAAGACTGGAGCCCCTCCCGCCCCCACCTAATTCATGGCCCCTGGTGTCACACCTCTGGCGAGTGTCACCCGGGTGAGGACCGTCACCCCCATAGCAACGCCACTGGAGAGACCCAGGAAAGCCGCTGCTCTCATGCACATCGCTGAATCGAGATGGAGTTTAGGTACTGTAAGTAAGCTGCACCCAGAAGATTTTTTACCTTAACGCATAGAACGCATTAACCGCTTCAGCCCTGGGAAGATTTTACCCCCTTCCTGACCAGAGCACTTTTTGCGATTCGGCACTGTGTCGCTTTAACTGACAATTGCGCGGTCGTGCGACGTTGAACCAAAACAAAATTGACGTCCTTTTTTCCCACAAATAGAGATTTCTTTTGGTGGTATTTGATCACTTCTGTGGTTTTTATTTTTTGCGCTATAAACAAAAAAAGAGCAACAATTTTGAAAAAAACGCAATACTTTTTACTTTTTGCTATAATAAATATCCCCCAAAAATATATGAAAAAACTATTTTTTCCTCAGTTTAGGCCGATATGTATTCTTCTACATATTTTTGGTAAAAAAATCGCAATAAGCGTATATTGATTGGTTTGCGCAAAAGTTATAGTGTCTACAAAATAGGAGATAGTTTTATGGCATTTTTAAAAATTCTTTTTCCTTTTTTTTTTTTTTTTTTTTTACTAGTAATGGCGGCGATCTGCGATTTTTATCGGGACTGCGACATTATGGTGGACACATCGGATAATTTTGACACATTTTTGGGACCACTGGCATTTATACAGCGATCAGTGCAATAAAAATGCATTGATTACTGTAAAAATGTCACTGGGAGTAAGGGGTTAACCACTAGGGGGCAGTCAAGGGGTTAATGTTTTCCCTATTGTGTGTTCTAACTGAAGGGGGGATGGGACTGTACAGGGGAGATGACAGATCGCTGTTCATACTCAGTATGAACAGACGATCTGTCTGTTCTCCCTTCAAAAAAACTGAAACTGTGTGTTTACACACACAGATCCCAGTTCTCGGTGTGCCCCAAGCGATCATGGGAGCCCTTCGGTGATTGCGTCCACCAGGCACTTGCAACGGGTCCATGGGTGAGCAGGGGGCACACGCACGCCTCCAGGTGTAGGCTTGATCTCATGCTGGGCTGTGTGCATCTATAGACACACACACCTTGGCTCGGCCCCATCCCCCACTCCCTCCACCGTGGATTTGATTGACAGCAGCAGAAGCCAATCTGAACTGAGAGACCAGGAAGAAAGAGCAGCGCTGCTGCAGACAGGCACAGCTCTGGGTTGATACAGGACTCAGATAAGTATTTAGGGAGGGGGGATACAGACCGATAATGAAAGATTTTTTTTTTTTTACTTTAATGCAGGTAGAACATTAAGATAAAAAACCTTGTGACTTTAGAACCGCCTTAATTAATGTTGTAAACAGTGGTAGCCCGTCCATTAGAGGCGTACAAGCGCTGCCCCCCCATCCATGCATCCGGCCCCCTGATCTACATGCAGGGATGCCAATAACAATGGGGGGGGGGTGTTTTTTCTTTAAGCACGTGATTGGAGCCAGAGGCTCTAATAGGCTTCGAAAAAGGGTGGGCTCGGGGTGCAGAGTACTGTGCTCTGAGTCCACCCATTTGTGTGACAGTAGCGAATTAATATTCGCTATTCTCACACTAATCCTCCTCCTGGCCAATTAGGAAGCGGGTTGTGAGACCTGAAAGGACAAGTGATCCTATTGGACACCTAGTACCTAGGAGGAAGAGAGAGGAGACGGACGGCGGAAGCCGTCATAATGGAGAAGAGGACACACAGGAGCTGCTGCCCTTTGCCCGCTGGGGCCAGAGCGCTGCCCGCCAGCAACCAATGTGGTAAGTGATCACCGACCTAGAGCAGGTGGGCAGAAGAGGGATGCCGACGACGACGACCAACCGGGGGGGGTTCCGTCCCCCCCCCCCCCCCAAAAAAAAAACCACTTGCCGCCACTGGTGGTAAAGTATCACTTTATGAAGAATAACCAGTTACATGCAAGATCAATAAAAGCAAGGTCAAGGTCCAAAAAGACATGGATGAGCGAGTTTGGGCTGGAGGAACTTGATTGGCCTGCACAGAGTCCTGACCTCAACCCAATAGAACACCTTCGGGATGAATTAGAGCGGAGACTGCAAGCCAGGCGTTCTCATCCAACATCAGTGCCTGACCTCACAAATGCGTTTCTGGAAGAATGATCAAACATTCCCATAGACACACTCCTAAACCTTGTGGACAGCTTTCCCAGAAGAGTTGAAGCTGTTAAAGCTGCTGAGGGTGGGCCAACTCAATATTGAACCCGCGTACATGCAGAGTACACACGACCGGACTTTCCATCAGAGTAGACTCTGACAGTCTTTCCGACGGAGTTCCGACGGAGTTCCGCTGAAACGGACTTGCCTACACACGATCACACCAAAGTCCGTTCGTGTAGAACGCAATGACGTACGACAAGACTAGAAAAACAGCCAGTAGCCAATAGCTGCCCTTGCGTCGTTTTTGGTCCGTCGGACTAGCATACAGACAAACGTTTTTCCCGATACGGATTGAGCATGTCGGAAAGATATGAAACATGTTCTATTTTTAAGGTCCGTCAGAATTTTAGAAAGAAAATGTCCGATGAAGCCCACACACGATCGGAATGTCCGACGGAATTATTCCGTCTGACCTTTTCTGCCAGAAAGTCCGGTCATGTGTACGCGACATAAGACTGGGATGCCATTAAATTTCATGTGCGGGCAAAGGCAGGCGTACCAAAACGTTTGGTAATATAGTGTATATAGGTATATATAACTAAAAAAAAAAAAAAAATTAGCAGGCTTGATGGACAACTTGGTCTTTTTTCTGCCGTCACTCTTTTATGTTTCTAATTCAGAAGGTAGAAAGGATGTTGAACAACCAAAGCTTTTAAAAGACCGGGCTGCCCATTTTGAAACCCAAGCCAAGTCCAGGTGTTTCCCAATATCATTTATTTATGTAAACTAATATAATAATTCCTATTTTTGAAAATTCCATCTATACTATATGTTACACTAAAAAAACATACAGTAATGTTCTAAAACAAACTCTGGAGATCTCAAGGCCAAATTTATCTGCTAGGCATCAAGCCTCCTGTCCAAGCTAATCACCAAATCACGGGTGTATGTCTATTTTTTAAAGGCATTTTATGGAGTATAATTTGTCACTTGGTAGAACAATTGAAAAATCCAGCACCCATCTGTACAAACCTATTAACAGCAACATGATATTTTGCCAGCTTTTTGGGGGCAAAAAGATGAAAAACGTTCTTTCTTAATTTTTGTTTTCTCTTCCTAAAGCCATATCCACAGAAAAAAAAAAAGAAAAAAGAACCCTGTCTGTTCTCAAGACTCACTTCCAATTTGATCCGTTTGGTTATTTGTTGTGACTTCAATAAAAAACTGTCATTTAAAGGAGAGCTACAAGGTTAACGCTACTATATCTTGTGTTTTCTTCTCATAGTATATGATCTCATGAGCATTTATAACATTTTGAAAAAAGAATTCTAGAAATATTTGAAGAAGGGTATTTTTAGAAAAGTGGGTGCTTGACCTTGTTTATACATCTTTTACTTTCATTTTTGGTATTTTTTTTAGAGTTTGTTTATCGTGGTTGAAAGTTGTCCCTGTAAGCATCTCCAGCTTTTGTACTATGCATGGAGGTTAAAGGGTTTTTTTAGCCATGTTTTCAAGTAAATATCCAAGGTCAGTGTATGACTGTGATTTTTTTTTTTGCTCACGAAAACTTGTCAAAGAGCAACAACTATAAAAACAAAGAAGTTCAAACTGGAAGTGGATTCTAGGTTGCACATGATACACATTAGAATAGCTCCCGGCAAATGTAGAAGTGACAGGCTGCCTAAGGCAACGGGGTTAGAGGTGGCAGCATCAAAAGACAAGATGTATACATTGTGGTTACTTTTTTCCTAGTTTGTGTACCTTTCCAGGCCACGTCTGGACATATTTGGGTATATCTGTTAAAATAATAATCCAGCTACTTAGTAAAGCCTGTTCAAAACATGCCATCACTCACATGTACTTGGGGGTAGCAAATGTTTAAACATCATCCACAAGATATATTTTTCACAACAAGATGAATTGTAATTATGAATTATTTTTAATTTGGATTTACCGGTAACTATATTTTATATATATATATATATATATTTTATATTTTTATATTTTGTTTACATTTACCTTTTTGTTTTCATAAAGATTTTTTGTATTATTATGGTCCCAATGAATGAGGGGGCAGGGGAATGCCTAACGCCGCGTACACACGAGCAGACTTGCAAACGGGCTAAACTTTGTCGGCATTTTCGAGTGAAAAGTTTAGAACATGTTTTATTTCTGAGTCCGTCGGAAATGCCGACAGAAAAAGTCCAATGGGGCATACACACGGTCGGAATGTACGACCAGAAGCTCCCATCGGACTTCTTCTTCTCTTCTTCTGCGATAGTAAAGCCCCGTACACACGATCGGATTTTCCAACGGGAAATGTTGGATGACAAGCTGTTGGCGGAAAATCCGACCGCGTGTACGCTCCATTGGACAATTGTTGTCGGACTTTCCACCAACAAATGTTGGCTAGCATGTCTTCAAATTTTACGCCAACAAATGTCTGTTGTCAGATTTTCCGATCGTGTATACACAAGTCCGTCGGAAAAAAGTCCAAAGTACAAACACGCATGCTCGGAAGCAGAAGTGGTCGGTCTTGTAAACTAGCATTCGTAATGGAGAATTAACATTTGTGACGCGGCAAATTATGGAATCTCCAAATGCAGCGCACAATTCTCTTCTTATTTAATGGGATAATAATGAAGCTGCTTTGCTGGTGATACTGATGGAGTTATTGCAAACAAATTTTCAAAGGTTTTTTTTTACCACAAAACCATTATCCCGTAGTTTTTAAGAACAAAGATACAGTACAACTATGTTGGTGTCCCTTGTCAATTTTACATTGTGTTTTTTAAAATGTAACCGCCTACTCCCAAACTGTCATTTGAAGTAAAACACATAGCCAAAGATTATTCTCCACAATTTTTTTATTTTGCATAAAAAAAAAAAAAAATTATACATGCTCTCTGCCAATAGAACTTAACCAAAAAGTGCATTCTATGCATCCAAAAATATAGAAAATATACAAAATCAAATCATTATTCAACCAAAAAAATAATGTCAAAGCAATAACTCCAAGGCCAATAATAAATAACATGTTTTCTCCTCTGATTCCTCAACATGGCTGGTTGACGAACGGCCGTTCAGAAACTAACTGAAAAACGCGAAAAGAAAAGCGAAAATCAACACTCACCAAACTTCTACTAACACGAAATTAGCAGAAGGAGCCCAAAGGGTGGCGCTAAAGAGCTGAAAAACCACGTAGTACATCTAGTACGTCACCACGTTCGTAATTGTTGGCCAACATTTGTGTGACCGTGTGTATGCAAGATAAGTTTGAGCCAACACCCTTCGGACAAAATTCTACAGTTTTGTTGTCGGGAAGTCCGATCGTGTGTACGAGGCATAAGGGGTCCCCTCCTGCCTTCCTGGGTTCTCTTGTCCCACCAGGTGGCCCAGGACTGAAGCCAGAGAGATGACTGAATGTCCCCAATCATCTCTATGGTCGAAGAAACCGGAAGCGTTGAGTATTTGGCCACTTCCGTTTTCGATTTAATGTAAACAAGCCGTTACCAGCCTGTCAAAGCATCTGATAAACCAATCTCATTTTGATCAGATGGGCAGAGGAAAGATCTGGTGTCTAATAGACCTCAGATGGCTCAATAAAGAATACCTGTCACTGCCCATGATATCATAAGGGATGATGCTATCCCTTTGTTATAGCAATAAAGTTGATTAAAAAAAGGTTCCCTCTGATGAAGTCCCGGCTAACGGCCATCTTTTTGGTTGACCGTTTGTATCGCAAGTGCTCGTTATATGCACTTGATGTAAGTGCTTAACTTGTAGGTTTTTTAACCTTTTAAAAAAATACAGAATCGAGCAGAGAGCACTAGATGTTGTCTTATTTTATCCTTTAAATATACGATATGGAGGGATCATTATCTTTGTTGCTGATTGTTCATGGGAGGATTTGTGTCCCCACATTGGGGAAAGCGCATTGAGACCATTCTTGTCACATAAAGGAGGGGAGCGGCTGCTAATGTCTTTGATGGAGGGATTGGATTCACTCTGACACCTGCATGCTTGTATTTGGACGTGCTTCCTCACAGTGGTAGATATTATGTGGATTCTGGCAATTACGAACTTTTCTGATAAATGGACTTTTTAATTATATATTATTAATTTGGTTTTTGCGTCGCACTGTTCCTGTCTTTTAATCCTATCGAGGTATTGTGTGTTGACCTTGTAGCGTTCAGCTTGCAATTATCATTATTATTTTTATTATATTTAGCTTCACATAGAGAACTGCACTGAATATATATATTATTATTTTTAACAAGAACAGTGTAAAAAAAAAAAAAAAAAAAAAAATTAAATAAAGTAATGAAATGTAGATTGTGCATGCATATGTAAACGGTGTTCGCAACACACATGTGAGGTATCACCACAAACGTTATCATGAGAGCAATTATTCTAGCACCAGACATCCTGTGAAACTCTAAACTGGTAACCTGTTGTCAGGGGAATAGCCGGTAGGAGAACTGGCACTGTCACCAATACTAGGCATGGCTGCATCCTGCACGCTGCCATGCGCATTGGCACAAGCATGCGTGCGGCAGCCCGAATTGGTAAATGCGCATGTGTGAGGGCGCCCACTATTTGCTGGATGATCATCAGCCCCCCTGTATTCCTGTGCTTTTGTATATTCAGATATTGGATTTCCTGTTGCCGACCAGACTTGCCTTTGTCCTGCTTTGTCTCCATTCCTGGCTCTGACCTCGGGTTGTGCTACTAATTCTGCTGCTGCCTGATTACCTGTGTATGATCTCGGCTTGTGCTACTGACTCCGCTGCTGTCTGATTGTCTTTGTATGATCCCGGCTTGTTCCTGCTCCTGCTAACCACTTCTGCTTCTGACTGATCACCCATGCATGACCACTGGCCTGGCTCCTGATGCTGCTTCCTGTCTCGCCCTGCTGCCAAGTATGCCTGGAACTTCTGAGGAGCCCTGCAGTACATTTTGCTTATTCCTGCCATCATCTGGTGATCATCTCCTTGGCTCGTCAGGCTACCACAGCTGGTAACATATGCTTCTTTGGGCATTGCATCTTCTGTTATCACCTTCAGAGGTGCTCTGCACTCAGCCACAAGGGGAGCCTTTTCAGCACTCTGGCCTCCGACCAGGTATGTGACCCCTGTAAAAGATTATAAAGCATCACCTATGGAGATTTTCAAGTACTGTAGTCTGGCGCCATTCCACAAGTGAGAGCACATTAAAAGTGTGACATGTTAGGTATCTATTTTCTCGTCATAACATCATCTTTTATTTATTACCAAACAATTTGGTATTATATTGTGTTTTTGTGTAAGTGTATTTCCTAAAATTTTCGAGTGACATAAAAAATGTATTCTTTAGGGCCTCTATATAATATATAATATAAAATATAATGTTTGGGGGTTGAGGGATTTTCTAGGAAACAAATGTAGATTTTTACATACACTATATTGCCCAAAGTATTGGGACGCCTTTACACACACTTGAACTTTAATGGCACCCCAGTCTTAGTCCATAGGGTTCGATATTGAGTTGGCACACCCTTTGCAGCTATAACAGCTTCAACTCTTCTGGGAAGGCTGTCCACTAGGGATGAGCTTGATGTTTGGGTCGAACATAAGTTTCTACTACACTTCTGGTGGTGTACACAGTACACAATCCAGTGCAGCCGTAGTACAGTTGCTAATACAGTGCAGGCGGTGTACACAATATCTAATACAGTGTCGTGTTGCAAAACAAAATATACATTCTGTCCGGAGGGCCACCAAGGTGAGGCAAACGGTCACAGGCCACTAAAAGAGGGCAAGCAGCCTCTGTGTTTACAGTCAACAGTGCTGGTCGTGGACATGGTGCATCCTCTGCAGGTAGCCATGGGGCACGCTTGTCCTTTTTTCCTGCTGCTGGCCATATTATTGAGCCAGAACATGCAGAACAGTTGGTGGAGTGGATAACAAAGCCGTCCTCATCCTCTGTCTCCCAGGCTCAGAGTAGTTTGCCTTCCAACGCAGCTGCCAAAGCGGCCTATTCCACCGGCTCCTTGTCCACAGTCACTCCTTCCGTAGCCCCACCATCATGCATGGAGGAGTCCCCAGAATTATTCGACCACAGTGTTGGGTACATGCTGCTGGAGGATGTGCAGCGTTTTGAAGGGTCCGATGTTGGGTCCCAGGTTGAGGAAGGGAGTAATGTGAGCCTAGAGAGAGGGTGTGCCCAAGAAGGACAAGAAACTGGCAGTCATGTTCCCCCAGCTGCAGCATACTGCCAAGTTTCCTCCAGTGACGAGGAGGGAGGGGATGTTGAGGTCACTGACTCTACTTGGGTGCCTGAGAGAAGAGAGGAGGAGGAGGAAGCACAATTCCAACGAGGCAAGATGTCCTCTAGGGGGCAGCTTAAGGGTAGCCACCCTATTGCATCACACCGCAGAGCTCTGCAGGTGCAGGGCACTGCTGACTCCCCGATGACTTTTAAAAGTTCCTTGGTGTGGGCCTTTTTCGACACGTGTGCAGGAGATCGCACCATTGCTGTTTGCAACCTATGTCTGAAGCGGATCAAGCGTGGCCAGAACAGCAGCCGCTTGGGCACCACCTGCCATGCAGTCCGTTGGCAACAGCACTTGAAAGACCCACATCGAAGAAAAAGGCGGACCTCTCCTTGCTCCTCATCTGGGAACTCCAACCCTACTATACCTCCAGTCCTCCCAAAAACCTGCACTGAGAGGAATGAAGGTATAGCAATAGGTGTCCCAAGTACTTGCAGCCAATCTGCTAGCAGTACACCACCATCTGATTTTAGCAGGCAAATTTCCCTACCCCAGTTGCTGAATCGTAAAAAGAAATTTGAACCCAGTCATCCATGTACTCAGCGTCTAAATGCTAGCTTGGCCAAAATTGCTAACACTGCAACTGCTGCCTTTTCAGCTGGTAGACTCTGCCCCTTTTAGTGAATTTGTGGAATGTGCTGTACCTCAGTGGCAGGTTCCAAAATGCCATTTCTTTTCACGGAAGGCCATTCTGGCTCTCTACCGGCATGTGGAAGGAAATGTTTTGGCCTTGTTGGACAGGGTGGTCAGCAGTAAGATGCATATTACCGCTGACTCATGGTCCAGCAGACATGGGCAGGGACGTTACCTTTCCTTCACGGCGCTCAGGGTAACTCTGCTGGCAGCTGGGAAGGATGCAGGACAGGGTTCAGTGTTGTTGGAGCTTGTTCCGCCACCACACCTCCAAAATGTTAGTGGTGATTCTGCCACAGCTCTCTCCTCCACCCCTTCCTCTTCTTCTACCTCTATGGCTTCTTCTGCAGATTTGTCCTCTGAACCAGCGGTGCTCTGTAAGCGTTCAAGGGACTACGCAAGCAGTCAGGCTAAAAGATGCCATGTGGTGCTTGAGTTGGTCTGCCTAGGGGACAGAAGCCACACTGGGGCAGAGATTCTGTCAGCTCTGCAGGGGCAGGCTCAGAGGTGGTTGATGACACACCAGCTTCAGCCAGGAATGGTTGTATGCAACAATGGCACCAACCTTCTCTCCTCCTCTGACAGGGACACTTGACCCATGTTCCATGTTTTTATTGTTTCACTTTAAGCATTATTAAAATCACTGCTCCCGAAAAAAATTGTCATTTTCAAAAACTTTTTTTTTTTTGCATTGATACATGTCCCCTGGGGTAGGACCCAGGTCCCAAAACACTTTTTATGGCAATAACTTGCTTATAAACCTTTTACAATTAGCACTTTTGATTTTCCACGTTCATGTCTCATAGACTTTAACAGTGATCGCGCAAATGTTTTGCCTGTTCGCATGTTGTGCTGCGAACCCGAACTGGGGGATGTTCGGCTAATCCCTATTGTACACAAGGTTTAGGAGTGTGTCTATGGGAAGTTTGACCATTCTTCCAGAAGCGCATTTGTGAAGTCAGGCACTGGTGTGGACGAGAAAGCCTGGCTAACAGTGTTCTATCAGGTTGAGGTCAGGACTCTGTGCAGGCCAGTCACCCAAAACTTTCTCATCCAGTTCTTTATGGACCTTGCTTTGTGCACTGGTGTGCAGTCATGTTGGAACAGGAAGGGACCATCCCCAAACTGTTCCCACAACGTTGGGTTCATGAAATTGTCCAAAATGTCTTGGTATTCTGACTCCTTAAGATTTCCTTTCACTGGAACTAAGGGGCCAGCCCAACCCCTGAAGAACAACCCCGCACCATAATCCCCCCTCCACCAAATGATTTGGACCAGTGCACGGTCCATAAATACGTGGATGAGTGAGTTTGGGGTGTAGGAACTTGACCGGCCTGCACAGACTCCTCCCCTCAACCTGATAGAACACCTTTGTGATGAATTAAAGTGGAGACTGCGAGCCAGGCCTTCTCGTCCAACACCAGTGCCTGACCTCACAAATGCCCTTCTGGAAGAATGGTCAAACATTCCCATAGACCTAAACCTTGTGGACAGCCTTCCCAGAAAAGTTGAAGCTGTTATAGCTACAAAGGGTGGGCCAACTCAATATTGAACCCTACGGACTAATACTGGGATGCCATTAAAGTTTATGTGTGTGTAAAGGCAGGCATCCCAATACTTTTGGTATATAGTGTATATGTGAGAAATGTTAGAATTAGCCCAGTGTTGAATTGGTTAATTTTATTTCCACTGACCAGATCTCAGATACAGTACAGCAAATTTTTTTTCTGTTTTATTTATTCTCAATAATAACCCCGGAGCAGACCCGTCCACTTTACCTTCCTGCATATCTAAACACTCATAATTTCTACACAACTCTCGTCTGCCATTCTGTGACATTTTGCAGGAGGACAACATATCAATGATAACAAAATGAATGTGTAGGGCAGCAAATATCTAAACAGAAATCGGATGGAGTTTGTCTCCGGCAGCTCGAGCAGGGAGACGAGTCTGGACCACAAGTGTTAACAGTTGAACATATTGTAAATGTTAAATATCACGGAGCGCGGGTTCATTTCTGTTGTTGTTCCTGCTGACTGCTCTGTGTCTGAACTATTTTATTTATTTTTTTCTTGGAGAATTTAATGACAACCGTATAGATCTTTAAAGATGACCTGTTAACAGTTTTTTTTCAGTTTCTAAAAAATGGAAGAGCTGATAATATGTATATTGGGCAGACCATCAGAACAATATCCCTAGACCTTTCTACCATGGAAGAACCCTTTTATTATTCTTTTTATTACAGGTACTTATATAGTGCTGGTAATGTATGCAGAGCTTTACATACACTATATTACCAAAAGTATTGGTATGCCTGCCTTTACACGCACATGAACTTTAAAGGCATCCCAATCTTAGTCCGTAGGGTTCAATATTGATTTGGGCCACCTTTTGCAGCTGGGAAGGCCGTCCACAAGGTTTAGGAGTGTGTCTATGGGAATGTTTGACCATTCTTCCAGAAGCGCATTTGTGAGGTCAGGCACTGATATTGGATGAGAAGGCCTGGCTTGCAGTCTCCACTCTAATTCATCCCAAAGGTGTTCTATGGGGTTGAGGTCAGGACTCTGTAAAGGCCAGTCGAGTTCCTCCACCCCAAACTCGCTCATCCATGTCTTTATGGACCTTGCTTTGTGCACTGGTGTGCAGTCATGTTGGAACAGGAAGGGGCCATCCCCAAACTGTTCCCACAAAGTTGGGAGCATGAAATTGTCCAAAATGTCTTGGTATGCTGATGCCTTAAGAGTTCCCTTCACTGGAACTAAGGGGCCAAGCCCAACCCCTGAAAAACAACACCACACCATAATCCCCCCCTCCACCAAATGATTTGAACCAGTCACCGCCCCCTTGCTGACGTTACTTCCACCCCTTGCATTCCCATAGTTGCCAACATTGAAAAAAAAATATGTGGGACACTTTTTTGGCTGTAGGCGGAGCCGATCAATAATTAGGAGGCGGGGCATTCGTTTGTAAGTGTGGTCTAGTAAAAAATAGCGCGCCGCTGCGAAAAATGGGCGTGGCTTATGCGGAAAGTGGGCGTGGCTTGCATGAAAAGTGGGTGTGGCTTGCATGAAAGTGGACATGGCTTAAATTGGCGTGGCTCAAGAGGGTGTGGTTAGAGTCTGAGATGAATGAGGGATGGAGAGGGAGAGGGAAAGGGGGAGAGGGAGAGGGGGAGAAAGGAATGACGGGACAGCAGCCCCAGGTCCTACACAACAATAGAAATATGTGTATTCTAGAAAGTTTAACAATCAGCAGATAAAGATACTCCAAACACCTGGTGTTTATGGTGTCAGGATGATTGAAGCGCATTATTTCTATTATTACATTGTAATATAAAATTAAATCATTCAACTCACCATAATGCCGAATCAGTGGGATCCCTGAGCGTGTCACTAGCCACGTCGCCTGCCACCAGCAGAGTCTGTCCTTGCATCAGGTGCCCCGGCAGAGTCTGTCCTTGCATCAGGTGCCCCCGCCAGAGTCTGTCCTTGCATCAGGTGCCCCCGCCAGAGTCTGTCCTTGCATCAGGTGCCCCCGCCAGAGTCTGTCCTTGCATCAGGTGCCCCCGCCAGAGTCTGTCCTTGCATCAGGTGCCCCCGCCAGTGCAGCCCCCCCTCAGTTAGTGCAGCCTCCCCCCCTCAGTGCAGCCCCCCCTCAGTTAGTGCAGCCCCCCCTCAGTGCAGCCCCCCTCAGTTAGTGCAGCCCCCCCCTCAGTGCAGCCCCCCCTCAGTTAGTGCAGCCCCCCTCAGTTAATGCAGCCCCCCCTCAGTGCAGCCCCCCTTCAGTTAGTGCAGCCCCCCCTCAGTGCAGCCCCCCTCAGTTAGTGCAGCCTCCCCCCCTCAGTGCAGCCCCCCCCAGTTAGTGCAGCCTCCCCCCCTCAGTGCAGCCCCCCCTCAGTTAGTGCAGCCCCCCCTCAGTTAGTGCAGCCCCCCTCAGTGCAGCCTCCCCTCAGTTAGTGCAGCCTCCCCCTTAGTGCAGCCCCCCCTCAGTGCAGCCCCCCCTCAGTTAGTGCAGCCCCCCCTCAGTGCAGCCCCCCCTCAGTTATTGCAGCCCCCCCCTCAGTTATTGCAGCCCCCCCTCAGTTAGTGCAGCCTCCCCCCCTCAATGCAGCCCGGCCCCCGCTCAGTGGAGGAGCGGCCGGTGTTCTGCCGAGAAAGTTCCCCTCGGCAATGGCGGACCCCCTGTACTGCGCAGGCGCAGCGCTTGCGCAGTACGGGGCTGGAGAACTTTCAGGAAGACACGGCGCGGGCGCCGTGTCTTCTGCTCGCTTCAGTGGAGAGGGGAGGGGCCGTGCAGCCAAAGAAGCCGCTTCATTGGCTGCACGGATCGAGCCCCCTTCCCCTCAACACTAGAGGCAGATAGAGCGGCGGCGCCGCCATTTTGCTGGAGCCCGCTGCTCCAAAAAAAAACAAAAAAAAAACAACATTCCCGATTTTCCTTATGGAAAATCCCGATTCGGGACACTCTCCAATCGGGACGAGGGTCCCAAAATCGGGATTGTCCCGGGAAAATCGGGACTGTTGGCAACTATGCATTCCATGATGGTCCCGGAAGTGCGGCAGCCATTTGCTCCTCCAGATCCATCATTCCCGCAGCTGCTGGTCGGCACAATGACAGGGAATACCATCACAGATTGATGAGCCTGTTTTACTTCAATCACCTGTAGGTGTTTTTACCCGTTGCGTTCCAATAAAATTGCTGACTTACTGCACTTAGAAGTATCTTTCTCTACATATATTTGTCTATCTAGAGCCTGATTCTCTACTGTAAGTGCTGCTTGATTGCCTGTTCAGCATCTATCCTAGATGGTCTTAAATATATTTAAGCACCTGGAGGACCCTTCTAGGAGAAGCGCTCCTATTTACCATTCTACAATCTAAGGTCCCTAAATTGCATTCATACATTCACATACTAGGGCAAATGTACAATAGGCAGGATTCAACATACAAACTCCAAGCAGGTAGTGTCGTGGTTGGGATTCAAACCAATAACCCTAGTGCTGTCAGGTGGAAGTCATAACCACTTAGCCAATGTGCTGCCCACTTGAAATAACTTTCAGGTCTTGAGGAACCCCTACTAACCTCAATTCATTGGGGGTTAGTGGAAAGTATGCCCCTTACGGTGGTGGTCAGAATGCCACTCTTGGAGATAATTAAAAAGATCATTGGTGTTATGCTTTTGATTCTTCCAAGTAGTGTTGGACACCATTAGATGGGAGGTCAATTACCCACAACTCTAGGGAACCCCTAGCAATCTTTGGAGGAACCCTGGTTGACCATGGCTGGTCTATACCTTCCCTGTATTAAATTTGAACTCAAGGTATATTAAAATACATTGTTGAAGAAGACCTCCCCCCCCCCCCCCCCCCAAATTAAGTGTATTCTTCTATGCTGCCTTAGAGGATTTATTTTTTTTGCTTAAATTCAGACCTATTCAGTTAAAACATACTGAGATGCACACAAGTAATATTTTTTGAGATCACTGGAGTAGCGGTCTTTACTTCAGTGATTTCCAGCTTCCAGGGACATCAGTTAGGTATGGTATATTCATGGTTACATTGGTCCAAACTGATGACGTCATGGAAGAATGCGCAGAACCCAGGAGGTGAAAGCGCAGAAGCAGATTACAACAGGCTAATCACTGGATCTGCTACATGGTTGACTATCTAATTTAAGGACAACACAGGATTAGGTAAGGGGCAATTAAAAAAACAAACAAAAAAAAACAGAGTGAGGGGTGTTGTTCCTTTTTAACCAGTTGCTGACCACGCACTGTAGCTTTAGGCCACTTTCGCTTTCTTGATTACTCCTTCCCCACATGTGTGAAAGGTTTCTGCAGGACCACAGCTGATCGCTATCTGGATTAGATACAATTGGTCAGGTGACCACCATATATTATTTTGTTGTGTATAAAAGACAGATTGCGATCGGTAGTCCTACAGCTATGATTAAGCGCCTTTAACGGTGCGAAACGCGTCAGTTTAATCTGGACCTGTGTCTCTGATTGATGCTTGGATTAAGCTTCATTCAATAAAGGCATTATTTTGGAGTGCGGCCGTCTTTTTCCATTTTCTGCCATTTGACTTTGCTGAACCGGCACCCTTCATCTCCTATTACTAGGTCGGTGTGAACACAAGCGATACCACTGGAGTGGTAATTACCTTGACCACTTTCACACTGGGGCCGACAGTGCGCTCACAGTAAAGTGCCGCTTTACCTCTGTTTAAGAGCCGCTTTTCGGCCTCTAGCGGGCGCATTTAACCCCACAAAAGGGGTTAAAAACTCCCGTGTTGCGGCACTTCCAAAGCAGTTTTCGGGTGCTTCAGAAGCGCTGTCCATTCATTGCAATGGGCAGGGGTGTTTTGGGTGTATATGTAATTCTGCTTTTCCGGGTAGGGAATGCGTGCGCCAGCCTGGCTGTGCTGTGATTTGTCATATTGATATTGTTTGCCTCCCGCACCCCCCCCCCCCCCCATAAAAAAAAAAAAAAAACCAACAGCCGCCACTGCCCCCCAGTGTCAGTTAGTGTCAGATTTCCCGTTGCACTATCGCAGTCCCATTATATGTCGCTGATAGCTGCCATTACTAGTATAAGAAAAAATAAAAAAATCCAGTATACAGTATATCCCATAGTTTGCAGACGCTATAACTTTCACACAAACCAATCAATATACACTTATTTTGATTTTTTTTTTTTTTTTTTTATCAAAGACATGTAGCAGAGAACATGTTGGCCAAAATTTATTAAGAGATTAGAATTTTTACATTTTTTTTATGGGATATGTTTTATGGCAGAAAGTAAAGAATATTGTTTTTTTTTTTTTTTTGTTTTTTTTGTTTTTTTAATTGTTGGTCTTTTTTTCATTTATATAATAAAAAATAAAAACCACCAAAAGAAAGCTCTATGTGTGTGAAAATAATATATATAAATTTCATTTGGGTACATTATTGCATGACCACGCAATTGTCAGTTAAAATAGCGCAGTGCTGAATAGCAAAAAATGGCCTGGTCATGAAGGGGGTAAAACCTTCCGGAACTGAAGTGGTTAATTACTGAGATCAACCATTTACTTAAGTTTCAATAGCCCCCCCCCCCCCAAACCTTGTGAATGTTGCTGATTGATTGCCACGGCATACTGTCCGCTATTACTTTTTGGACTATGTGCACGACAAAAAAATTAGTTTTGTTTCGATTCGTTAATCTAGTTATTTCTTTTTGTTAAATTCGGTTGATTTGTTCAGTTTGTATTCGGGATTCGTATTCAGAATTCGTATACAAAATTCGTATTCAGAATTTGTATTCAGAATTGGTATTCGGAATTTGTTTTATGTATTTTTCCGTTACCGTTTTTTTTTTTTTTTTATTTTAGATTCGAAACGTTCGAATCGATAAATTTGGAATCGGTCGAAACGAAATTGTTTTCAATTTTTTTTTTTTTTCAATTCAAATGCGGCAGCCGAGTAACCAAACACCTGGTTGTTATTTTTATACATTGATCTCGTTTGTATTAATAATACGTTTATTCAAAATATGTGAAGTGTTCTAATTAATGAAAGTAATATTTTACTTTCAACATTTTACTATGTATAATACTGTGCAGAAATTTTAGCCAGCTGAGAAAAAAAATAATAGTGAAAAAATGTAGCGCTAATAAATAAACACAAAAATCGTGATAAATGTGCCAAATAAATAATACACTCAAAAGTCCATATATAGACAAAAGTCCATCTACAAACAATAATGAGCCTCTGGTGATAAATAATGTGGAAAAAATTGGAAAGTAAATGTCCAACACAATAATCCAACACCAAGTGTGAAATAACCAAGAGTGGTGGAATGGGGAATATGGCTCCGTCCATAACCTCAAATGGAAAAACCATCAACACATGTTTGTCACATTTTATGTAGCTGCTTATGCATTTCAAATTTTTTTTTTTGGGGGGTCAGCGCAGTAATTTTCTTTTTTTTGAGAAAAAAAAGATGTCAAGTACAAATGCTTTTAAATATTTCTATTTTACTGGCTTCTCTTTATCAATTTTACACTTGCAAAGTGAACAAACAAAAAAAAAATCTTCACCAAATGATTATAATGAACTCTTTAACCACTTGCCAACTGCTGCCCGCCGATGTACGTCGGCACAATGGTAGCAGTGAGCAAATGGGCGTGCAAGTACGTCCCCTTTAATTGGCGGGGCTAGCAGGCGCGTGCGCCACTGGAGGCGCGTGCGCGCCCGCCGCGTACAGTGTGACCATACCCGCGGTCTCCCGGCGATCGTGTCATGGAGACGCAGAACGGGGAAGTGCCTATGTAAACAAGGCATTTCCCTGTTCTGCCTTGTGACATGACAGAGATCACTGCTCCTTGTCATTGTGAGCAGTGATCGCTGTCATGTCCCCTCCCCCCACAGTTAGAATCACTCCTTAGGACACACTTAACCACTTCATCGCCCTCTAGTGGTTAACCCCTTCCCTGCCAGTGTCATTTACACAGTAATCAGTGCATTTTTATAGCACTGATCGCTGTATAAATGACAGTGGTCCCAAAATAGTGTCAAACGTGTCCGATGTGTCCGCCATAATGTCGCAGTCCATGATAAAAATCGCAGATGGCCGCCACTACTAATAAAAAAAAAAAAAGAATAATAAAAATGCCATAAATTATCCCCTATTTTGTAGATGCTATAACTTTTGCACAAACCAATCAATATATTCTTATTGCGATTTTTTTTTTTTTTTTTTACCAAAAACATGTAGAAGAATACATATCGGCCTAAACTGAGGAAAAAAATTGTTTTTTTTATATATTTATGGGGGATATTTATTATATAGCAAAAAGTAAAAAATATTGCTTTTTTTTCAAAATTGTCGCACTTTTGTTTTCTGTTTATAGCGCAAAAAAATAAAAACAGCAGAGGCGATCAAATACCACCAAAAGAAAGCTCTATTTGTGGGGAAAAAAAGGACGTCAATTTTGTTTGGGTACAGCGTCGTACGACCGCGCAATTGTCAGTTAAAGCAACGCAGTGCCAAATCGCAAAAAAGTGCTCTGGTCAGGAAGGGGGGTAAAATCTTCCCAGGGCTGAAGCGGTTAAATAACTTTTGGCTTAACAAAAACATTATTCCGAAATGGTACTCGAATAACACACACAGTCTTTGATTTCAGCAATATGTTTACAGTTCGAATTCGAGAGAATCCAGTAAAATGTGTTTGTATTGTAATTCGGGGGATTCGGATATATATCGAATATATATTGAATAAATACCGAATCTCCGAATAACGAAAATGTTGTTTGAATATTTATTCGGAACGAAACGTACTGTAAATATCTACTTTGGACTGTATTCCTATATTACTACTTGACCCTCCCTATAGATTGTAAGCTCTAAGAGCAGGGCCATCTGATTCCTCCTGTATTGAATCGTTATTGTAACTGTACTGTCTGCTTTATTTTTTTTATAAAGCAATGAGCGAACTGTTGGTACTATAAAAATAATAATTGTAACAATAGTTATAATAGCAAATCTGTGTACCTCTTGACAGCGGGTGGTGTCATTTTAAATGAAACCCATCAATGTTTTCTCTACAAAAGTTTTTTTTTTGTTTAAGTCATTGTGTATAAAAAAGCACGGCATTTAACCCACAACTTTTTTACGCACATAGAAAGAACATTTCCAGGAAACCTGAACTGCAAAAAAAAAAAAAAAAAATGGGCAAATACAAAAACAAAGGGCTTTATTCAGTAAAAGAAAATGCAATGGTGATATGTCAAGAGCAGAAATTCATAGCAACCAGCCTGAAATCGTTTGTTAACTGAGATCTGGTTCATTGCTAGATGTTGCTCCACTCGCACTTCATCAATGATCTTTGCACTTCTTTATTGAATGAGCGTGTTCATTCCAGCTAACATTATACTATTGTAAGTATTCGTTAACAAAATGCCGCATCTAAACAAAAGGGATGGAATGAATTCAAAACAAATAATAATAAAAAAAAAAATTGAAAAAGTTTTTATTATTATTATTGTTATTTATTATTATTAATTCATTCCTTTCCATTTGTTTAGATGCGGCATTTGTTTTTTTGGATAATTCGTAACTTTGGATAAATTCGTATTCACTACGTTCACTAACAGCCAAATTTGAAAGGTAATTCCAATACCTATAAATGTAATAGTTAGTAATAGTTAAAGCGGAGTTCTACCCAAAAGTGGAACTTCAGCTCATTGTACTCCCCCCCCCCTCCGGTGCCACATTTGGCACCTTTCGTGGGGGGGAGGATACAAAAAGGAATTTGGGACTTTGAGTGAGGCCATAGACAATGTGGAGGTGGATTGAATCGAAATACATATTCTTTAATAATAAAAAGTGTGTAAAAACATAATCAATAACAGAAACCACATAAATGAAAAGCATTGTAATAAATATCAATTCATATTATATTCACACTCACATATGTATGTGCATGTGCGATACAGGCATCTAGGGTACATAATGTATAGTAGCCAAGCACCCCATGGCAATCTGATTAGTAAACACATTCAAATATTTACATATATGTATATATAACATATGGGCAGCACTAGCAAAATAAATGTCATAAAAACAATAAGACCATGATTAATTGTAATGTTCAAAGTAGATGGTTGGATCAAGGTGTATATCAAATTCCCAGAGGCACAGGATTGGTGGTTTGATGGGGGCATGTGTCTGCATCCCCAAAATTACCAACGCGTTTCGTGTGATAGCACACTCATCGGGGGGGGGAGGTTACCTGTTTTTCACAGGTATGCTGTCCTCACTTCTGGGAGCCTCAGGCACGGGTATTGACGTCACCGTGGGGCTCCCTCCTCCTCCTTCCTCAGCCAGTAGGAGAGGAGAGCGGCACCTTGCGCAAGCGGAGTAGGGTGCCCTTATGCCGCGTACACACGACCGGACTTTCCGGCAAACTAGGTCCGACGGGATTAGTCCGTCGGACAATCCGATCGTGTGTAGGTAAAAAATCTGACGGACCTAGAAATAGAACATGTTTCAAATCTGTCCGACGGACTAAAAATCGGGAGAAACGTTCGTCTGTGTGCTGGTCCGACGGACCAAATACGACGCAAGGGAAGCTATTGGCTACTGGCTATTGAACTTCCTTTTTTTTGTCCCGTTTACGTCATCACGTACAAAACGAACGGACTTTCGACTGGACTTAGTCCGTTCGTGTGTGGCCAAGTCCGTTCGTCCTGAAAGTCCGTTGGACCGCTGCCGAAAGTCCATTGGGAAGACGGCCGGACCTAGTTTGCCGGAAAGTCCGGTCGTGTGTACGCGGCATTACTCGCAATGGGAGGCGGCATGCACCCGACAGCTGATGGAAACATCAGCTGCGGTGCCGACATCGCTGCACTCCAGGGCAGGTAAGTGTCCGATTATTAAAAGTCAGCAGCTGCTGGCTTTTAATTTTTGCAGCGGTGGGCGGACCTCCACTTTAAAGTGGTGTTCCGGCCGAAATTATAGTTTTTAAATAAAAATACCCCTATAATACACAAGCTTAATGTATTCTAGTAAAGTTAGTCTGTAAACTAAGGTATGTTTTGTTAGTTTATAGGAGTAGTTTGTTATTTTATAAACTTACAGCAGTCCGTGGCCATCTTAAGTGTGGGCATCTGAAGCCAGACTGTATTTCTTCCTGGAACTCATCCTTGCAGATCTTGCACATGCTCAGTGCAGCACAAGCAGTGTAATAGGTTTCAGGTCAGGTTTCCATAGCAACGGCAGGGTCAGAGGAAGTTGCTGCCCCTTCCCAGAAGGCATTGCAAACAGGAAATGATGCGATGGGCCACGGCTAGGGAGGAGGAAGTGAAAAATGAATACAGCAGATATACAGTAAGTGCTGAGAAACAAAATTAAAAAATATCCAATTTGTTTACAGTGCACAGTTTAGTGAGGGATGCTGAAGAGTTGTAAAAGTGGGTGGAACTCCACTTTAAGTTATTATTAGTTAGCTATTTCAGAATTTCGAATTTACGAATTTTTTTGTATTTTCGAATTTACTAATTTTTTTGATTTTTTGAGTTTACGAATTTTTTTGAATTTACGAATTCACAATTTTTTTTTGAATTTACGAATTCACAAATGTTTTCGAATTTACGAATTGTGATCATAACGAATGACCCGAAAAACGAAAAAAAAAAAAAAGAAGGAAACCAAAACGAACAAATTTTTCGGCAGTGCACATGTCTATTTTGCACACACACACTGATCTGATAAAATCGAATATTCGGATGTACATGTTTATTTGAGCACAGTGTTGCATGACGGCGCAATTACAAGTTAAAGTAGCGCAGTGCTAAATAGCAAAAAAATGTCCTGGCCATGAAGGGGGTCAAATTTTCCGGTGGTCAAACGGTTAAAAGCAAGTCAGCAGCTCCATATTTCCATCCTGATAGATTCCTTTTTTTTTTTTTTTATCTCAGACTGTATTTCAGACATGTTGCTGGCCGGTGTCCATCAATCAATAGACAACTAGAGTAGGAACAGCTTATACACTTGTTCCATGTGATTTTATCCAAATTCTTGTAAGCTGATAACCATAAACATCGAACTGATGATGTAATTACTGTTGATTATTCTTTTACTTTGTACAGAGGGGTAATGACGGGCAATCGACAGCTCGGGTTAATAAAACGAATCAATCGACCATTACCGTTCTGCTAAGCACAGGTTGCATATTGTAATTAATAGGATGAAATTGACAAAAAGCTGAAGTTTCTTCCCAGGTTGGGAGGGGGTCAGGATTCAAGAGATACAGAAATGGGCTACTATCCAAACACGTGGCATCAGAAGGTCCAGGCTGGTACTACACTCAATCCACGTACATCGGATATATGAGACTAAGGGGTCTTTATATGAAAAAAAATTGTTTTAGCATTTGCGCAAAGGTCACAAATAATCCACGTAATGTTTGTGATATGTGTGAAATGTCTGGGGTTTTTTTTTGTAGCCTGGGTAAATATAAGATTCCCTAACATTGGTTCCTAGGAGACAATAGACTTAAAGTGGAGTTCCAATAAAAAATAAAAAAAAAATTAAATAAATAAAAGTCAGCAGCTACAATTACTGCAGCTGCTGACTTTTAATAATCAGACACTTACCTGTCCCAGGGTCCAGCGATGCGGGGGAACGAAGCGCCGCTCGTCTCCCCCTCCTCTCTGCGGCGCCGGCATTGTCACTGTGGGCGCCCAGCTGTGGCTTCACAGCTGGGCAGGCTCTGCGCATGCGCGAGCCGCGCTGCGCGCTGTGAATGGCCAGGCAATCATCTGGGACCTGTGACGTGTCCCAGATGATTGCCGAGATAGAGGGGGGAGAGGTGATCTCCCTTCCGGCGCTGCAGAGCCCCGGGAGAAAGTGGGAGTTGGAACCCTCTAAAAAGAGGGTATCCGCCCCCCCCCCCAAAAAAATGACATGCAAAATGTGGCTTGTCACCTTCCCTTAAAGCGGAAGTTCCATTCTTTAAAGAGGTTGTAAACCTCCCTGCAGTACTTGTACCTATAGATAAGCCTAGAATAAGGCTTACCTATAGGTACTGTAAATATCTCCTAAACGTGCGCCGTTTAGGAGATATTTACTGTATATATATATATATGACATCATCACTGTATATAGGACATCATCGGTGCATGAGCTCTGAAGTGATGTCACACGGCCCGGAAGGAAGAGGGACAAACATGGATGCGGCCTGCAACGGGGACGGTGCGGGCTTCGGTTGCAGGTAAGTGTCACATAATGTGCTAGTATGAAATGCATAGTAGCACATTATGCCTTTACTTTGCAGGGAAGGGGAACATATTTTTTTTTCTCCGCATGGTTTACCTCCTCTTTAGGAACATTCAACCAGAAGAGGTAAAGAGCATTTGGCCAATAGAGAAAATAATCTAACCCTATAGGCCAAGAACATTCAACCAGAAGAGGTAAAGAGCATTTGACCAATAGAGAAAATAACCTAACCCTACAGGCCAAGAACATTCAACCAGAAGAGGTAAAAAGCATTTGACCAATAGAGAAAATAATCTAACCCTATAGGCCAAGAACATTCAACCAGAAGAGGTAAAGAGCATTTGACCAATAGAGAACATAATCTAACCCTAAAGTCCAAAAACATTCAACCAGAAGAGGTAAAGAGCATTTGACCAATAGAGAAAATAACCTAACCCTATAGGCCAAGAACATTCAACCAGAAGAGGTAAAGAGCATTTGACCAATAGAGAGAATAACCTAACCCTATAGGCCAGGAACATTCAACCAGAAGAGGTAAAGAGCATTTGACCAATAGAGAAAAAAAACTAACCCTAAAGGCCAGGGGTGTCAAACTCCAATAAAACAAATACGATTAGACATGCTATCTACCAATAGAACTTAAAAAAAAGTGTATTCTATGCATCCAAAAATATAGAAAATATACCAAATCAAATCATTATTCAACCAATAATGTCAAAGCAATAACTCCAAGGTCAATAATAAATAACACGTTATCTCCTCCGATTCCGCAACATGGCTGGTTGGCGAACAGCCGTTCAGAAACGAACTGAAAAGTGCGAAATGAAAAGTGAGAATCAACACTCACCAAACTTCTACTAACACAAAATTAGCAGAAGGAGTCCAAAGGGTGGTGCTAAAGAGCTGAAAAAACAACGTAGTACGTCACTACGTTCGTGATTGTTGGCCAACACTTGTGTGGCCGTGTGTATGCAAGACAAGTTTGAGCCAACGCCCTTCGGACAAAATTCCACGGTTTTGAAGAATCAGTGTCAGGCACCCGGGACAACAGTGATAGCTGTTTTCCTGGAGTAATATAAAGCTGTCAGATGTAAATAATAGATCTAATCCCAGGGGGTGCCATGCACCTCACTGGACTTGGCTCATAGTGTGCTTTTATTTTTTACAAAGGAGCTGAATTCCTGAAATTCAGCTTTAAAGTGGTTGTACACCCTGTACAACTACTTTCACTTACAGGTAAGCCTAGATTAAGGCTTACCTGTAGGTGCTGGAAATCTCTCCTAAACCTACATGATTTAGGAGGTATTTACAAATCCTCGTGCGATGAGTTCTTCTGCGCATGTGCCGATGTATTATGTATAAAAAAAAAAATCCAGAAAACTATCCCATAGTTTGTAGATGCTATGGGGTTGATTTACTAAAGGCCAATAGATTGTGCACCTTGGAAAGTGCAATTGCCCCCTGCAAGTGCAGTTGCTCCAGAGCTTATTAAATGAGGTAAAGCTTCACTTTGCAAAGAATACTCAATCACGTGCAAGGAAAATAAAAAAAACTGCATTTTTGCTTGCACATGATTGGTTGATGAAAGTCAGCAGAGCTTCTGCTCATTTACTAAACTCTGGAGCAACTGCTCTTGCCTTGTGCAACTGCACTTTCCAAAGAGCACAGTCTTTTTGCCTTTAGTAAATCAACTCCTATAACTTTTGCGCAAACCAATCAATATACGCTTATTGGGATTTTTTTTTTTACCAAAAATGGCCTAAATTGATGAAGAAATTAGATTTTTTAAATTTTTTTATTGGATATGTTTTATAGCAGACAGTAAAAAATATTGTTTTTTTTTTTTTTTTTTGAAATTGTCAGTCCTTTTTTTGTTGATAGCGTGAAAAGTAAAAACCGCAGAGGGAATCAAATAGCACCAAAGGAAAGCTCTATTTGTGGGGAAAAAAAGCACATCAATTTGATTTGGGTACATTTTCTCATGACCCCGCAATTGTAAGTTAAAAGCAACGCAGTGCCGTATCGCAAGAAATGGCCTGGTCAAATAAGTTGAAGTGGTGAAGGCTGAAGTGGTTAAATAAGCTTAAGTTAGAAGCAGATTGGCTACCATGCAGAGCTGCACCAAATTCTGTGTGCACCAGTTTTAGTAAATCCCCCCCAAATATGTTGAATTAAAAAAAAAAACACTAGGGTCTTTAATACATCTTCATTTTTTCTTATTTTAGAGCTCTCAGCAGTGCACATTATGCAAGCTGATGGAGGTTGTCTTTGTATAAGCTCATTTGCTCTTTGAACAATTATAGCAGCAAATACAGATTAATGATCAGCAGGAATTCTTTGTACAAGGTGAGTATGGGCCGAGAAATGAAAAGGGTTTCTCTCTCCCCGAGTCTTCCACTTGCTCTGGCGCAGGGCAGCTGCACATTGTCACGTAAAAAACCTGTATACAGACTCAAGTTGTGTTAATAAGTGAACCATATTAAAGCTCGCTCCGACTACCGGTTGCTCTTGATCCTTCTCTGTTGTGTTTATCCAAAACCAATACCAATCTCACTGTGCATCAATCAATGTGATCCGGGGAATGATGACAAAAGAGTTCCAATTCTCCTGCTTAACAACTTATTCAACACCCATCGCCTCCTGAGACCTTTTAATATCCACTTGTCCTCACTTCACAACAACCAATCTTCTGAGACAGCCCGACGGGTCATTGTTGGATGGATTACTTTCCTATTTGCTCACGTGCCTCTAATTCCACATATCAGGAGGGAAAAAAAAAAGATGAATGGGAAAAAGACTTTTTTCTCCTCCATCTTCATTTCTCACATTGCCTGTACCCATAAGCATGGCCATTTACTTACTGTTGTAAATAAATGGCTGGAGTTTCTGAGTTTGTCATTGCTTTCCAGCTAAACTGTATAAAAAGAAGGTGTTAGAAGCAGAAATAAACATAATACACAAATAAAATCATCAAGCACCCACAATAATTGAGAAAAATTTATATATAAACATAAGATATAATATCTAATTGATATATTTATATTTATATATATATATATATATATATATATATATATATATATATACAGGGCTTTTTTTCAGGGGGAACTTGGTGGAACTCAGTTCCATTACCTCTGGCTCAGACCCTCTGCTCCCTGCTCACCACTATCACTTGTAAACACAAAAGTTCGGTTCCTGCGTTTACAAGTGACAGCTCTGCACTCTGTATGTAATGCAATCCTGGTATTTAATGACCTTTAAGACCCTCCTACTGTTCATGAAATTTGATTGACCACAGCCACTATTTGATGTGATTTGGAGGGTGTGTGTAGGGTAGCAGTTTTGGGGGGTCGTGGTTGAGTTCCAGCACCTACACACGACCAGCTTTCCCGTCGGAATAAACTCTGAAGGTTTTTCCGACGGGATTCCGCTCAAGCAGTCTTGCCTGCACTCGGTCACACGAAATTCCGACCGTCCAGAACGCTGTGACGTACAACACGTACGACGGGACTAGAAAACGGAAGCTCAATAGCCAGTAGCCAATAGTCGTTTTTGGTGCGTCGGAGCAGCATACAGATGAGCTTTTTTCCAAAAAATCATCGGAAAAATATAGAACATGTTCTCTATCTAAATCCGTCTGAATTTTCAACGGAAAATGTCAGATGGGGCATACACACGATTGGAATATACGATGAAAATCTCACATCGGACTCTTTCTGTCGGAAATTCCGACCGTGTGTACGCGGCATTAGATAAAACATTACTATTTTATTTTATATATATATATATATATATATATATATATATATATATATATATATATATATATTATAATTTTTTATGACTATTATGACTATTGTGTTATATTGTATTACTGTATATTATATTACATTATATGATATATAATGTAATATCATACAAAAATATATATAACAATTAGATAGTTATACTTTCACCCAGCAGCAAAAAGGGTCACTGGTTCGAATCCCGATCACGACACCATCTGCCTCGAGTTTGCATGTTCTCTCTGTGCCTGCATGGGTTTCCTCCGGGTACTCCGGTTTCCTCCCACACGCTAAAGACATGCTGGTAGGTTAATTGGATCCTGTCTAAATTGGCCCTAGTATGTATGAATGTGAGTTCGGGACCTTAGATTGTAAGCTCCTTGAGGGTAGGGACTGATGTGAATGTACAATGTATATGCAAAGCGCTGCGTAAATTGACGGCGCTATATAAGTACCTGAAATATATATAGATATATAGATATAGATAGAGATATAGATAGAGATAGATATAGATATATAAAATATCTATATCTATCTCTATCTCTATCTATATCTAGATAGATAGAAGAAAGACTATTGTATATCTATCTATCTATCTAAAAATACACAAAAAAATATCAGTATATATTCACTGTATAAATATAATATAATATAATATAATATATATATGGGGTAAAATAAGTATTGAACACATCACCATTTTTTTAGGTAAATATATTTCTAAAGGTGCTATTGACATGAAATTTTCAACACGCCGGTAACAACCCATGCAATCCATACATACAAAAACACCAAAACAAATAAGTTCAGAAATTAAGTTCTGTGTAATAAAATGGAACGACACAGGGAAAAAGTATTGAACGCATAAAGAAAGACAGGTTCAAAAAAGACATGGAAAGCCAAGACACCAGCTGAAATCTATCAGTATTTAGAAAGCAATCCTGCCCCTTGTCAGTGCAAATTAATATCAGCTGGTTCAGTCTCAACTGATGGCCTATAAAAAGGTGTCTCATTACCAAGGTGTAAGAAATATCTCATTATGGGTAAAAGCAAAGAGTTATTGTTGCAAAACATGCTGATGGCATTGGTTACAGAAGGATTTCTAAACTTCTGAATGTTCCAGTGAGCACTGTTGGGTCCGTAATCCGGAAGCGGAAAGAACATCATTTCACCATAAACCGGCCACGACCAGGTGCTCCTCAGAAGATTTCTGACAGAGGAGTGAAAAGAAATGTCAGAAGAGTTGTCCAAGAGCCAAGGACCACTTGTCGAGAGCTTTAGAATGACCTGGAATTAGCAGGTACAATTGTTTCAAAGAAAACAATAAGTGATGCACTCAACCGCCATGGCCTGTATGCACGCTCACCACGCAAGACTCCACTGCTAAAGAAAAAGCATGTTGAAGATCTTGTTTAAAGTTTGCTGCACAACATTTAGGCCTGTGAAATACAGAGAGAAATAGTTTGGTCAGATGACATCAAAATTGAACTCTTTGGATGCCATAATACACACCACCCCTTCTTAAAGGTGCAGGTGCACACTGAACACCCAGAAAATCGCACAATAGCTGCAAAGGTGTCAGTGCGCAGCCTGACCAATATAATATTGTTGCAAAAAACTGACTGGTCATAATGGTAAACAGCATTCGAGGGCAAATAGATATAAACAAGGCCAAGGATAAATCCAAGGAAAAATTCCAAGCTTACTTACTGACCAGCCTGTGGACAACCAAATCAACCTGCCTAACAGTATGCGTTAAAAACAGGGGTTTTGAACAGGTCTCTGAGAAGTCTCCAGACTCTTGGACCCAAACTGGGTTTTACCAACCTCTGAAGAACCTAAAAATCCAGTTTCCTCTGTATGTCTCAAGCACCCTTGAGCCTGGATGAGAACCCTTGGTGACAAAAAAACCTGCTGGAAAGACTATAAGAGGGATGGATTGAGGCCTGGCGTGCTCTCTTGGAACCCGGCGTGGATCTGTATGCAGGGAATCTGTGATATTGTGAGCTGAGTTGCGGCCTGCACTGGCAGAATTATCCAGCAGATATCTGGAGGGACACCTGCGGACAGCTTCCCTTAGCTGTTCGGCGGCAGTCTGGAGGCCGTTCCTATCCCATCCATCCTGCAGTGGTATCAAATTCGGGTGAGCCATTGCGCGGTGCGGCGGAGGCCGGGTGTCATCCCTTGAGCCATGTTCCTGAGAGACCATCATCATCATCATCACCATCATCATCACCATCATCATCTCTTGTTCCAGTAAGGTGAGCGGGCAACCGCCCAATCTTATAGACACTGTATATAGACACCATTGTCTCCCGCATTCCTTACCATTTTTTAGTTCCAAGAATCTAGACCGAACATCATAGACACTATATACAGATATCTTTGCTTTCCATTGCTCTGTTGTTGCTTGCAGTTCCACAGAAAGTAACATCTTCAGGGAAGTGATCACTGTGAATCCAGTTACAGTTTAATATACACAGGACGATTGTTTGCTGTTTATTCACAACTTATTGAGTCAGTTGCTTTACTTTACCATCCAACGTTTCCTTGCATGCAATTAAACATCAAGGGCTAGCTGAATATCAACTGGACTGCCACATAGCAACACAGGACTACTTTCACCTCCCTCCCCACTTTAGGGATTTGTTTTACTAAAGCTCATAGAGCTATAATTCACCAAGAACTCTCTGAAAGAGCAGGTTGAATTGAAATACAGTTCTCTTTTCTAAAAGTCATACTTATTATTTACTGTTATCATTTATGTGTGAAGGAGCAGTAGAGAGGGCAAGGGCGTACCTAGAGCATTTAGCACCTATATCTGGAACCCCACAACTTTAAAATGTAAAAACACCCCACTGTGCTCCCTGCATACCTCTGCACCCCCCAATATCTCTTTGTCACTACTGTGTACCCCCTCTCCACAAATGCACCTCTGGACCCTTTACATTACACAGCCCCCCGCAGCTCTGGACCCTTTTACATTACACTTGCTCCCACACTATCTCTGGATCCCTGCACATTACACAGCCCCCCCACAGCTCTGTACCCCTGCACATTACACAGCCCCCCACACCAGCTTTGGACCCCTGCACATTACACAGCCCCCCTAGCTCAGAACCCCTGCACATTACACATTGCCCCCCACCCCCAGCTCTGGACCCCTGCATAGTGCACAATGCTCCCCCAGCTCGGGACCCCTGCACATTACACATTGCCCCCCACCCCCGGCTCTGGACCCCTGCACATTGCACATTGCCCCCCCCAGCTCTTGACCCCTGCACATTTCACTTTATCCCCCCAGCTTGGGATCCCTCCATATTACACATTGCCCCCTAGCTCGGGACCCCTGCACATTGCACTCCCAGCTCGGGACCCCTGCACATTACACATTGCCACCCCAGATCTGGACCTCTGCACATTGCCCCCCCCCTGTTCGGGACCCCTGCACATTACACATTGCCACCCCAGATCTGGACCTCTGCACATTGCACATTGCCCCCCCTGCTCGGGACCCCTGCACATTACACATTGCCCCCCCAGCTCTGGACCCCTGCACATTGCACATTGCCCCCCCAGCTCGGGGCCCCTGCACATTACACATTGTCCCCCAGCTCTGGACCCCTGCACATTGCCCCCCCAGCTCGGGACCCCTGCACATTACACATTGCCCCCCACCCCCAGCTCTGGATCCCTACACATTACACATTGTCCCCCACCCCCAGCTCTGGACCCCTGCACATTGCCACCCCCAGCTCAGGACCCCTGCACATTACACATTGCCCCCCACCCCCAGCTCTGGACCCCTGCACATTGCACATTGCCCCCACCCCTAGCTCTGGACCCCTGCACATTGCCCCCCCAGCTCGAGACCCCTGCACATTACACACTGCCCCCCCACCCCCAGCTCTGGACCCCTGCATATTGCCCCCTCAGCTCAGGGCCCCTGCACAGTGCACATTTCTCCTCACCCCCAGCTCTGGACCCCTGCACATTGCACATTGCCCCCCCAGCTTGGAACCCCTGCACATTGCTCCCCCAGCTCAGGACCCCTGCACATTGCACATTGCTCCCCCCCAGCTTGGGACCTCTGCACATTGCACATTGCCCCTTCCTACTTTAGTCACCTGAGTACGGTCCGCACACGGGCACCCCCGCCCCTTGTCAGGGCTCAACTCTCCCTACCCTGGTTGTCACAGCGTCATCCGCTGTCACCGCTTTACTCCCGGAGGGCGGGGGCACCGGGCTGACACCCCCCTAATGTGTGGCACCCGGGGCGGACCGCCCTCCCTGTTAGTATGCCACTGGAGAGGGGCCAAACACTCATAAGAGTCATTCCTCTGCTCTCCTGTATCCTGTTCACATTATATGCGCTTGGTTGAGCACAGAGATTATAGTGTTTACTGTTAAATGTTTGAATCTGATAGGTGACTGTTATATAGTTATTGTGAACATTCCTGTAGGAAACAACATTTTAAAGTGTAAACTTGAATTGACTCTCTAGTTTCTTTTCCTTCCATCTCATTAAATAAATTTTGCTGATTTAATCAATTCTGGTGTATTTACTTATTCTTTGCTGTCAGAGGACTCACAGGGTCGGGGGAACTGGATGGTACCAGTTTATCTTGCAACCCTCATGAGGGCAGCGCTACATATATATATATATATATATATATATATATATATATATATAGATATATATATAGATATATATTTATATATATCTATATATATATCTATATATATATATATAGATATATATATAGATATATATCTATATATATATATATATATGTAGCCTGTCAGTGCTCAGGCCATACGCCGCACACTGCATCAAATTGGTTTGCATGGCTCTTCTAAAGATGATGCACAAGAAAGCCTGCGAACAGTTTGCTGAAGACAAGCAGACTAAGGACATGGAACCATTACTGTGGTCTGATGAGACCAAGATAAACTTATTAGATTCAGATGGTGTCAAGTGTGTGTGGCTGCAACCAGGTGAGGAGGACAAAGACAAGTGAGTCTTGCCTACAGTCAAGCATGGTGGTGGGAGTGTCATGGTCTGGGGCTGCATGAGTGCTGTCGGAACTGGGGAGCTACAGTTCATTGAGGGAACCATGAGTGCCAACATGTACTGTGACATACTGAAGCAGAGCATGATCCCCTCCCTTCAGAGACTGGGCCACAGGGCAGTATTCCAACATGATAATGACCCACAAACACACCTCCAAGACAACCACTGCCTTGCTAAAGAAGCTGAGGGTAAAGGTGATGGACTGGCCAAGCATGTCTCCAGACCTAAACCCTTTTGAGCATCTATGGGGCATCCTGAAACAGAAGGTGGAGGAGTGCAAGGTCTCTAACATCCACCAGCTCCATGATGTCATAATGGAGTGGAAGAAGACTCCAGTGGCAACCTGTGAAGCTCTGGTGAACTCCATGCCCAAGAGGGTTAAGGCAGTGCTGGAAAATAATGGTGGCCACACAAAATATTGACACTTTGGGCCCAATTTGGACATTTTCACTTAGGGGTGTACTCACTTTTGTTGCCAGCGGTTTAAACATTAATGGCTGTGTGTTGAGTTATTTTGAGGGGACAGCAAATTTACACTGTTATACAAACTGTACACTCACTACTTTACATTGTAGCAAAGTGTCATTTCTTCAGTGTTGTCACATGAAAAGATATAATAAAATATTTACAAAAATGTGAGGGGTGTACTCACTTTTGTGAGATACTGTATATATAGAAACATGTTTGCTTTCATCACTGTATCCAAAAGGTTGTGTTTGGGGTTGAGGGTCCACAACCTCCTCCACAATCAAAAGATTGTCTAAAGTTGTATGCCGAGAGCTTTGTTTTATTTGCTTCTCTTCTTCAGGTCTTCTGAGTTCTTCTCTGATTGTTCTTTTGGAAACTGCTTGTTTATGTTACTTTTAACCTCCATCGGAGTTCAGTGGGTCAGACAGAGCCTTCTTTGTTGTAGAGTGCAGGGATGTACAGTGTTCCCAGTAGTATCCTCTCAGTATCTCATTGATCTGATTGTCGGCCAAAGTTATTCTATGACACAAAGGAAATAAAGAAAGATAACTTTGGACTTCTTGTACAATTGTTATGAGTGTTTTTTTTTTTTTGTACAAGTGGGTTAAGGTTTCTTAGCACAAATAGGAACGAACATGTCGCTCCTTTAGTGTTGTGTTCATAAAATTAAATATAACCTAAAGTGGATCTTTTTTTTTTTTTTTTTTTTTCAGTGGTTGTAAACTCCTACATATACCCAGTGAAGTGAGTGGCCTCAGGTAATACACAGAGAAGAAATAAATCCTCCTAAATAAGCTGTACCTGTTTATCTGCAACCCTCTCTTCTCTACATCCATTCAAAGTCCAGAATTTATAAAACTCAGAGCTGTAAGAAAATAGGGGGCTTAGAGCTGAAGTTACATTCTGCAGAGCTCAGTGAAAGCTGATTGGAGGAAAGCCCCCCGCCCCATTCCCACACGTTCACACAGCACACAGGAGCAGAGATGGAGCTGTCAATCACAGGCTGTGTCCTGGAGCTCCCCCCTCTGTCACCTTTTTTCTCTTGGTGTCAGGAAGACTTATCAGAGGTGACCAGGGCTACTGTTAGAAATCCCTAACCCCACCTCCACCCAACCCCCCCCTAACAAAAAAGTGCACCCAGTGGCTCCCACCTCTGTTGACCTGATGGGGCCCAGGAAAATGTAATTTAAGTCCTGGTAAGTCGTACTGCCTTATCAGTGGCCCTGAAGGCGACTCATGCTGCTGATAGCAGAGGAAGGAAGCAGCGGACAGAAATGACACATAGTGTTCTGGATTGAGACAAGTACACACTATAGAGGGATATGCTTTGTTCATATTTCATGTCTGAGGTTTACAACCCTTTTAATGAAAAGATTTCAGTCCCCCCCCCCCACCTCCGCCCCCATGCTCATCACTCACCTAGGTGAATGACATGCACTCTTCTCCCTGTGCCTCCTTAGATATACACGTCACATATCACAGGAGGCATAGTTTTTCATTCACAAAAGGAGGAGGCGGCAGGAATAGCGGCGCATCATTGGGAGGCCCTCCGGCCAAGCCCGTAAGAGCTGGAAGCCTCCCGATGATGTCACACAATAACATGGAGCCGTGGGACCCGAGCGATAGCAAAAGAAAAGAGGATCTCATCAGGACAATGCTGGATCCGCTGGGTGGGTAAGTATTTGAACTGTGCATAACCCACAACCCAGTAATCAGGGGATCAGAAAATGTGTGTGGGGGTGGGGTGAGGGTGAAGATTAGGGATGAGCCGAACACCCCCCCTGTTCGGTTTGCACCAGAACATGCGAACAGGAAAAAAGTTCGTTCGAACACGCGAACACCGTTAAAGTCTATGGGACACGAACATGAATAAACAAAAGTGCTAATTTTAAAGGCTTATATGCAAGTTATTGTCATAAAAAGTGTTTGGGGACCTGGGCCCTGCCCCAGGGGACATGGATCAATGCAAAAAAAAGTTTTAAAAACGGCCGTTTTTTCAGGAGCAGTGATTTTAATAATGCTTAAAGTCAAACAATAAAAGTGTAATATCCCTTTAAATTTCGTACCTGGGGGGTGTCTATAGTATGCCTGTAAAGGGGCGCATGTTTCCTGTGTTTAGAACAGTCTGACAGCAAAATGACATTTTGAAGGAAAAAACTCATTTAAAACTACCCGCGGCTATTGCATTGCCGACAATACACATAGAAGTTCATTGTTAAAAACGGCATGGGAATTCCCCAAAGGGGAACCCCGAACCAAAATTAAAAAAAAAAAAATGACGTGGGAGTCCCCCTAAATTCTATACCAGGCCCTTCAGGTCTGGTATGGATATTAAGGGGAACCCCGGCCAAAATTTAAAAAAAAAATGACGTGGGGTTCCCCCTAAATTCCATACCAGACCCTTCAGGTCTGGTATGGATTTTAAGGGGAACCCCGCGCCAAAAAAAAAAAAAAAAAAAACGGCGTGGGGTCCCCCCAAAAATCCATACCAGACCCTTATCCGAGCACGCAACCTGGCAGGCCGCAGGAAAAGAGGGGGGGACGAGAGTGCGGCCCCCCTCCTTCCTGAACCGTACCAGGCCACATGCCCTCAACATTGGGAGGGTGCTTTGGGGTAGCCCCCCAAAACACCTTGTCCCCATGTTGATGAGGACAAGGGCCTCATCCCCACAACCCTGGCCGGTGGTTGTGGGGGTCTGCGGGCGGGGGGCTTATCGGAATCTGGAAGCCCCCTTTAACAAGGTGACCCCCAGATCCCGGCCCCCCCCCTGTGTGAAATGGTAAGGGGGTACATAAGTACCCCTACCATTTCACGAAAAAAGTGTCAAAAATGTTAAAAATGACAAGAGACAGTTTTTGACAATTCCTTTATTTAAATGCTTCTTCTTTCTTCTATCTTCCTTCATCTTCTGGTTCTTCTGGTTCTTCTGGCTCTTCTGGTTCTTCCTCCGGCGTTCTCGTCCAGCATCTCCTCCGCGGCGTCTTCTATCTTCTTCTCCTCGGGCCGCTCCGCACCCATGGCATGGGGGGGAGGCTCCCGCTCTTCTCTTCTTCTTTTCTTCTCTTCTTCTTTTCTTCATTTTCTTCTCCGGGCCGCTCCGCAATCCATGCTGGCATGGAGGGAGGCTCCCGCTGTGTGACGGCGCTCCTCGTCTGACAGTTCTTAAATAATGGGGGGGGGGGCCACCCGGTGACCCCGCCCCACTCTGACGCACGGTGACTTGACGGGACTTCCCTGTGACGTCACGGGGAATGCCACAGGGAAGTCCCGTCATGTCCCGTGCGTCAGAGGGGGGCGGGGTCACCGAGTGGCCCCGCCCCCCGTTATTTAAGAACTGTCAGACGAGGAGCGCCGTCACACAGCGGGAGCCTCCCTCCATGCCAGCATGGATTGCAGAGCGGCCCGGAGAAGAAAATGAAGAAGAGAAGAAGAGAAGAAAAGAAGAAGAGAAGAAGATGAAGAAGATGAAGAGAAGAGCGGGAGCCTCCCCCCATGCCATGGGTGCGGAGCGGCCCGAGGAGAAGAAGATAGAAGACGCCGCGGAGGAGATGCTGGACGAGAACTCCGGAGGAAGAACCAGAAGAGCCAGAAGAACCAGAAGAACCAGAAGATGAAGGAAGATAGAAGAAAGAAGAAGCATTTAAATAAAGGAATTGTCAAAAACTGTCTCTTGTCATTTTTAACATTTTTGACACTTTTTTCGTGAAATGGTAGGGGTACTTATGTACCCCCTTACCATTTCACACAGGGGGGGGGCCGGGATCTGGGGGTCACCTTGTTAAAGGGGGCTTCCAGATTCCGATAAGCCCCCCGCCCGCAGACCCCCACAACCACCGGCCAGGGTTGTGGGGATGAGGCCCTTGTCCTCATCAACATGGGGACAAGGTGTTTTGGGGGGCTACCCCAAAGCACCCTCCCAATGTTGAGGGCATGTGGCCTGGTACGGTTCAGGAGGGAGGGGGGGCCGCACTCTCGTCCCCCCCTCTTTTCCTGCGGCCTGCCAGGTTGCGTGCTCGGATAAGGGTCTGGTATGGATTTTTGGGGGGACCCCACGCCGTTTTTTTTTGGCACGGGGTTCCCCTTAAAATCCATACCAGACCTGAAGGGTCTGGTATGGAATTTAGGGGGAACCCCACGTCATTTTTTTTTTTAAATTTTGGCCAGGGTTCCCCTTAATATCCATATCAGACCTGAAGGGCCTGGTATAGAATTTAGGGGGACTCCCACGTCATTTTTTTTTTTTAATTTTGGTTCGGGGTTCCCCTTTGGGGAATTCCCATGCCGTTTTTATCAATGAACTTCTATGTGTATTGTCGGCAATGCAATAGCCGCGGGTAGTTTTAAATGAGTTTTTTCCTTCAAAATGTCATTTTGCTGTCAGACTGTTCTAAACACAGGAAACATGCGCCCCTTTACAGGCATACTATAGACACCCCCCAGGTACGAAATTTAAAGGGATATTACACTTTTATTGATTGACTTTAGGCATTATTAAAATCACTGCTCCTGAAAAAACGGACGTTTTTAAAACTTTTTTTTGCATTGATCCATGTCCCCTGGGGCAGGACCCAGGTCCCCAAACACTTTTTATGACAATAACTTGCATATTAGCCTTTAAAATTAGCACTTTTGATTTCTCCCATAGACTTTTAAAGGGTGTTCCACGGCATTCGAATTTGCCGCGAACACCCCAAATTGTTCGCTGTTCGGCGAACTTGCGAACAGCCAATGTTCGAGTCGAACATGAGTTCGACTCGAACTCGAAGCTCATCCCTAGTGAAGATCCACTTAGACTCCAACACAGTTCAGCATGATAATCTTCCTTCAAGTATTGTCATAAGTCCCTTTAAGGCTGGTGATGCACTGCTGTGCCCATCTCCAGGAGAACCCTAACCAGGGGAAAAGAAGGTTTCAAAGTCACTTTCCCTTAGGTGCTCATCTCTCATATGGCCACTCTTCCCATGCCCAGGGCTCTCTCACCCTAAGCTCCTCCCATCATATTTATGGAATCCTGCCAGGAAGGAAGTGAAGTCATCCTCCTTCCTGGAAGGATTTCAAAGAGCAACAATTTTAAAGTGGTTGTAAAGGCTCAAGGTTTTTTACATTCTAGGTATGAAGGTAAAACACCTTCTGTGTGCACCCCCCCCAATACTCACCTGAGCCCCATCTCGAGCCAACAATGTGCACGAGAGCAGTGGGTTTCTTCCGCTCCATTGGCAGAGACAGCAGCGGGGGCAATTGGCTCCTGAAAATGTCAATCACAGCCAGTGAGCCCATGAGCAGAGAGAGCAGGGCGGGGCCGAGCCATGCTCCATATGTGAATGAACGCACAGAGCAGCGGCTTGGGAACAAGCTGGCTCGGGTGTCCCCATAACAAGCTGCTTGCTATTGGTAGACATGTGCATAATGAAAAAAATAGTTTTGATTCATTAGTTACATAAATTTATTTAGTTAAAGTAGTTTAATTTGTTTTGTTTATTCAAATTCAAATTGATTAAACATTTTTTAAATTCCATTCAAATTCAAATCGAATTCAATTCGAAATTGAATTTATTCTTTTTGAACATCGACTATAGGAAGATGATTATATTTTTTCTATTCAATTCTATTATTTTCTATTCTATTATTTTATTTTCTATTATATTCTATTCTTTTCTATTCTATTCTGATTCAAATTTATTCAATTTGAAACTTGAATTTCAGAAAACAGTTATATTGTTTTATCCTTTCTATTCTATTCTATGCTACTTTTTCAATTCTATTATTTTCTTTTCTATTCTATTCAAATTCAAATTTATTCTGTTCGAAATTCTAATTTCAGAAGGTGGTTATATTCTTTCTATTTTATGCTATTCTATTCCTTTATTTTCTATTCTATTTTATTCTGTTCTTTTATTTTCTATTCTATTTTGTTTTGTTTTTCTCTATTCTTTTATTTTCTATGCTATCCCCTTTTTTCTATTACATTTTTTTCTATTCCTTTATTTTCTATTCTGTTCTGTTTTACTCTATCATATTCTATTTTTTATTTTCTATTCTACTATATTGTTTTCTATTCTATTCCTTTATTTTCTATTATATTTTATTCTCTTCAGAAATTCAAATTCAATTTGAAAACTATTCGAATTTTGATTTGTTACTTCCGATTCATTTAAATTAGTTACTATATTGTTATTCGGAAATTTGGATGTACGATAACAAAATGATATGATAACGATGACAAAATATTTAACAAAGTGAACTGCACATTTCTAGCTAGGCGAGGGACCCGAAAAGAGGAGGATCCAGGGGGTGCTCTGTGCAAAACCATTACACAGGGCAGGTAAGTATAACATTATTATTATTATTTATTATTATACAGGATTTATATGGCGCTGACAGTTTGCGCAGCGCTTTACAACAGTAGGGCAGGCAGTACAATTACAATACAATTCAATACAGGAACAAAATCAGAGGATCCTGCTCGTTAGAGCTTACAGTCTAGGAGGGAGGGTCAAGTGATATGAAAGGGTAATAACTGTGGGGCATTAACTGATGAAGAAAATAAAAGAACAGTAGGTGGAGGCAGAGTAGGCTTCTTCGAAGAGAAACGTTTTCAGGGATCGCCTAAAAGTAGATAGATTTGGAGATATTCTGACAGATTGGGGTAGGGAATTCCAGAGGATGGGAGAGGCTTTGGAGAAGTCCTGGAGGCAAATATGGGAGGAGGTGATGAGGGAGCTAGAGAGCAAGAGGTCTTGGGAGGAACGAAGAGGACGATTTGGTTGGTATTTTGAGACTAGATTAGTGATGAAGCTGGGGGCAGAGTTGTGGATGGCTTTGTAACCTGTTGTTAGTATTTTGAATTTAATTTGTTGGGTGAGTGGCAGCCAGTGGAGGGATTGGCAGAGAGGGGTAGCAGACACTGAGCGGTTTGTAAGGTGGATGAGTCTGGCAGCAGAGCAGTATGGTGGACTGAAGGGGGGATAGTCTATTTAAAGGTAAGCCAATGAGGAGGGAGTTGCAGTAGTCGAGGCGAGAGATAAGTGAAGAGTGAATCAGGAGCTTTGTGGTTTCATGGTTAGGAAGGGACTTAGTTTTTAGATGTTGTGGAGGTTTGTTATTAGTTTTTTTTTTTAATCTGCCTTTAATATTAGGAAACAGAACAAGGGTGCACATAACGCTTCAGGCAAAAATGGACACACCCGATCCAAGGTGCTAATCCCGGCTCATCACCGGAGGCAATATCAAGAAGAGAAGGAAAGATTGATCGCACACTTGAATCCAAAAGATACAGTAGAAATTTCTTTATTGTCATGAGCCAGACAAAATTGCAATGATGATCAGTTGACGTGTTTTACACGAAAAGAACCGTGCTTGGATTCAAGTGTGCGCAGGGCTGGACTGGGACAAAAATGTGGCCCTGGACTTTATCCAGAATGGCCCAGGGCACAGCACATCAGGGCACAGTGCACATCAGGGTAAAAGCACATGAGGGCACAGCACATCAGGGTACATCGCACATCGGGGCACAGCGCACTTCGGGGCAACACAACACAGCACATCAGGGCACAGCACATCAGGGTACATTGCACATCGGGGAACAGCACACATCGGGGCAACACAACACAGCAAGATCAGGGTACAGCACATCAGGGTACATGGGGCACATGAGGGTACATGGGGCACATGAGGGTACATAGGGCACATGGGGCACATCAGGGCACATGCAGGGCACATCAGAGCAGATTCAGGGCATATTCGGGCACATGGGGCACATCAGGGCACATTCAGGGCACATCAGGGCACATCAGGCACATTCAGAGAACATCAGGGCACATGGGGCACATTCAGGGAACATCAGGGCACATGGGGCACATGGGGCACATCAGGGCACATTCAGGGAACATCAGGGTACATTCAGGGCACATCAGGCACATGGGGTACATCAGGGAACATCAGGCACATAGGGTACATCAGGGTATATTCAGGGCACATCAGGGCACATTCAGGGAACATCAGGGCACATGGGGCACATCAGGCACATGGGGTACATCAGGGCACATTCAGGGAACATCAGGGAACAACAGGGCACATGAGGGCACATTCAGGGCACATGGGGTACATTCAGGGCACATGGGGTACAATCAGGGCACATTCAGGGAACATCAGGGCACATTCAGGGAACATCAGGGCACATTCAGGGCACATGGGGTACATTCAGGGCACATGGGGTACAATCAGGGCACATCAGGGCACAGCGTTTACTTGTTGTTTTCTTCACATGCAGAGTAGCACAGGCAGCCTCTGTAGTAAGTTCTTTCTCATGTCACGCTGCTGCTGCTCCCCCCGGCGGCCCCTCCTCCTCCTCTTTTCTTGTCCATCTCCATTTGCTTGTGACATCGCCCTGGCTCCGCCTCCTCCTATGTCCCCGGGCCGCCTCCGCCCTCCGTCCGTGAGTGACGTCACGGTGCCGGGACAAAGAGGCCGCCCAAATGGCTATATTGATAGCTGTTAGGGGGAGTGCCTGGGGGAGTGTCAATGCCTGTTCTTTTGTGACGCCGGCGGCCAGCCCGCCCGCCCGCCGAGTGCTGGAGCGGAGCCGCTCGGCGACGCTCGGACAGAGAGAGACAGTGACACAGTCAGAGAGAGAGTCATTGGTGTAGTGGCCCGCTGCCAATCGGCCCACCGGGAATCTCCCGGTAGTCCCGATGGCCAGCACAGGCCTGAGTGTGCGATCAAGCTGTTCTTTTCTTCTCTTCTTGATATTGCCTTTAATATTACTTTAAGTGGGTCACCTGGTAGACCCAACTTCAACCTGCCTACAAGCCCACCATGGAAATTCCCCTCTTCCTTCTATCCTATGGTCAAGATTCTTACCAGGTTGTGTTCTTTAGGACAATGGTCATCAACCCTGGCCAGGTTTGCAAGTTAACTGAAATACATCCCAGGTGATATCATTTGCTGCTCAGTGATTGCAGTATTCTAGTCTACATCTCCCCAAGGTAATACATAAAACCCTGGCCTGTTAGTTGGCCCTGAGGACAGGGTTGATGACCACTGCTTTAGGGAATTCAGAAAAAAGGATTTTATTATGAGTCAGAAAAATAAAACAGTTTTTTGCTTGCACATGATTGGATGATGAAACTCAGCAGCGCTTCACCTCACTCACTAAGCTAAGTGCATATTCCCTTGCAAAGTGAACAGCCTATTTGCCTTTAGTAAATAAACTCCATTGGATCTGTCTGGAAGGACTTTGTAAAGTATTAACTAAAAGTAACCTGAGAGACTGGCCGAGTGTATCATAGTAATGTTTCCTAGACTGTTGGCCCTAGAGCAGTGGTTCTCAACTCCAGTCCTCAGGACCCACCAACAGGCCAGATTTTAAGTATTACCTTGGGGAGATGCAGACAAGAATACTGCAATCACTGAGCAGCAAATGATATCACCTGTGATGTATTTCAGTTATCTTGCAAACCTGGCCTGTTAGTGGGTCCTGAGGACCGGAGTTGAGAACCACTGCCCTAGAGGGTCACTGATTGATGCGTTGCTTTGCGTTTCCATTTTCTGATGGTGAATAGATATTAAACTTTTCCAATCTTTTGAGCAGCATGAGAGCCTTTATGTTTTAAATCAATTTTTTTTTTCTCATTTAGAAGTCAGAAAATTTCTCCTGAAGTTTTTGCTGTTTCAAAAGCTTTTCATTTTCGTTACTATACTTTTCTCGTGGTAGAAAATGATGCTTTCTCCTCTTTTTATGTCACACATGGCTATATCTCCACATATCCTCCAAAGACTAAAAATGCCTTTTTGTTTAAACAGGTCATATGTTGTCACCCAGAGAAGACGGTAAGAGTGGCATTTACAGCAATAGTAGGACGACTCTGGTGACTAGGCGTGTAATTGCCATCATCCCTATGGTAACAGAAAATTGTGAAAAACCTCTAGTTTGGGATTTTTAAGGCAATGGAAAAAAAAATATTTAGAAAGAAATTCTATATGTAAGAAAGGTATTTTGACATATAAAAAAGACAAATTGCATAGAAGAATTCAACATGTTCCATAAATTGTACAAAAGTTAAAAACAATGCATGATGTATTGAATGAAGTTGGAAGTGGTATTTCCCAACTACTTGCTATGTAGCCACCAGTAGAAACCGGGGTTGGTAAAGAGTAGAGGGATAACAACGCGTTTCAAATAATAATTGCATAATCAGAATCTTCATCAGGGATTTATACCACCACATGAACACTTACATTCTAAATACATATTTGAATAAGTTTTGGCAGAAGCATTCCCCATAGCTCGGTGAAAAAAAGGCCAAGATCTTTACAGATTGCCCTTCACCCTGTACAGAACTGCTGGATGTGATCCAAACATATGGCACTCAAAACCGAAAGAAACACCATGGGCTATTTGAAAAAAATAAGAAGAAATAAGTCCAATGGGTAATATGTATATACACATATTACCCACACTCTAAATCCATCTATTGGGGTGTAAAATCATCCCTCAAGGGAGCAGATTTGCAAGCCCTAACCTTAGAAAGGGTTACTTACTGTCAAGGACCGTTTACTTATGGAATCCAAAAGTTATGGAGCAGTAGCATTTGCGCCGCCTGTGTTGGCGTGGCTCCACTGGATTTTTATCTCCTCCAGCTATCATGTGGAGGAGAGGAATGGCACCAACTGCAGTCCCCAGCGCCTCCATATATTGCGCAGGCACACCGCGATGGTGTCAAACATACCACCGGTGTGTCCTGGGCTTCTGCGTCACTTCCTCTCTATCGGATGACAACATCTGAAGATCAGATTAGCGGCCATATTGGAGACAAACGCCACCGACACAAAGAAACCTCTAGTGATTGGATTCCCAATCCAACCAGAGGAGATCAACGGCCCTGATATAAGATATAAGATATAAGGGCCTTTGTGCACCGGGTACAGGTGTGAGAGCTGGCAAAAAAAGATGGCATGATTTACACCTACTCAGAAATCTGCAATTACAAACGGAATTGCATAAATAATCGCAATATGTGCTACTCCCTCAATAAACTGTTGCATACATCTCAATCCCACATAGAGTGAAAAAAGATGCAAAACGGGAATAAAGAGGGAAATAACCTGAATATTATAAAAGAAAAATCCCAAAGGTGTAACATCAATATTTGAGCTCCCAGAGTATAAGGACAAATAGATCCCATTCGGGGGCTAGGAGGGAGAGAGGCCACCTCCAAATATTGGATTCCCAATCTAACCAGAGGAGAACAATGGCCCTGATATGAGATATAAGATATGAGATATAAGATATAAGGGCCTTTGTACACCGGGTACAGGTGTGAGAGCTGGCAAAAAAAGATGGCATGATTTACACCTACTGAAAAATACCTCTGCCATTACAAACGGAATTACATAAATAATCGCAATATGTGCTATTCCCTCAATAAACTGTTGCATACATGTCAATCCCACATAGAGTGAAAAAAGATGCAAAACGAGAATAAAGAGGGAAATAACCTGAATATTATAAAAGAAAAAACCCAAAGGTGTAACATCAATATTTGTGCTCCCAGAGTATAAGGACAAAGAAATCCCATTAGGGGGCTAGGAGGGAGAGAGGCCACCTCCAAATATTATCTACAGAAATCTTATCTATGGAAAAGAATAGATTAAGATTGAAATTAGAAAGGAGAGAAGAAAAGAGAACCACCTACTTATGAAAAATACCCCACATCAGGGAAGCAAAATATATTTGTGTACGGGGGAATATGATCCTTGTATATTCATTGAATCATCCCATCAAGGAATTCCCTAAGGTTAATCTGTTTTTCCTGAGCTAAAACCCTCCAAAAAGGGCCTAAAGCTTTCTACCTCGTTGAGGCCTGGAGGAGTTGTAGCCTTAAAATATCTGATCCACCACATTTCGCGCTGGAGTAGAATCTTATTCCAATTGCCTCCTCTTATGGGAATATGTACTCTGTCCAAAACCGTAAAATTGATATTAGGCAGTCTGTAGTTATGTCTCCTGGCAATGTGTCTGCCCAGGGGTAAGTACAGATTGCCTATTCGCAAGCTATGCACCACATTGACACTGCATGTGGTAAATCACACCCTGCGTTCTGCAATTTGCAAAATGCCTAAGGCAGAAACGTTCCCCATTGGGCAGTGTCAGTGAGGTCCTCTTGCCAATAACCGCACATTGCAAACAGGATCCGCAAGCATAAGTACCCCAACTTTTGCAAGGGTCCATCCTTGAGTTACTTTTATATTCACTTTGTGTTAGCATTACACCAATGGATCCTGCTTTCTTGTATGTTATTTGTGGATTTTTGGTCACTAAATTTCCCAGGATTGGATCCTCAGTCAAAATAGACCAATACTTTGTGAGGATTTTCCTCACTTGATTATGTTCGCTAGAATATCTCAAAATGATCCTAGTAATATTGTCCTCCTTTTTTCTGTCTTTGGAATTAAAGATAAGATCCTGTCTCTTGATGTCCTTAACACGGTTGAAAGCATTTCTTAGAGCGGACTTGGTGTATCCTCCTGGCAATAATCTAGTGGTGAGCCCATTGGATCCCCTCTGGAAATCCTCAACCGTAGTACAATTTCATTTTTTTTTTTTTTTTTCCATAAAGATTTTATTGTATATAAAATATATAACACATACAGAAATCGTACATAGCAACTTGCACAATCATCTCGTGGTGTAAAGAGCAAACAACATTCGGTGCATGCATAGTCCAACAAAATGCTAAAAGGAGGCTGATCTGGAGAAGGGTTTTTAGTAATGCTGGAGGTAAAAACCTGAAACCTCTTAATAGGGTGTTGTTATTCGGTACGGGACTCTCTCCACTCACATCGTCTCTTGGTGAGTACAAGGGAGAGAGTCGGGCACCGTGCTGGTCCCGGGAAAGGAGTTAGGGGGTGTCGTGGCCCCACCGGGCACTAATATTGAGTGTCTCGAGGTTTCAGGAGTGACGAGAGGGTGCTTTCATCTTGGGGCCTACTATACGTAGGACAACTGTGTAGGTGTTGCTAATCAAGGGGAGGGAAGATAGAATAGTCAAATAAAGGGAGGAGAGGGGGGAAGGTGAAAAGAAAGGGTAGAGGGGGTAGGGGGAAAGGGGGAAAAAAAAGTAGGGTGTGTAAGAAAGAAAAAGAAAAAAAAAGGAGGGAATAGGAAGAGTGATGATTGGAAATGAGATAAGAGAAACTAATGGGGGAAGACTCCAGGGAGTGACCGGAACCGCCCCCCCAAACTCTGCAGGAAAGGCACCCACAGGAGTGCCCTCCTGATTGTACGTGATTATGTTTGTATGTACACTCTTGGCAGATAATGACGATATCCCTCAGTGGTCGTGAAGTGTATCCAACAAGACCATGTAGTCGTGAACTTCTGCGTCCTGTCCTGAGAAACATGGATAAGCTCTTCCATGTCTTTCGTTTTGGAGATTCTTGCAAACCATTCACTGATTGATGGTGCAGATGTCGATTGCCAGTGTTTTGGGACACATAATCTGGCAGCGTTCACCAGATGCATTGCTAGGGATTTAAAGTAGTTACGCTTGGATAATGAAGTGTGATGCAGGAGATATTGGGCTGGGGTAAAATCCAGAGTAAATGTGGTGATTTGTGCTATTAAATTATGAACCTCCTTCCAAAAAGGTTGGATAATTACGCAATCCCACCATATATGTAGCATAGTGCCCACTTCCGCTCCGCATCGCCAACAGATGTTGGTGATAGAGGATTTAAATTTGTGGAGTCTTGAGGGGGTTCTATACCATCTGGTAGCTATCTTATATCCATTCTCTTGTGTAGTGACATTCAATGAGCCCTTATGTATGTACTCATGGACCGTTTTCCATTCCTCACTAGTTAAAGGTGTCGGGAGATCCCTATTCCATGAGTTCTGAGAAGGTGGAGTGTTAGGTGTTAAGGGGTCATTAAGTAGTGAATACAGGAGGGAAATGAGATGTCTTTGTGGAGTTTTACGGTGACATAGGGTTTCAAACTGAGTGAGGTGTTTAAGCTCTTGAGTTTGATTGATGTGAGATTCTAGGAAATGTCTGATTTGCCTATAAGTCCAAAAGGAAAATGTTGAAGTTTTGGATAATTCCATGAGTTTTTCAAGAGGTATGATTTTCCCGTCTTGGTAAAAGTGCATAACTAGAACGTCATCATATGGCCATTCTTTCTGTAGGAAATTATTATGGGAGCCTGGAAGGAAGTCGGGGTTTCCTCTTAATGTGGTTAAGGGACCTGGAATTGAGGCCAAGTTCCCCTTTGATGATGCCTTTCTAAATGCAAGTAGGGACGGATAGATTAGAGGGTGAGTCGTTATCGGTTGCGGCCAGTGTTTAGGGGAAAGCCATGGGAGTAAATGTATGGGAAGATGTGCCACGGCGTTTTCCAGGGGAATCCAAGATTTCTTGAGGGCGTGGATATTCCAGTCCGCCACCCTCGTGAGGTGGCTTGCGCTATAGTATTTGCCCAGATCTGGAAGTCCAATTCCACCCCTGGATTTAGGTAAGGTGAGTCTAGAGTACTTAATGCGAGGGGGAGAGTCTCTCCATAAAAAAGTTGAGCAGATTTTTTGGTATGTTGTAAAGAAGCTAGATGGTAGAGCTATTGGTATTGTTTGTATGAGGTATAGCAGGCGTGGCAGGATAAGCATCTTAATCAGGGCTGCTCTTCCGAACCAAGAAACATTTAACATCTTCCATTCTTTAAGGAGATTTTGGGCTTTAAGTAGAGCTCCCTGGAAATTCATTGCGTATAGATTTGATAATAGGGGTGGGATTTGTATTCCTAAGTAAGTAAGGGCGTTTTTTTGCCATTGAAACGGGAAGGAATCTTGACAACTTGTTACTTCTTGGGGGGGGAGCGAGATGTTCAGGGCTTGTGATTTTGTATGATTGATTTTTAAATTGGAAATTTTACTAAAGAGATCAATTTCATGTAACAGGTTTGGGAGAGAAACCCGGGGTGCTTGTAGTGACAGTAGGATATCGTCGGCGAATGCCGATACCTTGTATTCTCTCCCTTTCACTGTAATACCACGGATATCAGGGTTGTTTCTTAATTTGTTGAGGAAGGGCTCTAAGGTGAGGATATAGAGAATTGGTGATAAAGGGCAGCCCTGGCGTGTGCCATTCTTGACCGAGAAGACGTCTGACAGGAGGCCGTTGACTCTAACTGCAGCGGTGGGACCAGAATATAGTGCCATGACAGAGGATAGCATGCGGTCTCCGATCCCAATTGCCGAAAGAGCTTCGTGCATATAGTCCCAGGCCACCCTGTCAAACGCCTTCTCGGCGTCTAGGGAGAGGAGAAAACCTTGGGTCTTAGTAGCCGAAATCCAGTGATGTAGGTTTAGCGTGCGTATTACGTTGTCTCGGGCTTCCCTACCCGGGACAAACCCTACCTGGTCTAGGGATACGAGGTTTGGTATTAAGGGGAGTAATCTATTTGCAAGAATTTTTGCATACATTTTGATGTCTACATTCAATAGGGATATTGGCCTGTAATTCGCGACTGATGAGGGGTCTTTGCCCTCTTTTGGTATGACCGAGATGTGGGCTATTAGCATTTTGGAAGGGTCGAATTGGGCGTCAGCCAGGGCGTTGAATGTGGATAAGAGTGTAGGGGAAAGGACATCTAAGAATGTTTTATAATATTGGAGAGTGTAGCCGTCAGGGCCAGGGCTTTTGCCAAGTTTCATTTGTTTTACTGCTGCCTCAATTTCAGTTAGGGATATGGGTTTATCTAGTTCTAGTTTAAGTTGGGACGATATCGGCTTGGGGCTATTTTTGGAGAGGAAAGATTTAATGAGGTCAGAGCGGGTTTTCTGTGTGTTTTGAGATCTTTGGTCAGGGTTCAAATTATATAATTTTGAGTAAAAGATCTCAAATTCTTTAGCTATTTCCTCATTCTTAACCAGAAGATCTCCCTTAGGATTGCGTAATTGGTGTATTCTGGTGGTGGTTTTAGCAGATTGCACTGAGCGAGCGAGTAGGCGTCCACATTTGTTCCCCTGCTCGTAGAAGATCTTCTGGGAGAGGATATAGCGCCTACTAGAACGTTTGTCTAATTCTGTTTTAAGGAGAGCACGGGTATGAGATAGTTCTTGTAAGGTGGCGATTGCCTGTGTTTGTTTGTGCGTTCTTTCTAGGGATTTAATTGTGTCGATGAGTGAATTAATAAGTTCTTGGTTCCGTTTTTTGGTTTTAGCCGCTAGAGCGATCAGATCCCCCCGGATCACACACTTATGAGCTTCCCAAAGGGAGATAGGAGAGATTTCAGGTGACGAATTCTCGGTAAAGTAGTTGAGGATGCATGTACGGATGCGGTCTAGGGAGGTCGGATCCCCCAGTAGTGAAGGGTTAAATCGCCATACTTTAGTTCGAGGTTGGGTTTCAGGAAAGGATAGTGTAACCGTAATGGGGTGATGGTCTGATAAAAACATGGGTTCTATCGTTGACTGTTTTAGGGATGAGAGATCTGACTGAGAGAGGAAAAAATAATCTATTCTAGAATACTTTTGGTGTGGTGCCGAGAAAAATGTGTAGTCTTTTACCGTGGGTGATAATGTACGCCATGTATCGTGGAGAGTCAGATTTTGTAGTTGGGTTTTAATCTGGCGAAGAGCCATATATGTTAGGGTAGAAGAGCCTGATGATGAGTCTAATAATGGGTTTAGGGGGACGTTAAAATCTCCACCAAGGAGAACTAAACCTTCCTGAAAGGTTTCCAGCCGGCAGCAGATGTCTCGAAAAAAGGAGACTTGATGATCATTGGGGCAGTAAACGTTCGCCAAAGTTATTGGTTTGTTTGCATATTTCCCTTTGAGGAAGACATATCTACCGGCCGGGTCAATCAATGAATCTGAGAGAAAAAAGTTTGCATGCTTGGAGATTAATATTGATACACCTTTCGTTTTGGCATCTGGGTTCGTAGCGTGGTGGGCTGTACGATATATGTGGTTCGAAAGTTTGGGTATTGAGTCGGAGCGGAAGTGGGTCTCCTGCAAAAAAATAAAATGAGCTTTGTGTTTGGAAAGAGATGTCAAGACTTGGGAGCGTTTCTCAGGAAGGTTAAGACCTTTCACATTGAGGGATATACATTTTAGTGTTAAGGAAAGATTGGTTAATGGTTTCGATTGCATGGTTTATGTACTGTTAACGTCCGGGAGTCAAAGCCCACTCAGATGTAATTCTGTGGATGTCGGTGTACAGTATGTGAGGGCTGTTAAGCAAGGGGCTGGACGGGGTCAGTCACCCCCCGGAGCCTAGGAGCGGGACAAGAGAGGGAGGTTATTGGTTATGGAAGAGAGAGGAGAGAGGAGTAGAGAGAAAAGGAAAGGAGGGAAGGGAGTAGAAAAGGAGAAGAGCGGCAAAGGTGGGTATTGAGTAAAGGAGAGGAGGGAGAGAAGAAATGGGGATAGAGGATGGTGAGGGGAGGAGGAAAGTGAAGAAGGGTAGGTAGTGTAGGTTAGGATAAGGAAGAGGAGAGGGATTGGGCAAAGAAAATCTACCAGAGACGAGGTTAGAAAATTCCCCTCGTCTAGGGGGGGAAAAAGGGTTCTGGAGTGTCAGCTAGTGTCCTTAAGGACTTGCTGTGTGGGGAGGTGAGAGAAGACGGGGAACCTAGTTCGGGTGTGAACCGGAGGACAGGTCCGCTTCACAACTTAGGTGTAGAGATATTAGTTGTAGATATATGATGTTGTGTTTTTGTGATTTTTGAGGGGAATTTTGAGGGTAGCCCACTCAGAGTTTAGGTGTACTATAGGGCCACAGGTCACACAGGAAAGGGAACCGTGTAGGAGGTCATAAAGCATTTGTCAGGAAAACATTAACATAATACATCTTCGCTAAAATAACCTATAAGCTGTAAACCTTATCAATTCAAACCTGTATTGTGTGTAACAAGCAGTGAGGAGAAACAAAAAATTATTATAACAGCTTAAATCCCTTAACACAAATACAAGAATTCTAACAGGAAGAAGGGTTATCAACATCCTATGCATACTGTAAGACAGATATCAAACTCAAGCTTAAGCTTTTCCTAATAAATGAAAAGTTAAGCTTTATTCCTGAAGGAGGAAGGTAAGGAGGCAGATCGTATGGGGGATGGCAAAGGAAAAGGGGGAGAGGGGGGAGGGTTGGATGGGTAGGGTGGGTCTGGAGCAGGGGATAGGGAAGGAGAGGAGGGGGTAAGGGGGGATGGTATGGGAGAAGGGTGGTGAGAGGGAGATACTTGTTGTTAACTTTTGAGCTAAAGGGACTAACCATGCGATTCTGAAGGTGCGAGGCTAAAGCCATACTATGACCTTATCAGAAGAGCCAGTGGCCTGATAAAGCGTATTGTATGTGATCTGGCTTCTATGATAAATGGTTTGCTTACTAAAGACCAAAGACATCTGAGGGAATAGGTAAAGACAGTTTTCTTGATGACTAGGGTAGCTATGAGATTACTTTTGCTATATGTATAAGATCATTTACCATAAAGAAATCGCTTATTATGCATTTTTACAGACTGGTAATGACATACATGCTTCATCTACGTTTAAATACAAAGAAGAAATGCATGAAACACAAATAAGTAATAAAAAAAAAAAAAAAAAAAAAAAAAAAAAAAAAAGGGGGGTGGGGGGGGGAAAGGGAGGGGAAGGGAAGGGGGGAAGCTGTAAAGTTCTGTTCCTTCTACTCCTGCATGTTTGTATGTGGAAATTTGGGCAGTCAGGGAGATATGGAGAGGTTCCTGTGAGTAATAAGGAGGAAAAAAAAAACCAGATAGGGGTTGGACGGACGTGGATGAGAGATGCCAAGGGATATCAGGGGACTGCATTCCTGCTGCAAGAATTAGAGTACAAAGTACGATGAGGGGGTGGTGTGCATCGGGAATTAAATCGAAAACTCACTGCTGTTGCAATGCGGCTGAGTGGTTGACTTCAATCTTCCTGATGATTTCGTCCCGGGGGAGACATCGGAGCACGAGGAGGGCTTCGCTGATAGAGGTCTCGACGGGATGAGTGTGGTTTCGGTGATGCCGATCCTGCTTTACGTCTGCGCGATCTCTGGCGTGGTGCCTTTGGAGATGGGTTGAGAGTAACCGGCTGCCATGGTTCCGAGGGGAAAAAGAGGTCATACCATTCCGGAAGTTCGATCCGTGGAAGGTCAAGCTGATCACAGAAATTCTTCAGGTCATCTGGTGTGCGGAGGATGGCAGTGCGACCCCTGGTGGACGCAGATAAAGCAAAGGGGAATTTCCAGCGATACTGGATGTTCCTAGTGCGTAATGCCTCTAATAAAGGTCTTAGGGCTCGTCTGTTTTGTAGCGTGATCTGCGACAGGTCCTGGAAAAGCTTTACTTCAGTCCCATTAAAGATTACTCGGCCTCTTTCCCTAGCTTTCCGTAGGATTTCCTCCTTAAGGGGAAAGTTCACCAGACAACAAACAATGTCTCTGGGTGGTTCATTCTCCCTGGGCTGGGGGCGAAGAGCGCGGTGTGCTCTTTCCATATCAATGGGTGAATCTGCAGGTCTTCCTATTAGATCATTAAATAGAGCACAGAGGGTTTGCTGCACTGAATTTGGATCGATGCTTTCGGGTATACCCCTTACCCTTACATTGTGCCGGCGACCGCGATTATCAAGGTCTTCCACATGTCTATGAAGTTCAAACATTTGGGAGAGTTGTGCATCATAGGCAGATTGGACCTGGCGGATGGCTGTTGCATGGGTCAGGGTTGTTTGTTCTACTGTTTCAATACGGTGTGCTATCGCCTGCATGTCTGATTTTAAGTCGGCAATAGCTGCCGTCACCGTGCTTTTAATGTCCGATGCTACTTTTTCCAGGTCGAATAAGTTTAGCATGTGTGTTCGACCGGAGTCGGTTGTGGGAGTGAGAGAACTCATGGTCTGCATGTCGGGCCGTTCGGTAGGAGAGGCCGGTGTTTGGGCCTGTGAGGCCACGTGTGCGGACGGTCTTTGGGTGCGGAATATGTCAGGAATATTCCTACTGAGTTGCGTACCTGGGTCCAATGTGGTACGGGACGTTGAGGAACTCCGGGTGGACCTGCTCATGCTGAAATCAAGGTGTGGGCTCCCCGTTTAGCTACGATCTGTCCCCGGATCACAGGAGCTCTTGGCTTATGCTGCCATCACGGTCTCCGTCCAGGCCACGCCCTGACAATTTCATTTTTATGCGTAGATATTGACTAAACGGTATCGACTTCTTGAGAGGTTTGCGATGAAAATTATCTGCATGCAATAATGTATTTCCTGCAGTTTCCTTTCTTAAAAGTTTACTAGTGAACCCACCACTTTGGTCCTTGAGGATACTGACCATCTGGACCATCCCAAATAATCAATATATCGTCTATGTACCTCTACCACATTAAAGTGTACAGGTACAGACTGGCATATAAGGGGGCACAACAGGTCCCCATAGCTACACCCTGTACCTGGAGGTAGTGGGAGCGATTAAATTAATTCATCTTTAAATAAACATTTTCATTTATTACAAACAATATCTACATTCCATATTTTATATAGAAACATAGAAATTGACAACAAACAGAAAAAAATAGACATTTATAAAATAAGTAATCATATCTTATATAAACCTGTCGATAGCAAGGGGGAGCCATTAAAAAGAAAAGCATTATGTCTCAAGATGAAGTCTAACATTTGTAAAACAAATTGGTTGAACTTCTTCTTCTTGTGTTGTGAATTGCAGAATGCAGGGTGTGATTTACCTCCTGCAGTGTCAATGTGGTGCCTTCTATGTGGGCAAGACACAGCAGGAATTGGGCAAACGCATTGAGAAACACATGCATAGCTTGCGAATAGGCAATCTGTACTTACCCCTGGGCAGACACATTGCCAGGAGACATAACTACAGATTGCCTAATATCAATTTTACAGTTTTGGACAGAGTACATATTCCCATTAGAAGAGGCGATTGGAATAAGATTCTGCTTCAGCGCGAAATGCGGTGGATCAGATATCTTAAGGCTACAACTCCTCCAGGCCTCAAGCTTTAGGCCCTTTTTGGAGGGTTTTGCCTCAGGAAAAACAGATTAACCTTAGGGATTTCCTTGATGGGATGATTCAATGAATATACAAGGATCATATTCCCCCGTACACAAATATATTTTACTTCCCTGATGAGGGGTATTTTTCATAAGTAGGGGGTTCTCTTTTCTTCTCTCCTTTCTAATTTCAATCTTAATCTATTCTTTTCCATAGATAAGATTTCTATAGATAATATTTGGAGGTGGCCTCTCTCCCTCCTAGCCCCCTAATGGGATTTCTTTGTCCTTATACTCTGGGAGCACAAATATTGATGTTACACCTTTGGGTTTTTTCTTTTATAATATTCAGGTTATTTCCCTCTTTATTCTCGTTTTGCATCTTTTTTCACTCTATGTGGGATTGACATGTATGCAACAGTTTATTGAGGGAATAGCACATATTGCGATTATTTATGTAATTCCGTTTGTAATGGCAGAGGTATTTTTCAGTAGGTGTAAATCATGCCATCTTTTTTTGCCAGCTCTCACACCTGTACCCGGTGTACAAAGGCCCTTATATCTTATATCTCATATCTTATATCTCATATCAGGGCCATTGTTCTCCTCTGGTTAGATTGGGAATCCAATCACTAGAGGTTTCTTTGTGTCGGCGGCGTTTGTCTCCAATATGGCCGCTAATCTGGTCTTCAGATGTTGTCATCCGATAGACCGGAAGTGACGCGGCAACCCAAGACGCACAGTGGTACATCTGACGTCATCGCGGTGCGCCTACGTAATATATGGAGACGCTGGGGACTGCAGTTAGTGCCATTCCTCTCCTTCACATGATAGCTGGAGGAGATAAAAATCCAGTGGAGCCACACCAACACAGACGGTGCAAGTTCTACTGCTCCGGAACTTTAAGCAAACGGTCCTTGACAGTAAGTAACCCTTTTTAAGTTCAGGGCTTGCAAATCTGCTCCCTTGAGGGATGTTTTTACACCACAATAGATGGATTTAGAGTGTGAGTAATATATGTATATAGATATTACCCATTGGACTTATTTCTTCTTATTTTTTTTTCAAATAGCCTATGGTGTTTCTTTCGGTTTTGAGTGTCATATGTTTCGATCACACCCAGCAGTCCTGTACAGGGTTAAGGGCAATCTGTGCAGATCTTGGCCTTTTTTTCACCGAGATATGGAGAATGCTTCTGCCAAAAGTTATTCAAAGATTTATTTAGAACGTAAGTGTTCATGCCATATGTTTGCAGCTATTGTAAATGTGGACTTTATATGGTACTCATATGAATTCTAAAATGCTACACTTTGTATTTTCAGAAGCGGTATAAATCCCTGATGAAGATTCTGCTTATGCAATTATTATTTGAAACACGTTGGATATCTCTCTACACTTTACCAACCGGTTTCTACTGGTGGCTACATGGCAAGTAGTTGGGAAATATCACTTCCAACTTCATTCAATACATCATGCATTGTTTTTAACTTTGTCCAATTTATGCAACATATTGAATTCGTCTACTCAATTTGTCTTTTTTATATGTGAAAATAAATTTCTTATATATAGAATTTCTTTCTATTTTTTTTTTTTCCATTGCCTTAAAAATCCCAAACTAGAGGTTTTTCACAATTTAGAGCAATTACCTATCTTACAGGATTGTTTTATTAAAGACAAGGTCAATTTAAATTCAACGAGATTGGAAAGATCATTGACAAAAAAAAAAAAATCTTCCAGAACTGCTCCTGGTGACATCATGCCCGGCAGTGACATGCCGCTGTGTTTTCAATGATTAATGATGAGTAATGCTATCGGGCGTGCATTTGAATACACTTAGGTGTTGACAGTTAGGAGGCCACCCAAATATATGAAATCTCTGTTCTTTACCTGCTCGCCTCCCTGCTTCACAAACTCTGAATAGATCGCCTGACACCAAAGTCTAAACTTTCAAGACGTATTCATTTCCACCAGCTAACCTGACTTGGGTTAATACTATACAACTGTCAGCATGTGAACAAATGGGAATTATGAAAGAAGCACAGAGCCAGTCAAGCATTGCATGACTTATGACTTAGCCGGAATGTCAACACAACTGGAGCAATGCATCCTTTTACTACAGGTGTTTTCCATTCTAACCAAGAGATTATTGTATTTTATGAACATTTTTACCCTTACTGTTAATGACTACATTTAACCATTGTGGCATTAGGGTGATTATGCTCATGTGGTAGGTGCTTTTCCAATTACCGGTAATTGCCTTACAGCGTGGCATCTCACTTTTATTTAATAAAATGGAAAGTTCACGTAGACATCAGTTGAACAAGTGGGGTTTTCCACCATAAAAATGTTGAGGCTCCCTTGTCATCAGCACTGCTGCTCTTCTTACTAGTCCCTCTGACTCTATTGTCCAGCTTTCCTGGTTCCCCTGGCTCACTTATTCTTTAGTCACAGCGCTCTGCTGCACAGCCCACTCCTGGCCTCTCGTTAGGGGTTCTCCCAATACCCTGATAGGAGCCCGCCTGACTCCTAGGACGAGACTTCCTGGCTACTGGTTGGGGGGACTCTGACCCGTGGTTGAGATTCCCTCTCTTTTGACTCCTGGCTTGGGCTCCTCTGACACCTGGGTGAGATTTTCTCTCCCCTGCCTCCTAGCTTGGGCTCCTCTGACCCCTGGGTGGGACCTTCTCTCCCCGTCTCCTAGCTTGGGCATCTCTGACCCGTGAGTGAGACCTTCTCTTCCCTGCCTCCTAACTTGGGCTCCTCTGACCCGTGGATGAGACCCTCTCTCCCCCACCTCCTAGCTTGGGCTCCTCTGACCCATGGATGAGACCTGCTTTCCCCCGCCTCCTAGTTCGGGCTCCTCTGACCCGTGGGTGAGACCTTCTCTCCCTACCTCCCAGCTTGGGCTCCTCTGACTCCTGGGTGAGACCTTCTCTACTCCACCTCCTAGCTTGGGCTCCTCTGGCCCATGAAGGAGACCTTCTCTCCCCCGCCTCTTAGCTTGGGCTCCTCTGACCCCTGGGTGAAACCTTCTCTCCCCCACCTCCGAGCTTGGGCTCCTCTGACCTGTGGATGAGGCCTTCTCTCCCCCGCCTCCTAGCTTGGGCTCCTCTGACCCCTGGGTGAGACCTTCTATCCCCTGCCTCCTAGCTTGGGCTCTTTTGACCCATGGATGAGACCTTCTCTCCTCACCTCCCAGCTTGGGCTCCTCTGACCCATGGGTGAGACCTTCTGTCTCCAATATGAGAGCTGTCTCCAAACTGGGGGCTATCCTTAGTTGAGTATATAACGCCCTTGCACACATGTGCACTTACACAAGCTGCAGGCACCTGGAAAAAAATCTGGACACAAAATTGAAGGTTATGTCCCACCCAATACAATTTGGAACTATCAAGCTCCAGGCCCTGATTGGGGACTACAGAATCCAGAAATACATTTTATTCAAATAAAGGAGTGCACTCACATTCCATATATACGTAAAATAAACTAGAATCAATGTTCCAAAAGCTGCAGCACTTGTAATATCCACTATGTATTCCTTCTGACTGGTGGCTGCTGTGCGTGATGATGTCACGTTAGGTACCACCCAAAACCCCTGGCGATGTCAAAAGTATGATGAAACGTGTAGGGCGGTAACTAACGTGATGTCAGTGGCCACCAGCCAGAAGGAATACATAGTGTATATTACAAGTGCTGCAGCTAATGGACTTTTAATGCTGGTTTATTTTATATGGAAAGTGCTTCTTTATTTGAATAAAATATATTTCTGGATTCTGTAGTCCCCGATCGGGGCCTGGAGCTTGATAACTCCAAAATGTATTGGGTGGGACAGAACCTTTAATTTTGTGTCAAGATCCAGGCTCTAATCGGGGTATACAGAATATAGAAATATATTTTATTAAAATAAAGCAGTGCACTCACATTCTATATAAATAAAGCCAGCATCAATCGTTAGGGTTAGGGTCAGGACGCCCTCATCCCTGCAATAAACCATTGCACCCAGCACAGCCGCCCCTCCTGCCCACCCCTTGTCCCAGCCCTGACCGCAAGTGCCACCCACAATTGCAGCCTGTTTTTTGTGCATTTTGTAGCGTGTTTAGGTAATGCACGGGTGTGAATGCAGCTAAAGGGATGCTGAGGCTGGACAGGAAGGGGTTAAGGAAACTATTTGCTTTGCCCAGCACGGACAAAGCATAGGTTATCTTTAAATTCTGATTTCTGCAGTCAGACCATATTTTCAGTTTCTAACCGACAATGTTTTTCCTTTCACTGGGAACAAAGTTAAAAAAAAGAAAAAAAAAAAGCTTAAAAAACAAATAAAATGATTCCTAGTCAGAAAAAACAATAACTAAACTATGATTTCAGCTTTTCCTATCTGATATAATGAGAAGCAGAATAAGATATATACTTTTTTAATTGTAGCCAAGAGGGAGAAAGCAGCATGGCATAACTTTAATTGTTCGTAATTATAATATCACTGAGGTAATTACAATAGATTTTGATTTTGATTGTCTCATTTTCACACCAGAGGAGGGCACAATACCAGATTCACTGTATTTGTTTTAAAAGAAGATCTAACAAGTGTACTAATTGTAGTCACAGCTTGAAACTTTCTTTATAAAAAAGAATAATGTCCCCCCATCCACCCGGGACGCGTTCACCTACTCTGATTTCCAAGGTGTGAATTAAAGGTGTATTATTAGTCATGTTTACTGTGTGAGTTGAGAATCTCTTTGTTTCAAATACTAAGCTGTTGCTTTTTCATTAAACCCTTAGAAAGGTGGAAGGCAATTGTCAGTATATTGTGGAATAATCAACATTTTTCTGATTAGCACACAAACAATTCCTTCCCCAGCAGACAATGCCTTGTAATTTTAGAACCAAAATGCTAGTTTATAAGGTTTAGTTTGCGATTGGGGGGGGCAAAAAACATTTTTACCACCCTCTAACCCAGTGATGTATTTTGGTTTTGTGTTGCCCTAGGCAAGACTAAAAACGGGCGCCCCTCCCACCTAAATTTGCTCCACCCCAGCTGCTTTAAAATTGCGTACCCCAGTGCAACGTCGACAAATGACGTAAATGTTACTATCCATAGGCGACGCTTTAAAGGCCTTTACTGGTTACCACTTTATATTTACAGAGGAGGTCTGGTGTCTGGTGGGGACAAAGAAGGCAAATTTATTAAATACTTTCTTCAGCTCTGTGTATACAATGAGCATAGGGGAGCTTAAGTCCATAATGGGGATGGTATTGACACAGCCCCAAATGATCCTCAATGGCTCACAAGTAGGGTTGCCACCTCATCCCTTTAAAACCAAACACATAATAATTAATCTGGTTCTGTGGCTGATTAAGGTGGTAATTAAACTCACTTGGGGGTCTCGTCTGCATTAAATTAGCCTCAGAACCTGTGTAATTCATATGTGTTTGGGTTTAAAGGGATGAGGTGGCAACCCTACTCAGAAGTGATATGGTCCAGAAATATTTAGACAGAATAAAGATGAATAAAGCACCTGGACCAGATGGCATCCACCCACAGATCCTAAAAGATTGAGCTTTGTCATTTCAGACCCATTGTTTCTCATTTTTAGGGACTCATTAATGACTGGAATGGTATCACTGGATTGGCGTAGGGCCAATGTGGTGCTTATATTTTAAAAGGGACCAGAGTCTTTACCAAGTAACTGTAGACTTGTTAGTTTAACTTCTATAGTTGGATAGATACTGGAGAGTTTAATAAAAGACCACATAGATGAGTTCTTGCTGGAAAAAAAATATTTTAAGACAACACAAATCTGATTTCTTTTTATGAGGAGGTAAGTAAAACCTTGGACAGAGGTGTGGCTTTGAACGTGGTATATTTGGATTTTACAAAAAGCGTTTGACACAGTTCCCCACACACAGCTAATGTGTAAGGTAAAGTCCACAGGCTTGGAAAGATCAGTTTGTAAATCAGCAGTGGCCGGTCCATAAGGGGCACAGGGGTGCCGCCCCCCTAATCTCTATGCGCCGCCCACCTTATTTCCATGCGGGGCGCCGGACCCATTGGTTTGTATGAGTTTTTTGTTTTTTTTGAAGCACATGATTAGAGCCTGAGGCTCTAATTGGCTTCAAAGAGATTGGGCTCGGGCCGCAGAGCACTGCTCCCCGAACCCACCCACTTGTAACATTAGCGAATCAATATTCACTATTGTCTTCCAGATTCTCCTCCTGGCCAGTCAGAACAAGAGGTGGATCTTAAGACCGGATTAGCAGGGAGGAGAAGCCAGGGGAAGCTGCAACCTGGATGGGGCAAGTGCGGACCTGGCAGGGGGCATGTTTGCCCCCCCCCCAAAAAATGGCGCAACACCTGCCACTGTGACAGAAAACTAGCTAAAAGATCGAATTCAGAGAATAGTAGTTAATGATTCTTACTCTGAATGTTTTAGATTGTAAGATCTAAAGAGCAGGGCCCTCTGATTCCTCTTGTACCAAATTGTAATGTAACTGTACTGTCTGCCCTCATGTTGTAAAGGGCTGCGCAAACTGTTGGCGCAATATAAATCCTGTATAATAATAATAAATAAATGAATGGTCTAAGGTTATCAGTGGTGCACCTTTACTTTTTAATACCTTTATAAATGATATTGGGTCTGGGATTAAAAGTACCATTTCAGTCTTTTCAGATGACACCAAGCTATGCAGTGGAATAACGTCCTTACAGGATGTCTCCAACTTACAAGCCGACCTCAATGCACTGTTTCATTGGGCAACTATGTGGCAGAACTGTGGGTATAGGATTATGTATATGGGATTTTTTTTTTTTTTATTGGTTGAAATAGATGGTCTTTTTTCGACCTGTCTAACTATGTAACTATGTTAGGATTACTGCCCATGATCTGACATTCGTGGGGATACCTCACACAGTGTGGAACGATCGCTGTTTGCATGCACACAGGACCAACAGGCATGTTTGCCTTTGTGTGCGAGCATGGGAGGATGGGGGCACTTTTTTTTTATTATTATAAAAAAAAATTTTCTATCACTTTTATTGCTGTCACAAAAAATGTAAGCATCCTTGTGACAGCAATAGGCAGTGTCAGGTACTCTTTATGGAGAAATCTGGGGTCTATAAGACCCCAAATCCCTCCTCTGTCCTTCAAAGCATTCAAAACACCAAGATCGATGTTTTTGAATGCTTTAGATTTTTAAAAAATGGCATTGATGGTTTCCGAGTTTACTGTTACGAATAGCCAAGCAAAGCCGATCCCAACTTTGCTTGGCTGTCTGGCCCGTCCGCCAGCTGGTCGCTCAGGTCTCGGGAAAGCCCGGGGGAGAGCTGCGGAAGAGGGCGGGAGGAGAAAGACGTCCCTTCCTGCTGGTTTGATTGCTATTACAAGAGAGCCGATTGCCAGCTTTAAAAAAAATGATACCAGGGTGATGCCTGCAACTGCAGGCATCATCCCGGTACAGATGCCGCCCCCTAAAAATAGCCACCCCAGGCAAACGCCTTGTTTGCCTCATGGTAAATATGCCCCTGCACTAACCTCCCCTCTAAGCTGCACAGGACAAGGGCCTCTTCCCCACAGCCCTTACCCAGTGGTTGTGGGGGTCTGTGGGAAGGGGACTTATCAGAATCTTGGATAATCTTTCAGCCCTGGTTCTCACTAAATGTGACTTTGAAATCATGCTACTTTACTTGAGGTAGCACTAATTCAATGCTACAGGTCAGTGCGATTTCAGGTGCGATGTCCCTAACATCTGTGCGACTTCAGGCACAGATGTCTAGGCAAGTCACACCTGAAATCGCAAAAATAGCGCAGGAACCTTTTTTTCAAATTGGCGCAGCACCGCAAAGTCTAAGTCGCACCGATTTGGACGTTTCCGCTGCCAACAGTAGGGTGCGACTTGTCATGCACTTTGTAACCGTCAAATACCATGACAAGTCACACCGGTGTAAACGGGGGTTTGAAGCAGTATTAAACCCAAAAGCAAACTTTTTATTATATTGCAGCTTACCAATTCTTAGATGTGATGGCTGCATTAGTTTTACTTTTTTAGGCTTTCTGTCTTCTATTTTCATCTGGTGATCCAGCCAGCAAGTTGGTTATTCAAAAGCACAAGCTCTCCAGCAGAATGTATCGATTTACTTGGATGAGACAAACCACTTAACACTATCAGGGGTGATTGCTAGACATGGGCTGAAGGCCCCCCGTTCGGTTCCTGGCAGAACTTTTGAACATCGCAAAAGTTCAGAACCAAATGACAAATCCCATTAAAGTTTATGGGACTCGAACAGGAAAAATCAAAAGTGCCCATTTTGAAGGCTAATGCCCTGTACACACGATAGGATTTTCCGACAACAAAATCCAGGGGATTTTTTCCCACAGATGTTGGCTCAAACTTGTCTTGCATACACACGGTCACACAAAGTTGTCTGAAAATCCGATCGTTCTGAACGCGGTGACGTAAAACACGTACGTTGGGACTATAAACGGGGCATTAGCCAATAGCTTTCCTCTCTTAATTTATTCTGAGCATGCGTGGCACTTTGTGCATCGGATTTGTGTACACACGATCGGAATTTCCGACAACGGATTTTGTTGTCAGAAAATTTTATAGCAAGCTCTCAAACTTTGTGTGTCGGAAATTCCTATGGAAAATGTGTGATGGAGCCTACACATGGTCGGAATTTCCGACAACAAGGCCCTATCACACATTTTCCATTGGAAAATCCTATTGTGTGTTCAGGGCATTACAGTGGGGAAAATAATTATTTGATCCCCTGCAGATTTTGTAAGTTTGCCCACTTACAAAGAAATGAAGGGTTTATAATTTTTATCATAGGTGTATTTTAAATGATAGAGACAGAATATCAACCAAAAATCCAAAAAAAAACACATGATACAAATGTTATAAATTGAGTTGCAGTTCAGTGAGTAAAATTTGATCCCCAAACAAAGCATGACTTGGTGGAGAAACCCTTGTTGGCAAGCACAGAGGTAAGACGTTTCTTGTAGTTGGTGACCAGGTTTGCACACATCTCAGGAGGGATTTTGGTCCACTCTTCTTTACAGATCTTCTCTAATGCTGCGTACACACAAGGGGACTTTTCAGCAGAAAAGGTTTGACGGAACGATTCCATCGGGCATTCCGATCGTGTGTGGGCTTCCTCGGACGTTCATCTGACCTTTTCTGTCGAAAATTCCGAAGGACCTAGAAATAGAAAATGTTTCAAATCTTTCCGACGGACTTGATTCCTATCGAACAAACTGTTCGTCTGTATGCTAGTCCGACGGACCGAAAAAGACACAAGGGCAGCTATTGGCTACTGGCTATGAACTTCTTACTTCTAGTCTGGTCGTATGTCATCACGTTCGAAATGGTGGGATTGTGTGTAGGCAAGTCAGTTTTGTTGGAACTCCGTCGAAAAGTCCTTCGGATTTCAGGCGGACGAGAAGTCCGCTCGTGTGTACACGTCATTAATCCTTAAGGTTTCTTGGCTGTCGCTTGGCAACTCGAAGTTTCAGCTCCCTCCATGAATTTTCGTTAGGATTAACAGATCCTAACGCAGCAGTTTGCAGATTTCAGTGTGAACCACCGTGAGATTCTGGTGCGATGTGGGAACCCACACTGGATTTGCAGGGTTCTCGCATCGCACAAGTGTGACTCGGAACTTAAGGTCTGGGGACTGGCTAGGTCACTCCATGACCTTAATGTGCTTCTTCTTAAACCACTACTTTGTTGCCTTGGTGGTATGTTTTGGGTCATTGTCATGCTAGAAGACCCATCCATGACCCATCTTCAGTGTTTTAAGGAAGAAAGTTCTCATCCAAAATTTTACAGTACATGGACACGTCCATTGGCCACTCAAATGCGGCAAAGTCGGTCCTGTACCTTTAATAGAGAAACAGCCCCAAAGCATATTGTTTCCACTTACGTGCTTGACTTTAGGGGTGGTGTTCTTAGGGTCATAGTTAGCATTTTTTTCCTCCAAACATGGCAAATCAAGTTAATTCCAAATAGTTCAATATTGATCGCATCTGACCACAGCACTTTCTCCAAATCCTTCTCTGAATCCTTTAGATGTTCATTGGCAAGCTTCAGACAGGCTTGTACATGTACTTTCTTGAGGAGGGGCTGCGCCGTGTTTGAAGGAAGACAAATACTGACTATGACCCGAAGAACACCATCCCTACAGTCAAGCATGGAGGTGGTTTTGGGGTTGGTTCTCTGCTAAAGGTACAGGCCTACTTTGCTGCCTTGAGGGGCCAATGAACGGGGCCATATAATGTAAAATCTTGGATGAGAACCTTCTTCCCTCAGCCAGAACACTGGAAATGGGTCATGGATGGGTCTTTCAGCATAACAATGACCCAAAACCTACTGCCAAGGCAACAAAGGAGTGGCTCAAGAAGAAGCATATTAAGGTCATGGAGCAGCCTAGCCAGTCTCCAGACCTTAATCCTGTAAAAAATGTATGTTGGGAGCTGAAACTTTGAGTTACTAAGTGACAGTCAAGAAACCTTAAGGATTTAGAGAGGATCCGTAAAGAAGAGTGGACCAAAATCCCTCCTGAGATGTGTGCAAACCTGGTAACCAACTACAAGAAACATCTTACCTCTGTGCTGTCATCAAGGGTTTCTCCACAAAGTACTAAGTCATGTTTTGCTTGGGGATCAAATACTTAGTTTACTCACTGAACTGCAACTCATTTTATAAAATTTGTATTGTGTTTTTTCTGGATTTTTGGTTGATATTCTGTCTCTATCATTTAAAATACACATATGATAAAAATGATAGACCCTTCATTTCTTTATAAGAAGACAAAATTACAAAATCTGCAGGGGATCAAGTAATTATTTTCCGCACTGTATATGCAAGTATTGGCATACAATGGTTATGGGGGTCTGAGTACTGCCCTGGGGGACATGTATCAATGAAAAAAAAAAGTTTGTAAAAAAACATCAATTTTACATGAGCAGTGATTTAGTGATGCTTAAAATGAAACCATCAAAATGACAAATAACAGTAAAAATGAAAAAATCCTTTAAATATAGTGCCTGGGGGTCCCCTTAGTCTGCCTGTAAAGTGGCACATCTGTACCGTGTATAGAACCTGCTGCAGCAAAAATTACATTTATAAAGCCAAAAAAATAACATTTTCCTTGGAAGCTTTCTTTATTTTGTAAACAACGGCTTAGAGAGACAGTCTGTATCATGATGATGATCGGAACCAAGATCTGAATCAAGTATTGGCTGTGCATCGCCAAGGAGCAAGCGGCTGACGCTGTGTTCAAATAACTCTGCTGACTCCTCCATGCATGATGCTGGGGCTATTCCAGGAGTAACTGTGGACAAGAATACAGAATAAGCCACTCTGGCAGCTGCAGTGGACTGTGCACTGCTCTCTACTTGTGTGATGGAGGATGAGACTGGGTTAGTAAGCCAGTCCACCACCTCCTCTGCATGCTGTGGCTGGATAGCACAGGCAACATCACTAAACAGAAGAAATGATGCCCTGCCTGAGGACGGACCACATCCACCTTTGCCTGTGGACACAGACGCTGCTGGCCCCCTCACAGTGCCATGGGAATGTCTACCTCACCTTGTTGTCCTCCCAGACATAATGAGGGGGGTGCTTAATAACAAAATGTAATAAAGGTGTGGAAATGTGTACTTGGATGCACTTTAATCAATGAAAGTGGTGTTTGGTGCATTTTAACTTGAGTACTCACTACACAGACACACTCCACTGACACACTATGGTATACTGCAGTAAAACTGCACTGACACACTGCAATATACTGCAGTAAACGTGCACTAACGCACTGAAATATACTGCCCTGATATATACTGCGCTAAACATGCAATAACGCACTGAAATATACTGCGTTAAATGTGCACTAACAGATTGCAATAGATTGCTGTAAACCTGCAATGCACTGAAATATACTGCTGTAAATGTGCACTAACACACTGCAAAAGACTGCAGTAAACCTGCAATAATGCACTGAAATATACTGCATTAAATGTGCAGCAGCGCACTGTAATATATTGCAGTAAACATGCAATAACGTATTATTTTTATTATTTATTATTATACAGGATTTATATAGAGCTGACAGTTTACGCAGCGCTTTACAACATTAGGGCAGACAGTACAATTACAATACAATTCAATACAGGAGGAATCAGAGGGTCCTGCTCGTTAGAGCTTACAATCTAGGAGGGAGGGTCAAGTTATACAAGAGGGTAACAGCTGTGGGGGATGAGCTAATGGAGAAAACAGTGCAGTTGTTAGATGGAGGCAGGATAGGCTTCTCTGAAGAGGAAAGTTTTTAGTGATCGCCTAAAGGTGGATAAATTTAGAGACAGTCTGCCAGATTGGGATAGAAAATTCCAGAGTATGGGCGAGGCTCGGGAGAAGTCCTGGAGGCGAATATGGGAGGAGGTGATGAGGGAGATAGAGAGCAGGAGGTCTTGGGAGGAACGGAGATGGCAATTAGGTTGGTATTTTGAGACTAGGCTAGTGATTTAGCTGGGGGCAGAGTTGTGGATGGCTTTGTAACTTCACTGAGCGGTTTGTAAGGTAGATGAGTCTGGCAGCAACGTATTGAAATATGATGCGTTAAACGTGTAATAACACACTGAGATGTACTGCGTTAAAAGTGCACTAATGCACTGCAATATACTGCGCTAAACCTGCAATAATGCACTGAAATATACTGCGTTAAACGTGCACTAACACATTGCAATAGACTGCTGTAAACCTGCAATAACGCACTGAAATATACTGCGGTAAACGTGCAGTAATGCACTGCAACATACTGCAGGAAACCTGCAATAACGCACTGAAAAATACTGCATTAAATGTGCAGCAATGCACTGCAATGTATTGCGGTAAACGTGCAATAACGCACTGAAATATACTGCGCTAAAAAGTGCACTAACTCACTGCAATATACCGCAGTAAACCTGCAATGACACACTGAATTATACTGCGTTAAACGTGCACCAACACACAGCAATATACTTCGGTAAACGTGCACCAACACACTGAAATATACTGTGTTAAACATGCACTAACACACTGCAATTTACTGCAAGAAACCTGCAATAACGCACTGAAATATATTGCGTTAAATGTGCAACAACACACTGCAATATATTGCGGTAAACGTGCAATAATGCACTGAAATATATTGCAGTAAAAGTGGACTAACGCAGTGCAATATACTGCGGTAAACCTGCAATAATGAACTGAATTATACTGCGTTAAACGTGCACTAACACGTGCACTAACACACTGCAATATACTTCGGTAAAGGTGCACCAACACACTGAAATATAATGTGTTAAACGTGCACCAACACACTGAAATATAATGTGTTAAACGTGCACCAACACACTGAAATATAATGTGTTAAACGTGCACGAATGCACTGCAATATACAGTGGTAAACCTGCAATAATGCACTGAAATTGCAGGAAACCTACCCTGACTGTGCGGTGATGCAGTGCATTGTGGTCGTTTGGCGGGCCTTAAAGAGGTGGTAAACCTTTAAAAAAAAACTTTAAAAAAAACCTGTAAGACAAAAGCATAATGAGCTAGTATACTAGCTCATTATGAAGTACTTACCTTATAACGAAGCTGTTGAAGAGGCGTCCGCACACTGCTGAGGCAGCTGACATTTGCTCCGGATTCTCTTCCTCGCTCCGGCGCTGTGATTGGCCAGAGTCAAGATGATGTCACTCCTGCACATGCGGCACAGGGCCCTGAAGAAACGGCATGATCGGCCATTCCTTCAGTGCGCATGCGCCAATGACGTCGGTGGCAGAGTCTATAGTAAATATCTCCTGAACGGTGCAAGTTTAGGAGATATTTACAATACCTACAGGTAAACCTTATTATAGGCTTACCTGTAGGTACAATTTAGCAGGAAGACTTTACTTCATTTTTAAAGGATGCAGGCCCAGCTACTTTCCCTATTAGAGCCCTGCAGCTGCTGCAGCTGATTGATAATTATGAAACCACTCCCATTATACTCACTTGCCCACATGGACACAGACAAACACACACGGATTTCTTCAGAATAACAAAAGGAAGGAATCATTCTGCAACTCAGATTGTTATAATCATTGCAATGTACATAGATCACCCAGAGGGGAGTGTTCTTTTCTCAACAAAAGTGGAGTTACGCTTTAAATGTTTGGTCTTTTTTCGTTTATATAATAAAAATAAAATAAAAAAATAAATAAAAAACCCAGTGGTGATCAAATACTACCAAAAAGAAAGCACTATTTGTGTGAAAAAAAATTATATAATTTTGTTTGGGGAAAAGGGTTGTATGACCATGCAATTAGCAGTTAAAGTAGCGCCATGTTAAATTACCTGGTCTTGAAGTGGGTAAAACTTTCCAAAGCTGAGGTGGTTAAAAGTTCACAAATTATAAAGATGTTTCCATAGAATGATAAGTTAAAACCTGGAGATCTCATGTTTTATTCCGAAAACCCTCTGGATCCATGCTATTAAAGGATTTATTTTATATCACTAATAAAATATTTTCTCCGGTACTTTGTGAGCATCACACTGCTAGATTTTTTCTACATCTATATATTATGACGCTGGCATCTTTGCTGTGGCGTTTAATGTATGCTAATGAGGTCATAGGGCAATATTCCATTAGATATATTTTCTTTCTGTAATAACATGATATATCCTAAAATATTAAATTAAATAGAGTGCTCATTAATATTCACACATGAGCATGAAGACCACACTCACAGCTCTCCAATCCAAATTATTCCAATTCTTAAATCAATCCACATGCATCCATAGCTTCGGTTTCTCTCTGGTCCGACCTACTTGCTATCATGATTGTCTATGAACAACAGTCTGGAGTAGAGTAAAAGCATTCATATATTTGCACTGAAGTTAACTGCCAGTGAGCACTGGGCAGTGAATATGTAGATGTAATGCCTCTACCTGGGCTGTGAAAATTGAGTATGTGCCTTTGCTGTATTCAGCCTTGCTGCAATACATTTTTTAGGTCTGATCATGTGTATTCCTAAACCTGGTGGCTGATTGCTTTTGTCTGCCTCTAAAAGAATGTTCTTGTTCATGGTCAGGGGTCAGGCTCGGAGATCAGAAGCTATAGCAGTATAGAGGCTCTTGCTGACCAGCTGGATAGGTACACAAACAGGTCACACTGGAGGATGACACAGGCTCACCTAAGGTGCGGAACCTAAGCACTAACCAGTGTGCAAGAAAGCTCCTGATGGTAGAGATGGGTTTTGCTACATGTTAGCACCAGGTCGTGGTCCTCAGAATTGCCTCACCAGTAGGTAAGAAAGCAGGGGGGGCAGTAGCAGATAGGGATCAAGCAGAAGTGTAGTAGGTAAAAAAGCCAAAGGTCTGTAACAAGTGGTTGCAGGTTGGGAATCAAGCTCAAGTGTAGTCAAGGAACAAGCCAAAGATTGATAATGAATGGTAGTGGAAAATAGGACAGTTGCAGGTATGCAAAGGAGCAAGACATCAGCTGGAAAGAGCACAGTAATCTGGAAGTGCAAAGGCATGGCTTAAACAGGAAGTCCATGGGAGGAGCAAGAAGTTCAAGGTTTACCAGAAACAAGGTATAAAACAAGATTACCCAAGGGCTCATACAGAATGCTGTCCAGCATCTCAGGTGGCTCAGCAAGGAGAGCTACTGCTGAACACGGCAGAGGTCCTTACAGATCCCGAGTTAGTTTTGACCGGGGACTCTTAGGACCCACTTCCTGTTTGGCCGGGAGGAGAATCAGGAAGAATCGCTCCTGGTGCGAGGAGCAGCAGCCCTCCGTGTCATCTTCCTTCTCGTCATCTTCCTCCTCACAGTAAAGACTCTAAACCCCTGCCTTCCCGTTCATCTTCCGAAGAGGGGGTGGTGGCGGCGGTGCATGTGAGGGAGGCAGGTTTGTTTCCCACCACCCCCCCCAAAAAAAATATTGAGCACCAGCGCCACTGGTTGGGAGTTAGAGGACAAGAAGCCAGCTATCAGTTGCTGCAGAGAGAGCCATACAGGGGATCGGTTCTAGTGATTGCCCCACCCCCCGCACTTTTCCGATCACCTTCCCTGCCCACATCCGATTCACGCTGCTGCCTGCTGCCTGGGCTAGATGCCCCGTACAGAAGGACCAGTGGTACCCCCCTATACACAACCCTGTTTGTCCCTAATGCGAAAATTAGCTGACCTGGACTGATCTGGAGTGTACTGATGGCCAATGTGTAAATGTGTAAATTGACTTTTCTTCCCCCTATTTGATACCCAAGCAGAATTTTTTTATCATAGAATTTTTATTTAGTTTTATACATGCAAAAATAGTACATATGTACACTGCATATGATGTAGCTATATTCTGACCATGCGTACAACAGGTTGCTGCACTTAAAACACATGTAACAGTGAATTGTAGAATGGAAAGAAAGGAAATACAATCTTAGGGAAGGGGAAAAGGGGAAAAAGAAGAGTAGAAACAGAAGTTCAGGTCATGTTTAGTGCTAGGTATTAACATCAAAACAGTGATAGCTTAAAAGGATTGAAAAATGCTTCAATGCTTGAAAAAATGCTTGAAAAAATGCTTGAAAATATGCTTCAATTATGATAACTGAAGAAACTAATTGACAAATGTATTGAATATCAGGTACTTTGAATGTTGAAAAGAAAGGGGTCTATTCCTTACACACTCGCTATGGAAGACAGTGTATTTCTGATGTTGTAGCCAAAGAGACCACTTTTTCCCAAAGAGTTCCCCTTTCCCTTTCTAATTGGCAACCATGAGTTCAAACTGTGCTTGTGTGTTTAGTTTAAGCAGGAAAATGGCTGAATCTGGAGGATCCTTTTGTTTCCAAGAAGCACACACTGTTTTCCTAGCTGCAATTAAGCAGTATTGGATGAACATACAATGTTTTTTAGGCTATTGTTTGTTATTTAAAAGAAGTAAAGCCATAGCCAGATCTGGTTTGATAGTGACTTGAATCACAGAGGATATGAAGGTGAAAACAACGTTCCAGAAAGGGTACCCCTTAGGGCAGGTTCACAAAAGCTGAAGAAGTGAACCCATGTTACCACAATCTCACCAGCATGTAGGTACCTGGGAATATGCTTGATAGACATAAAAGAGTATAGTACCGGTTGTGTGTTAATTTAAAGGAGGATTCCCAATGGACAACACATTTTGTAGCAATAACAAGAATCCATGTGGTACTAGTTTATTGAGCAGTTTAGAATATTTGTGATAAGTTTTTCTCCCTAATTTGATACAGATTGTATCTTGTCCAGTTGCAAAGGATAGATACAATATAAGAAAAACCTTAATGCTTGTGGGAATACCCATGTAGTAGGAGAGAAGTTCACTGGGTAGTGAAATACCTAAGTGGAACTTATTAGATGGGCAGTTGCTCTACCTTTGGAAAATCACATAATTTGTCAAGCATGGTTTGGCCAGCATATTGGTAACCAGTGGCAGCTGGTGCTCAATTGTAACCAGTGCTAGTGCTCAATTGGTAACCAGTGGCGGCAAACAAACCTGGCCCCCTCACTCACCCCCCCCGGCGCTCGATCGAGTGAACGAATGGGAAGGCAGCCATCAATGGTCTTACCTTACCTTAGCTGTCAATCTGGGTGGCCTCCTCTCACTGTTGCTACGGTAGGGGTGCAGGGAGGAGAAAGATAACAAGGTGGTGGTGTTAGTGCACTGCTGGATCTGGGTGGGGCTTCTGGAAGATGCTGTTGCTGCCCCTCCACCTCCTGCTCCTCGCTGCACATGGCCCGCAGCTTGCGGAGGGAAGAGCCAGGGCCGTTTCTTCTCCTCCCGGCCGCACAGGAAGTAGGTCCTGAGACCCGATTAGCCTGGAGTCCTAAGCAGGAAGACATTAGCAAATATTAATTTGCTAGAGTCACACAAGGCGGTGGGCTCAGGGTGCAGTGCTCTGCGCCCCGAGCCCACCCTTTTTGAAGCCCAGTAGAGCCTCAGGCTCTAATCATGTGCTTAAAAAAAACCCCACATTGAAGTCTATTTGTCCTGGGCCCTGCATGCAGATTAGGGGCCAGGTGCATGGATTAGGGGGGCAGTGCCCCTGCACCCTGTATGAGCGGCTGCCACTGCTGGTAACTTTACTTTGTGCTGCATGCAAGTAATTATCTGCAACTACATCAATCAGTCATAACCACTGACATGGGAAAGTGAATAACATTGATTATCTTGTTACAATGGCACCTAAAAGTGGTTGGGATATATAAGGCATCAAGTGAACATGATGTACCTGAAGTTGATGTGTTGAAAGCAGAAAACCTTGGCAAGTGTAGGGATTTAAGTGACTGTGACAAGGGTCAAATTGTAATGTCTAGATCAGTGTTTCTCAACTCCAGTCCTCAAGGCGCCCCAACAGGTCATGTTTTCAGGCCTTTATTTTGCACAGGTGATTTGATCAGTTTCACTGCCTTAGTAATTAGCACAGCTGTTTCATCTGGGAGAAATCCTGAAAACATGACCTGTTGGAGTGCCTTGAGGACTGGAGTTGAGAAACACTGGTCTAGATGACTGGGTTAGAGAAACTCCAAAACTGCACTTCTTGTGTGATGTTCTTGGACTGCAGTGGTCAGGATCGACCAAAAGTGGTCCAAGGAAGGAAAACTGGCAAATTAGCGACAGGGTCATGGGCAGCCAAGGCTCATTGATGCACATGGGGAGCTAAGGCTGGTGTGTGTAGTTCAATCCAATTGAAGAGATACTGTAGCTTAAATTGCCCAAAAAGTGAATGCTAGTTCTGATAGAAAGGTGTCAGAACACACAGTGCATCGCAGTTTGTTGTGTATGGGGCTGCATAGCTGCAGGCCAGTCAGGGAGCCCATGCTGACCCATATCCACAGCCAAATACATCTACAATAGGCATGTGAGCATCAGAACTGAAGCCCTTCTGGGATGTCCCCGGTCTGCAGTTGGTTGAACTAAATGGACTTTATTGGTTGAACTAGATGGGCTTGTGTCTTTTTTCACCCAGACTAACTGTAACTATGCAGTGGTCATAACCTACCAAAAGTGGTCCAAGAAAGGAAGACTGGGAAAGCGGCAACAGAATCATGGGCGGCCAAGGCTCATTAATGCACATGGAGAACAAAGGCTGGCCTGTGTAGTCAGATCCAATAGAAGAGCCACTGTTGCTCAAATTGACAAAAAGGTAATGCTGGTTCTGGCAGAAAGGTGTCACGACACACAGAGCATCACAGTTTACTGTTTATGGGGCTGCAAAGCCACAGACCGGTCAGGGTGCCTTCGCTAACCCGTGTCCACAGCCAAAAGCGTGTACAATGGGCATGTGAGCATCAGAACTGCAGCCCTTCTAGGATGTCTCTGGTCTGCAGTGGTCAGAACCTACCAAAAGTGGTCCAAGTAAGGAAAACTGCCAAATCAGCAACAGGATCATGGGCAGCCAAGGCACATTTAGACATGTAGGAAGCAAAGGCTGGCCTGTGTAGTCAGATCCAAAAAAAGTGCTACTGTAGCTCAAATTGCTGAAAAAGTTATTGCTGGTTCTTCTGATAGAAAGGTGTCAGAACACACAGAGCATCGCAGTTTGTTATGTATGGGACTGCAAAGCCACAGACCGGTCAGGGTGTCCATTTCTGACCCATGTCTACAGCCAAAAGCTGTAGACACGTGAAAGGTGTCAGGACACACGGAGCATCACAGTTTATTGTGTATGGGGCTGCAAAGCCACAGACCGGTCAGGGTGCCTATGCTAACCCATGTCCACTACCAAAAGCGTGTACAATAGGCACGCGAGCATCAGAACTGCAACCCTTTCAAGATGTCCCCAGTCTGCAGTGGTCAGAACCTACCAAAAGTGGTCCAGGGAAGTAAAACTAGCAAATCGGCAACAGGATCATGGGTGACCAAGGCTCATTTAGACATGAGGGAAGCAAAGGCTGGCCTGTGTAGTCAGATCCAATAGAAGTGCTCCTGTAGCTCAAATTGCCAAAAAAAACTATTCTTCTGATGGAAAAGTGTCAGAACACACAGAGCATCGTGGTTTGTTGTGTATGGAACTACAAAGCCGCAGACTGGTCAGGGTGTCCATTTCTGACCTGTGTCTACAGCCAAAAGCGTCTACAATGGGCACATGAGCATCAGAACTGGACCACGGGGCAATGAAAGAAGATGGCCTAGTCTGATGAATCATGTTTTCTTTTACATCATGCATACCTCCCAACATTTTGAGATGGGAATGAGGGACGCCTACTAGCAAATGTATGTAGGCAGAGGGCACGCCCCCTGCCACACCCCCTTAAAGGAGAATTAACCAAAATAAAAGGTTAATCAAATCCACAAGGGCTTTTTTTTACCACTACTATTCCTTTATATTGTCTTTTAAAATTTACAAATGCACCAATTTAGAATTTGGATAAAAGGTTTAGCACTGGGAAACACTTTTTGAAAGATAAAAAGTGCCTTTTATATACAGCTATATGGATCAGACCAAAATGAGGGACAAATGAGGTGGAATGAGGGACAGAGGGACATTGCTCCAAACCAGGGACAGTCCCTCCAAATCAGGGACAGTTGGAAGCTATGCATCGTGTGGATGGCCGGGTGCATGTGCGCCACTTACCTGGGAAAGAGATGGCACCAGGATGCACTATGAGAAGAAGGCAATCCGGTGCAGGTAGGGTGATGCTTTATGTCAGGGGTCTTCAAACTATGGCCCTCCAGTTGTTCAGGAACTACAATTCCCATCATGCCTAGTCATGTCTGTGAATGTCAGAGTTTTACAATGCCTCATGGGATGTGTAGTTCCGCAACAGCTGGAGGGCCGTAGTTTGAGGAAGAGTCAATGCCTTGATAGGTCAGGGCTGTTTTGGTGGCAAAACTACTCAATACTGGGTAGGTGGTCATAATGTTATGGCGGATCGGTGAATATTCAGACCTTAATCCATTCACACCTGATTCTGCAAAGTAAACAGTTCAGGTTTTACAATTTTTTTTTAGCGATTTAAGGGAAATTGTATTGATGATTGGTTGTCACAGGGTACTTGTACCCAATTATGCTGCTTACACAGCTTTATTAAATAAGACGGTCGGAGTTTCAGTGCAGTGGCATCTGTTGTAAGTAGCTTGCCGAAACTGTTCTGAACAGCATGCACTATCTATAATTTGTTGTTCATATACATTTATTGCTACATGATTAGGCTGTCACCAGTTTGCATTAAATAATTATAATATTTATTGTCTAAGTAGTTGTGACATATAAAATGACAAGAGATGATACAAACACAGATGCACAAGGATTTTCTCTGCAGTTAACACTTAGTAAAAAAAAAAATGAAAAAAAAAAAAACTCGGAGAAGTCGATGATCATGCAAAACATTTCATCAAAACAAGTGGCAAAATTGTTAGTGGGGGGAAAAAAAAAAAAGCAGAAAACATCCAAGAGAGTCAAACTTAAAAGTAAATTCGACATCCACATAGTACAGGAAATATCTGCGTTTCATGATTTTCCTTATGAAAGTCAAAGCATGAGGATGCCATCAATTATTTATAGAGCTCTAACAAAAGCCATGTCATTGTTCTTGTTCACAAAAGGCTCAAATAGACAAGCACGGTTCTTACATGTAATGCTGAAAATTGAATATTTATTGAAAACGTTACGCAGTGCCTTTTTTGGTATATTGGTAAGAAGATAAGATACCAGTAACCAATTATTATTCCTATAATATGATGGTAAGAGAAGCATACAATAAGTATAACAAAATATATAAGGGTAAAAAGCAAGGTGACTCCATACCTAATTTTAATGAATTTGTACGACATGTTTTTTTGAAAGTTTAGCGTACCCCCCAGTAAGAGCCACTAGTGAACCTTGTCCTATTTCCCCACTTAGAAAATGGAAAATCCCCAGGGGGTGGGACTTTGGAGGCACTCAAATGGTATTACAATAAAGTGGTTAAAAAATCATTTATTTATATTTTCCTTTTAGATTTACCAAAACCATATAATATGAGGTCAAACCCAAACACTTTTCTTTTTGGTATGCAATCAGGCAGGCCCTGGCACTACATAGTTGAAGGTAAATCTAAAGGGAATTGAATAATGTATGGCCAGCTTTAGGTTCCTCCAGAGATTGCCAGGGGTTACTTGAGCTGTGGTTAATTAACCACTTAAGGACCGAGCCTCTTTTTGAGGTTTGTTGTTTAAAAACAGTTAAAAACTGGGGGTTTTTTTGCTAGAAAATTACTTAGAACCCCCAAACATTATACATTTTTTTTCGAACACCCTAGAGAATAAAATGGCGGTCGTTGCAATACTTTCTGTCACACCGTATTTGCGCAGCGGTCTTACAAGCGCACTTTTTTTTGGACAAAAATAAACTTTTTTGAATTAAAAAATAAGACAGCAGTAAAGTTAGCTCAATTTTTTTTATATTGTGAAAGATAATGTTACGCCGAGTAAAGTGATACCCAACATGTCACGCTTCAAAATTGCACCCGCTCGGAGAATGGCGACAAACTTTTACCCTTAAAAATCTCCATAGGTGACGTTCTACAGGTTGCACGTTTTGAGTTACAGAATTATTGCTCTTGGTCAACCTATTGCGGCAATACCTCACCTGTGTGGTTTGAACACCGTTTTCATATGCGGGCGCTACTCACATATGTGTTCGAGCTCGGCGGGACGGGGCACATTTAAAAAAAAAAAAAAAAAGAAAATTCTTATTTATTTTACTTTTTATTTTTTATTTTTACACTGTTCTTTGAAAAAAGAAATTGTGTCACTTTTATTCCTATTACAAGGAATGTAAACATTCCTTGTAATAGAAAAAAAGCATGACAGGTCCTCTTAAATGTGAGATCTGGGGTCAAAAAGACCTCAGATCTCATATTTACACTAACATGCAATAAAACAATAAAAATAAAATGTTGTCAGTTAAAAAAAAAAAAAAAAAAAGGCCCTTTAAGAGCTATGGGCGGAAGTGACATTTTGACGTCGCTTCCGCCCTGCAATGGTATGGAGACGGGTGGGGGCCATCTTCCCCTCACTCGTCTCCATACCTAGCAAGAAAGAGGATCAGATCGGCTCCGCCGCTGCCCAAGGCTCCGGTAAGTGGGGGAGGGCACCGGAGCGCGGCAGGGGGGGCCTCTCCCACTGCAGATAAAAGTGATCTCGCAGCGAATTCGCTGTAGAGACCACTATTATCAAAAACCGGACCGCCGGCCGAAGAAGAGGATACCGGGGTTATGGCAGCTAGCTGCTGCCATAACAATGATATTCCTCTTCAAAGTTAGGACGTTTATCGGCATGCAGCAGTCCGGAAGTGGGTAAAGCGGAACCTTCAGTCATTTTTTCATCTTTCCATCTATTAAATCTTCTGCCCTTGTTGTTGTTTTATCTTCGGATAGTAAATCATTTTTTTTCTGCCAGTAAATACCTTATAAAGCCTAATTCCTGTTTCTTGTCTGGTAAAAAGCCCAGGCCTATCACATCATGCACAGCTCTCTCTCTCTCTCACTCTCATGAGAGTTTGCCAGGAAGGGAGGGGGGATGAGTGATAAGAGGGCCAATGAGAGCTGCAGAGCTGAAGGTGTGCCTCTGTGTGTCTGTGTAAATCCAGGAAGAGAACAGGCAGCAGCTTCAGCTGCCCACAGTTAAAATGGATGCAGCCAGACTCAGTGGAGGGAGATTTATGCAGCATATTTGGCAAGTACAGAATCACAGTGTATATAAAATAATATGCAAAGTGGTTGGAGGGAAGCTTCAGAATGACAAAGGTGTTTTTATTATAAATTATGTGAGCAGACCGCAGTTCCTCTTTAACCTCCTATTTGATTATGTGTGCAAAATTTTGGGACCAACACTACTTAGCAGCTGCATGACACCAAAAATCTTAGGCTTAAAGTGCTGCTAAACCCATAACAATCAGTCTGTATATGCAGTTAAACATGATTGTTATACTCACTGTGGAATCTAAGAGTTTAATTCTCCGCATTGTGTAAAAAGGCTGTTTGATCCTGTCTTCTCTGATCCTCCCCTTCTTCTACAGTCCCTGATATATTTAGTACAGAGCCTTGGGGGCACTCTGCACATGCTCAGTATGGTGTGTATTGCTAGAGAGTTTTTTTTTTTCTTGGGAGGGTGCATGTAATTGGCACAAGGCGAATCAGCACTGTCCAGACAGAGGGTCAGGGGTCCTGCAGCCTCATAGGACAATCGGGGGAGAATGAAAACTCCTCCTACAAGCTTTAACCAGACACTGATAGAAGTCACAAGACTGCTATATACTGCTGATGAGAAAAGGTGTTTAGCAGTTTATATTTACTAAAATAATTGCATTTCCATGTTCTGTGTACTGTTGGAGACCAGATATAGTGAATGCAGGGTCCTGGGTTTAGTAGGGTTTTAAGGCCACATGTAAACAAGGCGTTTGCTTTTGTTCCCTAAATGCCAGGAACTCCTGGTGGGAGAAAATCTACTTTAAAAATATGCCTTAAGCCACATATTGCGCATGCGTTTAGGCATGTTTACGTGTGATGAGCATTTGAGCGTTAGTGGATTTCATTGGCCAAAATATTAATGAATTATTCATATTATTCATACTAATGGCTTGTAAAATGTGTGTTAGGCACACATATTGGGAGCAAATATTATAAAGTAAATGCATACTAAATTACAAACCACAAATATGAGGGACCAGCTGTCAATAGTAGATACTAAATTACATGTTTGGCTAACACTACTAAGCATGGAAATGCAGAATCACGTATATTTATGTGATTCTGCCCAAAACTGCCACCCTGTAGCAGCAAAAATGCTATAGGGCGGTCAGCAAGTGGTTAAACCATTATAAAAAAAACAGCTGGGTAGGAGCACTTTTGTTCCAGTTGGACATCATATGATGGTCTCTCAGTCGTGCACCTTAGGGGGCGCGCAGGGGCACAATTTATGACCCGCTGTGTCCACCAGACACAGCAGAACACAGGTTATTGTACCGGTCCAGCTCTGGTGTCATGTGATAGCTGTGACCAATCATAGAGACCACATGTACATTTGTACACACTGGCTTTCATTCATAGCCATTCATGTGTACTATTGTGTTCTCTGTGATTGGTCACAGTGATCACATGGTACAGGATCAGAGTGGACCTGTACCATGTGAGTTAACAAAGGGCCAAAATACATCCCTGGGAATTACAGACCAGTTAGCCTAACATCAATAGTATGTAAGCTCTTGGAGGGGATGATAAGGGACTGAATACAAGATTTTAGTAAGGAGAACGGTATCATTAGCGGTAATCAGCATGGATTCATGAAGAATCGTTCTTGCCAAACCAATCTATTAACCTTCTATGAGGAGGTGAGTTGCCATCTAGATAAAGGAAGGCCCGTAGACGTGGTGTATCTGGATTTTGCAAAAGCATTTGACACAGTTGCCCATAAACGTTTACTGTACAAAATAAGGTCCGTTGGTATGGACCATAGGGTGAGTACATGGATTGCAAACTGGCTACAAGGGCGAGTTCAGAGGGTGGTGATAAATGGGGAGTACTCAGAATGGTCAGGGGTGGGTAGTGGGGTCCCCCAGGGTTCTGTGCTGGGACCAATCCTGTTTAATTTGTTCATAAACGACCTGGAGGATGGGATAAACAGTTCAATCTCTGTATTTGCAGACGACACTAAGCTAAGCAGGGCAATAACCTCTCCGCAGGATGTGGAAACCTTGCAAAAAGACCTGAACAAATTCATGGGGTGGGCGACTACATGGAAAATGAGGTTCAATGTAGAAAAATGTAAAATAATGCATTTGGGTGGCAAAAATATGAATGCAATCTATACACTGGGGGGAGAACCTCTGGGGGAATCTAGGATGGAAAAGGACCTGGGGGTCCTAGTAGATGATAGGCTCAGCAATGGCATGCAATGCCAAGCTGCTGCTAACAAAGCAAACAGAATATTGGCATTAAAAAGGGGATCAAATCCAGATATAAAACAATAATTCTCCCGCTCTACAAGACTCTGGTCCGGCCGCACCTGGAGTATGCTGTCCAGTTCTGGGCACCAGTCCTCAGGAAGGATGTATGGAAATGGAGCGAGTACAAAGAAGGGCAACAAAGCTAATAAAGGGTCTGGAGGATATTAGTTATGAGGAAAGGTTGTGAGCACTGAACTTAGCAAAAAAGAGGGTTTCACCATGTCAGATCAGTGTGTTGCTGCCACATCTCTAGTTGTATATCTAGAAAAGAAAACCCCTCCATTGGGACTTTGTAGGCAACAACCACACATGTGTAAATTTAGATAATATAATTTATTAGGTGTACATAAAATCGTTTGGTCATAGGGATGACCGTATGTTTAAAAAGACAACAAAAATGATACAAAAGTGTGCAAAAATTGAAAAGAAAAAAATAAAGAAAAGACAAAAAACGACAGGTTACATGGTTTGCATGACAAAAAGATTGTTGTTACTCTCCGGTACAAAGTGGTCTCCGGTACCGACGCGTTTCTGGTTCAAGCGACTTCATCAGGGATATTTAATAAGTCATACTTTTGTCTTACTACAAAAAATAGAAAAAAAACACATCATAGCAAAAGATGACATGGATATTTGACAACCATAGAGGACAGATGAACAACAGTGGTTGTAAGCGACACCTACCATGCAAAATGTTCCACCGTGCAACTTAGAAAAATTAAGCACTGCCAGATATCAGAAAAAGGACTTGCCTACTGAAATTTGCCTGATGGTCACAAGGAGTCATATGTGGCAAATTGCCAACTAGTGAGTGGCCTGAGTCCTGAACTCAAGAGAACACCTTTGGGATGAATTAGAGCGGAGACTGCGAGCCAGACCTTCTCATCCAACATCAGTGCCTGACCTCACAAATGCGCTTCTGGAAGAATGGTCAAACATTCCCATAGACACACTCCTAAACCTTGTGGACAGCCTTCCCAGAAGAGTTGAAGCTGTTATAGCTGCAACTCTTGAGCCAACTCAATATTGAACCCTACGGACTAAGACTGGGATGCCATTAAATCATGTGCGTGTAAAGGCAGACGTCCCAATACTTTTGGTAATATAGTGTATAACTACAGTACATGTAACATCAAAATACACTTCACCTTCCAAGCCTTCTTTTCCTATATCTATAGTGCAGTAGGTAGTACTGGGACGAGCAAGCCTCTAGAATTTTTACATACTGTATTAGTTAATTAGCAATTCTTACCAAACAAAGACAATCATTCCTTCTTGGACTTGATTGGGACATCTATTAGACATATTTACGGGAAAAGTCAATGGAGAAAGACATTAGAGGCCAACCACAAAGTCAGAGAGAAGCAACCACAGACCAGAGAGAAGTGCTTTATTAGCCAAGAATTGTTTGGTTATTGATCCTGGTCTGTATATTTGTTCCCAGTAGCACTTACACTAATTTTTCTAGTGTAAATATAAGTAAATTTTGAATGGGTGTTGCTCTAAACAATCCGCATGTCCACATCGTGCGGTTTGCTCTGTAATTGTAGTTACGGGAAGATTCAATATCTGGAGCATTGAGAGGAGACAGGGCTGTGGCACGGTAACCACAAATTTGAAACATTGACTTGAGCCCTTTATGAGAAGTTATTAAAGTGTCTCCACCTATCACTCTTCTCCCCGGCAACCGAACCGCACAGATCATCAGGAGGAAGAGAGCAACTAGAAAAATGAGAAGAGGAAATGCTTCACATTGAACTGCATTATCACTGTTTTTTTTTTTGTTTTTTTTTTCAGTCCCACAATTAGATAAAAGAAAGCATCCATGTAAAGTCAATGTAACAAATCCACTGGCTAGGATAGGGTTAGTCCTGATGATTAGAATTCATATATTTAGGGAAAAGAGAAAAAAAAAATATACACCTAAATTTAATAGTACTACTACTACTACTACTACTAATAATAATAATAATGATAATAATTGTATTAACTATTATTATTATTATTATTATTATTATTATTATTATCATTATTATCATTAATAATAACAATAATAATAATAATAATATTATTATTAGCACATATCAACCTTGATTATTATTATTAATAATAATTAGTATTAATATATTTAATGGTCTATGGACTACAAAAAAATATATAAATAAATAATAATATTATTAATAATATTTAGTATTATTAGTACTAAATAATAGTAGTGGTAGTAGTAGTAGTAGCATTAATGATGATGATGATAATGACAATAATAATATATTATTATTATTATTATTATTATTATTAGCAGCACTTATCAACCCTGATTATTTTTATTAATATTAATTAGTATTAATATATTTAAGGGTTTAAGGACTAGAGAAAAAAAAAGGATAAATATTAATAATAATACTTAGTATTATTAGTACTAATAGTAGTAGTAGCAGTAGTAGCAGTAGTAGTAGAAGTAGTAGTAGTTGTAGTAGTAGTAGTAGTAGTAGTAGTAGTAGTATAGTAGCATTAATGATGATAATGACAACAATCAGTGTTGATAATAATAATAATAATAATAATAATAACAAAGTATTATTATTATTATTATTATTATTATTATTATTATTATTATTATTATTATTATTATTATTTTTATCAACACTGATTATTAGTATTATTATTAATTAGCATTAATATATTTAGGAACTAGAGAAAAAAATACACACAGTTAAAATGCATTAATAATAATAAGTATTATTATTATTAGTAGTAGTAGTAGTAGTAGTGGGAGTATTAGAATCAGAATTAACGATAATACTAATAATTATAATAATAATATCGCTACTGTGATGATGATGATGGTGATGATGATGACGATAGGTACTTAATAGGATGAGGATGAGGATGATAATAATATTAAATAATAATAATAATAACAATAATAATAATAATATCAATATTGTATCCTCAACAAGTCTGCGAATATGCCTACAGTATACATGCCAATTGTTATACTTTTTGTTGGAATTCCATAAAACCTGAATACAAGTTTCTTGGAAGAAATAATAATTAATAGTGTTACTGTGATGATGATGATGATGATGGTGATGATGATGAGGATGATGATGATAATGATTATAATTATAATAATCAGTATTGCTGAGTCATCTTATGTGAACTACAGAACACCCCCACCTATGTCAGGCAGATGAGGAGGTGTTCTGTAGCCCTAACACACTTCCTGTCCTAGGGTGACAACACTGCTCTTCCATACAGTGTGGTGATTGGGCATTGTCATCCTAGAACAGTTAAAAAAAAACGAATGCAGCCACCTCATCTAGGGATGGATACGCTGAAATATATTCCATTTTTGGTTTTGGCTTTAGGTAAGCTTTAAAAGTAATGTAATTTCGGGCGTTTTTACAGCCGCTTTTAGGAGCATTTTTTTACAGCTTAAAAACGCCTCTCCATGTTATTCTATGGCCTTGTGCACACACAGAAGTTTTTGAACTGTAAGTGGCATAGGCGTTTTTTAAGCTCCAAAAAACCCCCAGGACCAGCTCGTTCTGAGGCTCCACGCTAGAGCTGTGAAAACACCAGACACCGGTAAAAGCTGTTAAACGTGGCTTAATGCTGTATACAGAGCGTTAAGCCTTGTCGGGCATTTCTCTGTCCCTATTCAAAATCAATGGTTCCCTATGGGAGTCCATTGATTTGAATAGAACTCTCACCAGAAGTCAGATCATGATGATCCAACTTGTGGCACGACTTGTGTGCTGAGGATCAAAATGAAAAAGAAAATTGGTGTGGGGTTCCCCCCCAGGACGATACCAGACCCTTCGGTTTGATATGGATTTTAAGGGGAACCCCGCGCCAAAATAAAAAAAAATGGTGTGCGGTCCCCCCCAAAATCCATACCAGACCCTTATCCGAGCACATAGCCTGGCAGGTCAGGAAAGGGGGTGGGGACGAGCGAGCGCCCCTCTTCTAGACCATACCAAGCCACATGCCCTCAAAATGGGGGGTGCTTTGGGGCAGGGGGGCCCGGCGCCCCCTACCCCAAAGCACCTTGCCCCTATATTGATGAGGACAAGGGCCTCTTCCCGACAACCCGGCAAAAGAGCGAGAAGACAGCAAAAGAGCAAGAAGGTGAATGGGTAGGGGTACGATGTACCCCATACTCATTCACATGGGGTGGGGGGCCAGGATCGGGGGGCCCGCTTGTTAAAGGGGGCTTCCAGATTCCGATAAGCCCCCCAACCGCAGACCCCACCAACCAACGGGCCAGGGTTGTCGGGAAGAGGCCCTTGTCCTCATCATCATGATCCAACATTTGGTGCGACTTCTATTCAAATCAATGGGATCCCATACGGAACCATTGATTTTAAATAGAAGGAGAGAAATGCGGCTGAAAGCTAGACGCGCATTGACGCCAATGCAAAATGCTAATAAAATTGCATTTTTAAGGTGGCTTTTTTCCTGGCGTGGGTACTAGCTTTACAGCTCGTTTTTTATCAAGCCCGTGAGCATGAGGCCTTAGAAAGTGGTGACTAAATAAATAAATAATAAAATAAAACAACTTTGCATAGAGCACTATAGCTCCGAATTTGTATTGATTTTAATCTTAGAAATAAAATTAGTTCTCCTTAAAGAATTTGTAGCAATTCCTATCGATTCTGATAGCACTAGTGAAAGATATATCAATAAAAAAATAAATAAATGATGTTATATGGTCTATGCATGATCAATGAATCTATATTTACTTCAAACTCCGATTTACTTTTAAGATTTTAGATTTGTGGCTGATTATAGTAATCTGATTTCTTCTTAACTGTTGTGGTGGGTTATTACATTTTGCACACGCTTAGGGTGGCCACACCCGATATAATAATTCATTATGACTTAAATGTTTGAATTGAATAAAAATCTGAAAATCACAGACTTTCCATTCCAGTGATTCAGTGAGCTTTTGAATGGCTGGCTTGAAGCCGCTGTATTAAAGAGGAAATCCACCCTTAAAAAACTAAAGTTGTGACAGACCAAAACAGGATAGGGGCTTTTTAGGAGGAACTGCAGGGTAGCCTCTTGCCTACTGACCATTGGCCCTGGCGTTTGAGGGGGCTCTATTGTTTGTGAGGTGTGTGCCTGGGGGTCCTTTGAAGCAGTTTTACTTTGGATCGAAGTCCATGTCTCCCCAAAATACAGATTTGGGAACTCTGTGTTTTGTGGGGTAAAGAATCAACAGCCCAAACCAGCATTGACTGCTTCAACCCCCTCCTAGACTCCCAGACTCAAAGCAGATGGTTATAATTGGCTCAAAACAACCTGATGCTGGGGTCTCCTGCTGTTATGTGTAATCTGCTTATGAAGGTGTTATGTGTTTACTGTTAAGTTTCTTTCTCCTGTTGTGTAATTTCCCCATTTTGTGCCTCCTAGGTGTGAATTCCCATTGTTAATCGAGTTAATTGAGTCACCTGTTGTTTCTGTCTGTCTGCTAATCCTCCTGGAGATGTGATTAGTCTTGTGACAACTTTACCTTGTTACCTAACCATTGTGGGATGTTTACCCCAATATGTAATAATTGCTTATATTTTTCATGTTTTGAAGTCTATAAAAACCTGTATTTCTGTACAATAAATTAATTCCTTGAGTTTTTACCTCAACATCTTGTCCGTGTACGATGCTTGGAGTAAAGGGCTGGTATTATCTCGGTTTTCTGGAAGGGTTTGGGGGGCAGGAGGCACTGTTTGGCAGAGGCACCAGACGGGGTGCCAGGCATTCCATTACAAGAGTAAAGAAAAAAAACAAAAAAAACACATACTTACTAGGCAATGGTGTCCAGTGTTGTCTTGCTTGTAGGGAAAGTGCTCAGTCTTCTATACTACTGACCATTGCTGGAAGGGTTTGGAGGGCAGGAGGCACTGTTTGATGAAGGCACCCAGGCGGGGTGCCAGGCTGTCCATCACAAAAGTAAAAAACAAACAAAATAAAAAAAACAACATATATTTACTAAACAATGGTGTCCAACGTTGTCTTGCTTGTAGGTAAAGTTCTCCATGTTGAATTAATTTCCAGTGCATGTGCAGACACACTGCAAGGATCTTCATCAGGTCTACAGGGGTTTTGGGCTTTTCAAAGCAGAGCATTCCATTGTTACCCACCATTATTGATAAGTTAAGGTTCAGGCTCAACCCAGTTTGTCCTGAACTCAAGGGAAACTGTCACAAAATAGTGGGCTGCAGGCCCAATCCTCTGTGGCTGGGTAATTATATCTATATCTACATTATAAATTCTGTCTATGGCATGGCCATGTGACCATATTAGGTCTATGAAGCCACCAGCATCCTTGAACCTTGTTACATGCAGCTGTGGGGCAAGGAATTCCCCAGCCACAGCTAATTGGGCCAGCCGCCTGCTATCATGTAACAGCTTCCTGAGGGTTCAGCCTGAACCTTAGCTCATCACTACTGACCATCTGTTCCTGGAGCTGACTTTTTTTGAAGCATGCAAATGCATTGTTTGAAAGAAAGTGCAAGAATCAACCTTGCGTTATATTACTCACGTTCAATGCACCCCTTTACCCAGAGATATAATAATGCCTAGGCATACACCATTAGAAAAAAACAAAAATTAGTCCTAGGAGTGATTGACATTCCCAGGGGAAGATATACAGGCACATGATACAGGTGCTGTTCCCCTGTGGATTTATGCAGTTGGAGCTGAGAAATGGATGAGCTCCTTGCTGTGCTTTAAATAGGCTATAATTATGAGTGAATGTGACTATTGATGACAAGTATACCATACCAGTATTCATTTGCCCCTAGAGGCTAAACTCTTTTTGTTATATATTTTAAATTATGTCCCTGAGTCTAGTTAACTCGGTGCTGTGGCGCCCATCTGGGGAAGGTCCTGTGCAGGTGGTGGCATATGTCCGGATCAGGGAGATTTGTTCCTATACCCCACCCCATGTGTGTCCTGAGGAAGCGATCCAGCGAAACGCGTTGACGCATAGGGGTTCACGCATGTTCTGATGTCATGTTGTTGAAACGTCATTTTCTCTCCCGTTGGGTATATGTAACGTCCTCCTTTTCTGGCCATTACGTGGCCGCTAGTGCACAATACCTTTTTATGAATATTTTATATTGTATATGTGCATATATTGATGTTTAATAAAATTTTACTTTTTATAAAAAGCATATTTTTGTTCCAATCTGCCTCCAAAGTCCGACCTAGAGGGTTCCTTTTTTTTTCTTTTTACAACGAGTCCTAGGAGTGGAAAAAGCCACTTAGTTCTACACTCACTTTAGTGGAAGTTCATCCAAAAAAAAACCATACGTATAAAAATAGACCCCACCAGGATAAAGGGACCTCAAAGGCTACTATTGTAGTATAAAATATAATTTATTGGACATCAAAAGTACAAAAAACATAAAACCTATAGGCCAAGTCAGTCAGCTAACCCATGGAGGGGGATCCCCAGTCCCCCAAAACAGCCCCCTGCCCCTACCCCCCATCCCACTCAAGAAACTCCCCCATCCAGAGGACCCTCCCCTCACTCCAATGTCCCAGAAAGGAGCTCTGTCACCTAATCTCCCCTCAAAACCCAGCTCTCCCCTCCACTGGCCGGTGGAAACCTCTAAAAACACTCAAAGGGGAGATTAGGTAACATGGCCTATGAGTTTAGTGTGTTTTTTTGTACTTTTGATGTCCAATAAATTATATTTGTATGCCGCAATAGTAGCCTTTGAGGTGCTTTATCCTGGTGGGGTCTATTTTTATATATACCAATTAAGCCTATTATCCTTGATTAAAACTGTCTAGCAGCTGGCCAATTTTACACTGCTGTCTCCTCTTGTGTAGTAAAACCCCATCCTTTGCTCTTTGTCTCCATTAAGTTTGGGCCTCGCATTGCTCATTAAAATTTCTCTGCTGCTAGCCAAAGTTACACTTCTGTATCATCTGTGGTTTCCTGTAGTGAAAAAGCTACCTGTGCTCTCTGTCTCTAGTGCATTTTGGCCCATTATTTCTGTTTTAAAACTGTCCTGTTAATTGACACTTTTACACTACTGTATACTCCGTGGTATCTTTATTCCCGTAATAAACCCCCAGTCTGTACTCTATGTTTCCAGTAAATTTGGGTCTAGCCTTGCTATTTAAAGCTGCTGCTGGCCAACTTTACACTGCTGTGTCATCTGCAGTCTTTTAGTTTCTGTAGTAAAACATGCCTACTATTTTTCTCTAGTACATTTTGGACAAATCTCCCACATTAAAAAATTATAATACAGCTAGACAATTTTACACTGCTGTATTATCTGCAGTCTTTTGAATTTAATGAGAATTTGAGAGCAAGCAGCAGGACAGTTTTGCATCAGCAAGAACAAGGGCAGACACAGTGAACTTGTCTATTTGCTGGCCAAATCTGGTCTATTAAAGTTGTTGTAAACCCTAACATTCTTACTCAGGTAATACACAGCAATGAAACCAAACCTCCTACATAAATTAAACAAAACCAAAGTTGTACCTGTCTATCTGCAGTCTTCTCTTCTTTACAGCTGTTCAAAGCGCTGAATTTTAAAGCATTTCTGAGAGTTCAGAAATTGGGGTGGAGATCTGAAGTTACACTCTGCATAGCTCAGTGATGAGAGGTCTGAAAGCTGATTGAAGGGAAAAGACACACAACCCTCAACAGAGCTCACAGGAACAGAGCTGAATCTGTCAATCACAGACCACATGCTGGAGATCCCTCCTTTCTCTTGGTGTCAGGGCACACTATAGAGGGATATTCTTTGCTCATATTTCATGTCTGAAGTTTACAACCACTTTAAATGAAAAAGCACATATCCCTGCTAAAATTAACTGTAAAAAAAAGACTACCATATGTATGCTTATTGTCGAATTTACTATTTATTTATTTTTTATAGTTTTTGCAATTTTTGCAATTTTGCCCCCAAAGACTTTATTGGGATTTGGCTGAACCCTTGACGATTGGATCCGGGGGAGATTTACCACTCACCAACCCTCAGAAACCAGTAAATGACTATTCCCATCTTTTAAAAGTAATTGAGCCTGAGATTTGGAGGAAGAGTCAAGGGGGGGGGAAGACATGGCTAAATTTGGGGGGTGACCGCGGCACATGAATGAAAGGTTGTAATGGTATAATGTACATTGGAGAAACATGGAGATAAAAGGGTCCTGATTTGATACTGACAGGGAAGGAAACTGTAGTAAACAAACAACAATCCCTGCTTGAGTTTTCCAGTTTTTGACTACAAAACACCTCCCTCCTCTCCTAATATCCATAATATAAGGGGGAGGTGTTCTGCAGTTGGGAAAGGGGGTCTTCAGGCAGTAGAGCAGGGGCACTGATTTCAGCCCAAAACAGGAAGTTTGAAGCTTACTGGATTTCTAGTAGATCGATGAGTATGTTTTTGTACCATTTATGAGACAAAACATGAAGAAATGTGCATGTATTGCCGAGATATATATTATCACGGGATTTATATGGTGCCAACAGTTTGCGCAGCACTTTACAAGATGAGGGCAAACAGTTTGGTTACAATACAATTCAATACAGGAGGAATCAGAGGACCCTGCTCGTTAGAGCTTACAATCTAAAAGGGAGGGTCAAGTGATACTAAAGGTAATAACTGTGGGGGATGGGCTGGTGGAGAAAATAAAAGTATAGTTGTTAGGTGGGGGCGGGATAGGCTTTCTCTGAAGAGAAAAGTTTTCAGTGATCGCCTAAAAGTGGATAGTGTTGGCATAGTTGCCAACATTGTAAAAAAAAAATGTGGGACACTTTTGTGGCTGTAGGCGGAGCTGTCCAATAATTAGGGGGCGGGGCATTCGTCAGCAGGCGTGGCCTAGCAAAAATAGGCAAGTGCGGCGCGCGAAGCACGTCGCGGCGAAAATGGGCGTGGTTTATGAGAAATTGTGGGCGTGGCTTAAATGGGCGTGGCTCTACAGGGTGTGGTTAGAGTCTGAAATGAATGAGGGATGGAGAGGGAGAGAGAGGGGGAGAGAGAGGGAAATGACGGGACAGCAGCCCCAGATCCTACACAATAAAAAAATGTGTATTCTAGAAAGTTTAACAATCAGCAGAAAAAGATACTCCAAACACCTGGTGTTAGCACTTCAATCATCCCGGCACCATGGTTGTTATGGTGTCAGGATGATTGAAGCGCATTATTTCTATTATTACATTGTAATATAAAATGAAATCATTCAACTTACCATAATGCAGAATCAGTGGGATCCCTGAGCGTGTCACCAGCCGTCCGTCCTTGCTTCAGATGTCCGAGCAGAGTCCGTCCTTGCATCAGATGTCCCCAGCGGAGCCCCCCTCACACCAGGAGTCCCCGGCGGAGCCCCCCTCAAACCAGGAGTCCCCGGCGGAGCCCCCCCTCACATCAGGAGTCCCCGGCGGAGCCCCCCCTCACATCAGGAGTCCCCGGCGGAGCCCCCCCTCACATCAGGAGTCCCCGGCAGAGCCCCCCTCACATCAGGAGTCCCCGGCAGAGCCCCCCTCACATCAGGAGTCCCCGGCGGAGCTCCCCCTCACATCAGGAGTCCCCGGCGGAGCTCCCCCTCACATCAGGAGTCCCCGGCGGAGCCCCCCCTCACATCAGGAGTCCCCGGAGGAGCCCCCCCTCACATCAGGTGTCCCCGGCGGAGCTCCCCCTCACATCAGGAGTCCCCGGCGGAGCCCCCCCTCACATCAGGTGTCCCCGGCGGAGCCCCCCCTCACAATCAGGAGTCCCCCCTCACATCAGGTGTCCCCGGCGGAGCTCCCCCTCACATTAGGAGTCCCCTGTGCCCCCCCTCACATCAGGTGTCCCCAGTGCCCCCCCCTCACATCAGGTGTCCCCAGTGCCCCCCCTCACATCAGGTGTCCCCAGTGCCCCCTCACTCACATCAGGTGTCCCCAGTGCCCCCCCTCACATCAGGTGTCCCCAGTGCCCCCCACTCACATCAGGTGTCCCCAGTGCCCCCCACTCACATCAGGTGTCCCCAGTGCCCCCCCTCACATCAGGTGTCCCCCAGTGCCCCCCCCTCACATCAGGTGAGCGGGGCAGGGGGTGGGCGGCGACGCAGAAGCTTCGTCTAGCCCCCCCCAGCCGTCTTCCTGAACTTCCACAAAATGGCGGCCGGCGGAGACAATGTCTCCGCCGGCCGCCGACCTCTAGCGGCGGCGGCAGTTTTGAAAAAGGGAACCGGATTTTTCGGGACATTTCCCGGGACACCACAAATCCGGGAATGAAGTCCAAGTCCCGGGAATGTCCCGGGAAATCCGGGACAGTTGGCAGCTATGTGTTGGAGATAGTCGGATAGATTGGGGTAGGGAATTCCAAAGGATGGGAAAGGCGCAGGAGAAGTCCTGGAGGCGAGTATGGGAGTAAGTGACTAGAGAGCAGGAGGTCTTGGGAGTAACGAAGAGGACGATTTGGTTGGTATTTTGAGATTATTTGGGTGAGTGAAGGCCAGTGGAGGGATTGGTAGGGAGGAGTAGCAGACGCTGAGTGGTTTGTAAGGTCTGAAGGAGGGATAGTCTATGTAAAGGTAATCCAATAGGGAGGGAGTTGCTGAGACGAGAGATGATCAGGGAGTGAATTAGAAGCTTTGTGGTTTCATTGGTTAGGAAGGGACGTAATTTTGCGGAGGTTGAGGCGGCAAGCTTTAGAAAGCAATTGGATTTGGGGCCGAAAGTAGAGCTTAGAGTCCAGGATAACTCCTAGCATCCTGACACGCGGGGACGGGTTGATGGTTGTGTCATCGATCTTGGCAGAGAAGTCAGAGGAAGGGGCACGAGGGAGAAGAAATATTATGAGCTGGTTGTGGTTTAGATTGAGTTTGAGGAAGTGGTGAAACACCCGGACAGATATGTCTGTTAGTAAATTAGTGATACCTGAGGAGACTGATAAAGTGAGCTGAGGGGTGGAGAGATAGATTTGGGTGTCATCAGCGTTGTCCCCCCTATCCCTGTCTCCACCCCCTATTCATGCACCCGGCCCCTTTCAGGACGACAGGTGCATGGATTCCTATGGCGGGGGTGGTTTCTTTTGAAGAACCTGATTAGAGCCAGAGGCTCTAATAGGCTTCAAAAAAGGGTGGGCTCGGGGCGCAGAGCGTGCACCCCTATCCCACCCAATTGTGTGACCATAGCTATTTTCACACTAAAGTTCCTTTAGTCCAATCAGCAGACATGTCGGTGAGACCTGTTTCCCAATTGGTCAAAGCGCCAGGCGATCCTATTGGATGCCTGGTGCTTAGGAAGACAAGACACACACTGTAGCGACAACTCTACCGCCGCTGCTGCCCACACACGAGACACAGGACTCAGATGAGACTGCCTGCAGCCCCGCACACAGGAGGAGACTGCCCGCAGCCCCGCACACAGGAGGAGACCGCCTGCAGCCCCGCACACAGGAGGAGACTGCCCGCAGCCCCGCACACAGGAGGAGACTGCCCGCAGCCCTGCACACAGGAGGAGACCGCCCACAGCCCCGCACACAGGAGGAGACCGCCCGCAGCCCCGCACACAGGAGGAGACCGCCCGCAGCCTCGCACACAGGAGGAGACTGCCCGCAGCCTCGCACACAGGAGGAGACTGCCGCAGCCCCGCACACAGGAGGAGACTGCCCAAGGCCCCACACACAGGAGGAGACTGCCCAAGGCCCCACACAGGAGGAGACTGCCCGCATCCCCGCACACAGGAGGAGACTGCCGCAGCCCCGCACACAGGAGGAGACTGCCCGCAGCCCCGCACACAGGAGGAGACCGCCCGAGGCCCAGCACACAGGAGGAGACCGCCCGAGGCCCCGCACACAGGAGGAGACTGCCTGCAGCCCCGCACACAAGAGGAGACTGCTGCAGCCCCGCACACAGGAGGAGACTGCCTGCAGCCCCACACACAGGAGGAGACTGCCCGCAGCCCCACACACAGGAGGAGACTGCCCGCAGAACGGCACACAGGAGGAGACCACCCGCAGCCCCGCACACAGGAGGAGACTGCCCGCAGCCCCGCACACAGGAGGAGACTGTCCGCAGCCCCGCACACAGGAGGAGACCACCCGCAGCCCCACACACAGGAGGAGACTGCCCGCAGCCCCGCACACAGGAGGAGACTGCCCACAGCCCCGCACACAGGAGGAGACTGCCCACAGTCCCGCACACAGGAGACACCACCACAGCCCGGTAAGCGCCAGACCTCCCGCAGGGGGTCCCTGGATGCTGTAGGTGCTGTGCCACCGTGGGTGGCGGGGGGTGGGTGCTGGTTGTTTGACACCCCCCAAAAAACACCAGCCATCACTGGTCAGAGTAGAAATTATATTGAAAGCCATGGGAGGCTATTACCTGACCCAGGAAGCAGGTGTAGATCGAGAATAGGAGAGGTCCAAGAACAGAACCTTGACATACATTTTTAAAACAGCTTTTGAATTATCAACTGCATTGTCCAGAGCAACTAATCCCATTCCAACTTTATCATTCAACTGCAATTGCAATACAGGTTTCAAATTGATTAGTTGCATTCTTATAGCCATAGATGGACCCACAAAGGTCCTTATATTTTAGCACAGAGCACATCTGCCGTTGTGCCTGTAAGATTACATCATCACTACATGCATGGTGATGTCACAATGTCAAGTTCAATGAAGTAACATACACAATTCCAACTTTTTTATTTCTATTGAGATATTGGTAACCTATACTATACATGAAGATGTGATGACTTCTTAGTGGAAGCCTTCAAGTAAGACATTTCCCTTAAACATAGACCAGTGCAAAACCCTCCTAAAGTGGCACTCTACAGTATATGGTGAATAGGAACTCATACTCCCTCTAGACCAGGCCTGCCAGGCAGGTCATCAGAGGTGCCTTGTTTCTTTTAAAAATCATGTAAGTCAAAATTTGTTCCACTTGATTTTATCTGATGGTTTTGTATACAGCTTTAAGTGATATTAAAGATTTGGTTTAATTTTTTTTAAATAACAAATATATCATACTTACCTGGTCTGTGCAGTGGTTTTGCACAGAGCAGCCTGATCCTCTTCTTCTTGGGTCTCCCTCCAGCACTCCAGGCCTCATCCTCCTGGCTAGTGCCCCCATAGCAAGCAGCTATGGTGCCAGCTGCTTGCAAATATGTGGCCTATCAGCGGGTGGGCCTTGGCGTTGAGCGGCCGCATATTTGCATGAATTGAGGTCCTGACACACTTACTGGCGGCTAACAGAAAGCTTGCAATCACTACTTGCGACCAGAAGCTTTCCGATCCTGTGACTGCTGTGACAACCAATTGTGGCAAAGTAAAAGAACCAAGTGCCAATGGATATGAAATGTAATAAGCACAATACCAGTCCAGCTGCAGTAGAAAAAATTGTCAAAATGGCAAAATATAGAAAATAGTCACCGTGACACACTTCCACCCAAACGAACACAGGGAATCGAGCAGCACTTCGTTAGAGGTAATTGCCACCATTGTGGGCCGCTTTCCCCCCAAAAAATCACCTGTTACACACGCCAGGTGCCAGGATGTTCAGGCACCTTAACATGTGAGTGATACTTTTTAAAGTTTTGGAATTATATTTTACACAATGAGGATTCTTTTGGTTTGTTTATCTGTATGAGGAACTGCACTGCATGAGACACCAGCAGCGAATCTCTACAGGGGTCTCCCCACATGCTTAAAGGACCATACTAGCGATAGTTGGTCAACTCTGGGGGGTAAGTTTACATCTATGTGGGGCACCCAAGTCTGAGCTCATTGAAGCACGATATACAGTGGGGACAGAAAGTATTCAGACCCCCTTACATTTTTCACTCTTTGTTATATTGCAGCCATTTGCTAAAATCATTTAAGTTAATTTTTTTTTCCTCATTAATGTACACACAGCACCCCATATTGACAGAAAAACACAGAATTGTTGAAATTTTTGCAGATTTATTAAAAAAAGAAAAAAGAAAAACTGAAATATCACATGGTCCTAAGTATTCAGACCCTCATATATTTAACTCAGGTACTGTCCATTTCTTCTGTTCTACACCTTCATTTGAGTCCAGCTGTGTTTGATTATACTGATTAGACTTGATTAGGAAAGCCACACACCCGTCTATATAAGACCTTACAGCTCACAGTGCATGTCAGAGCAAATGAGAATCATTAGGTCAAAGGAACTGCCTGAAGAGCTCAGAGACAGAATTGTGGCAAGGCACAGATCTGGCCAAGGTTACAAAAAATTTCTGCTGCACTTAAGATTCCTAAGAGCACAGTGGCCTCCATAATCCTTAAATGGAAGACGTTTGGGACGACCAGAACCCTTCCTAGAGCTGGCCGTCCGGCCAAACTGAGCTATCGGGGGAGAAGAGCCTTGGTGAGAGAGTTAAAGAAGAACCCAAAGATCACTGTGGCTGAGCTCCAGAGATGCAGTCGGGAGATGGGAGAAAGTTGTAGAAAGTAAACCATCACTGCAGCCCTCCACCAGTCGGGGCTTTATGGCAGAGTGGCCCGACAGAAGCCTCTCCTCAGTGCAAAACACATGAAAGCCCGCATGGAGTTTGCTAAAAAAACACCTGAAGGACTCCAAGATGGTGAGAAATAAGATTCTCTGGTTTGATGAGACCAAGATACAACATTTTTTTGGCCTTAATTCTAAGCGGTATGTGTGGAGAAAACCAGGCACTTCTCATCACCTGTCCAATACAGTGCCATCAGTGAAGCATGGTGGTGGCAGCATCATGTTGTGGGGGTGTTTTTCAGCTGCAGGGACAGGACGACTGGTTGCAATCGAGGGAAATATGAATGCGGCCAAGTAGAGGGATATCCTGGATGAAAACCTTCTCCAGAGTGCTCAGGACCTCAGACTGGGCCGAAGGTTTACCTTCCAACAAGACAATGACCCTAAGAACACAGCTAAAATAACGAAGGAGTGGCTTCACAACAACTCCATGACTGCCCAGCCAGAGCCCTGACTTAAACCCAATTGAGCATCTCTGGAGAGACCTAAAAATGGCTGTCCACCAACGTTTACCACCCAACCTGACAGAACTGGAGAGGTTCTGCAAGGAGGAATGGCAGAGGATCCCCAAATCCAGGTGTGAAAAACTTGTTGCATCTTTCCCAAAAAGACTCATAGCTGTATTAGATCAAAAGGGTGCTTCTACTAAATACTGAGCAAAGAGTCTGAATACTTAGGACCATGTGATATTTCAGTTTTTCTTTTTTAATAAATCTGCAAAAATGTCAACAATTCTGTGTTTTTCTGTCAATATGGGGTGCTGTGTGTACATTAATGAGGTAAAAAATAACTTAAATGATTTTAGCAAATGGCTGCAATATAACAAAGAGTGAAAAATTTAAGGGGGTCTGAATACTTTCCGTCCCCACTGTATAAGCTTTAAGCATGAGCACTTTATATCACTATATTACTGGGACTGTTCTATATTTGTGTATATCATTTTTACTGGAACTAGCGCAGTGGACTGTTTTCTATAGCCAATGATGGCAGTCACATGATCATAAACCCAGCCCCACCTCCCAGCATCTAAAAACTCTCAAAGGGCCTGGAGGCGCATAGGGGTTAGCAATAGTTTATTGCGCCTTAAAAGTCCATTTGTGTAGTCACTAACATATCTGAGATTTTGTAGGATGTTACACCCTATGTAGTTAATGTGCACCCACTATTGCCGCCCTGTGACAGTGCGCTACTTGTAATTCCCTATTCCGCCTGTATGATCAGCTGGTAGAAGTGCTTGCTGGTTGATTGGGACTCCTGGTGGGGTGGAAGATCCCGATAAAGCCGCAGAAGGTGGCAGGAGGGGGGACGCCCCCTCCTGCTGCTTGTAAAAGTAATCCAGCAGCTAGTTAGCTGCTAGGATTGCTTTTACAAGAGAGCCTACCATCGGCTCTAAAAAACAGTACCACGGTATAACCGCTTGAAGTCTAGAGATGTACAGGTATGTCACTAGTTGGAAAGGTAAAGGTAGCACCTATAGAATTTTTCTTTTTCTTGTGTTTAGTTCTATGGAGCTGAGGATGTGGTGCCCATAACTACCCATTAGTTGGCTTACAATTTTTTGCACAGAGCACATCTGGCCATTGTGCCTGTAAAATGACATCATTGCTACATGAATGATGATGTCATAATGTCAAGTTCAAAGAAGTAACACACACCAGCCATACTGATGGCAGTGTGCTCCTTGAGCCCCAACCTCCAAGGGCATGCTTCTGGTTTCCATCAGCCTTCCAAACACATGGCCTTAGGCTTCACATCCTGAATCAACACATGTTCTTTCTTGAAAACAACTTGTCAGATAATCATTTACATGCAGTCATCTTTACACCAAAAAGAACAGGCTCTGAGTCCTCTTTGGGTTTTCGAGAAATGTTTCATCGCCCTTGTAGTATGTGCAGAGACATAACGCGGAAGTGTTTGAATCCAGGCTCTCTAGTTGGACGCTAGTGCTAGAACACAGGTTTTTCCATTTGGGAAGAATTGGGGCCATGTGTTGTTCATGCACAGAAATGCTCTCACGACAGCTGTACATTGAGTTTTCTGGATTCCACAGTTGACGTGTGGCAAGCCGAGCCAAACATGTCCTTTCCTTGGCTGGCGTAATGAATTACAGTGTGGCGTTTTGTAGTAATCATCAGTTACGATGCCAGTGTACGAGCACTATGCTGTACAATTTTACAGCACGATTCTCTTTTCATAATTGGATCAAGATTTACAACCTCTGATGAGTTAAATAATTTTATACAAAGAATGCCAACAGGGAAAATATGCCACCGAATTTCCTGCAATGTTCGTTTGTCTCTTTTACTGTATCTCCACATGCACAGATTGGAAATGACTGGAAATAAGGAGATGTATTTTTTGCTTCTTAGTTATATACCTTATCATATGATTGTCTGTTTGCATTTGTTTTATATGCATAGTAGATCAACAGAGGAAAAGAGAAAAAGCAAGGCATTTGTTTACACTTGAACCTATAGGACTGGCCATACACACTTAGATTTTTTTTGTTCAGCCTGCAGCCTGCAAATACAGGTTCCTCCATCTACGCTTTACATGCCTGGAGTTTGCATGTTCTCCCTGTGCCTGCATGGGTTTCCTCAGGCTACTCCAGTTTCTTTCTACACTCCAAAGACATGCTGGTAGGTTAATCAGATCATGTCTATAAAATTGGCCCTAGTATGTGTTTGTAAGCACGTTGGGACCCTACGGGGTAAATGACCACACTATATCAAGATACAACTCAACTCAATGAGTTTAATGATGCCCCTTTAAACACTTAACACTAAATAACATACCTGTACTTCACCCAAGTTTGAGTGGTTATACCGAGATGATGCTTGCAGCTGCATCATTCTGGATTAATTTTTTCAGCCGGTGGTCAGATTTCTTGTAAAAGCAATCCTAGCGGCTAATTAGTCCCTGGATTGCTTTTACAAGCTGCCTATTGCTATCACAGGGGATATTTATATTCCCTGTGGTAACAATAAAAGTGATAAGAAAAAATTAAATCATAAAAATAAAATAAATAACAAAAAAAATGAAAGTGCCCCTGCTCCCCCAAAAACCACCCCCTTCCCCATGCTCGCATGCGAAGGCAAACACATGTGTCGGTATGTAAACAGCAATCACACCACACATGAGATAACACCGCAAACGTCAGATTGAGAGCTAGAATTCTATTCAGGCAGCACTGGTGGGCACTGATGAGGCGGCACTGGTTGGCACTGAGAGGTGGCACTGGTGGGCACTCAGAGGTGGCACTGATGAGTGGCACAGATGGCTGGCACTGGTGAGCTTTAATAGGTAGCACTCTTAGGCACTGATGGGTGGCACTGATAGCTGGCACTGATGGGTGGCACTGATGGGCACTGATGGGTGGCAGTAATGGGAACTTGTAGGTGACACTGATAGGCAACACTGCTAGATGGCACAGATGAGGCACTGATTGGCATCACTGGTGGCCATTAAAAGGTGGCACTCTTGGGCATTGATAGGTGGCACTGATTGGTGGCACTGATATTGACTGGTGGGCACCGATTGATGGCACTGTGGGCACTGACAGGTGGCACTGTCAGGCGGTACTGGTGGGCACAGATGAGGCGGCTATGCCTTTTCCTCTTTGGGACTGAAGAGGAAGCCGGTGATCGGCTTTTTTTTCTCCTCACGTTTTCAGTGTGAGGAGAAAAAGAAATGATTACCGAGTTTCTGTTTACATCACGTGTTCAGCTGTCATAGGCCGACAGCTGATCACGTGGTAAGGGGCACGGATCGGCCCCTTACTCCGATCTTTGATCACCCGAGTCTCATTTAGACCTGCGGGTCACGCCCGGGAAGCGAGAAAAGGGGAGGACTTCTATTGACAGTATCCCGGCAATGTAGTTCCACGCTGTAGCCGTCATTCGGCTATAGCGCGGACGGGAAGAGACTAAACAGGGGCTACTATGTCAATTTTGTTTTGACTGGTCTGTAGTTATCTCAGAATGATTGTACAGTTTTTCACCTGGTTTTTCCATTTGTTTAAGTTGGTTCAGTTGGTTGGTTGATTTCTCACTGCCACCAGTAGATCACTGGTATCACTGGTCTTCTGATTCCTCGTGTACAAAATTGTATTGTAATTGTAATGTCTGCCTTCATTTTGTAAAGCGCTGAGCAAACTGTTGGCGCTATATAAATTCTGCATAATAATAATAATAATATGACATTTCATATGCTGAGGCCTATGGAGGTGCTGTTGGATGAAGCTCTGCTGTTAGGCCCAATAACCTCTTTGGGGCCTAATGTGTGCTAAAGTGGTCCTGAAACTGTCATGCCTGGTCTGGAGGAAGCTGTGCTAAGGAGTACACCTAGGGGAGGCCCTTTGTTGGAGAGATCCAAGAAGAAGGCTGGTATCTTAGAAGGTCCTGGTGACTCTCTTGTAGAATGCACTGAAATTTGGGAATGTGCTTACATTGTTGCTGCGCCAGCTTAAAAGTTCTGACACTGTGAAGCTGGACATTGATCTGGATCTGGAGGGTCTGTAAGTGATCTGCTATGGTATCTGGGACCCCTAACCCTCACCTTCTTAACCGTTCTGCAATAAAACTTTAAAAATACAAAAGTGACTGGTGTCCAATAGTCTTTCTCTGTCCCATTATTATAGCTATGAACTCTGGGGTGAAGTGCTGCTTCTGGAGGTGCTATCCTGCCTTAGGGGTGCTACACTGTAAAAATGAATAACTATATTGGTTTAAAAAACATCATCATGCTATTCTTTATGTAGAACCCTTGAGTGTGCTAGATGTAGATAGTTTTTTTTGTAGAGTAAACTGTAGTGTAGCAAAAATCTAACTTGGCTGAGAGCCATGCCTGGGTTGAATCTGGGTCAGGGCTGAGTGTCTCCCCCTGCTTTCTGGAACCTTGGAGAATCTTCCAGAAGTAGTGGGTGTAGGCTAGGAGGAGTTGCTTGGCATATTGATAAGGACCTCAGCCAATTCCCTGCAAATGTGCTGGCAGGGGGTAGGCCCCTCATAAATAGGGATGATTCATGTCAGCAGGGGCAGTCGGGTGGAAGTTGGAGATGGAGTGCTGAGGAGGCTGTTGGAGGCCCTTGCAGGGCTCAGGTGATGGAAGGATCCCCCGCAACACATGGAGGAACCCCTTCCTGGAGGCACAGGAGCAAGGAGAGGACAGTGGGAGCAGGTCAGCCCTCCTGAGAAGTCAGCCGGGTGGGCTGGTGAGTGATCAGTCTGGGAGGACTGAGGAGAGAGAGTGTCAGCTTGGGAATACTGTGGAGAACTTAGCAATGAGGGCTAGTAAATAGGGGCAGCTGCAGCCAGGCAGGCTGGCAGTGCTTAAAGAGGTGGTGCTGGGATTAGTAGCCACAGGGATGTATACTGGACACTGAATTTTGCTACACACCTAACGGGGCCTCGAGTTCCTGCCTATAACAGGCTTTTGCTCAAAATCTGACTGTTGTGTCAGATCCATCCACAGTGTGCCAGCTGGAGTTCTGCAAGCAAGTGTGCTGGAGGAAGTAAGGAGTGTATATAGCCTGTATACAGTGGAACCTCGGATTGGGAGTAACGCGGTTAACGAGTGCTTCGCAATACGAGCACTGTATTTTCAAAAATCGTAACTCGGGTGGCGAGTGTTGTCTCGCAAAACAAGCACGATTTGGGCCAAAGCGGTGTGCAGTACCGCTTTTGGGCTGAGGTGGGGGGCGCCGGAGCCGAGCAGAGCCGAACGTCTTGTTCGGAAATGCATGGAAAGGCCCGAGTACAGCACAGCTGACCTCGGCAAATCTCGGGTAGTAAGTCTTTCCGAGGTTTCCCGAGGTCAGCCGAAGTGTCCTCGGGCCTTTTTGGCCGTTTCCGAGGCTCTCCGGTGCCCCCCGCCTCTGGCCGCATGCGGTATTGCATCCCATTGAAGTCAATGCGGAACAAATTATTTTAATTTCTATGGACTTCAATGGGAAAACTCGCTTTGATATGCAAGTACTTTAGATTACGAGCATACTCCTGGAACGGATTATGCTCGTAATCCGAGGTTCCACTGTATAGGAGAAGTTGTTCCTGATGTTGTTTGAAGTGAAGTAGGCATCTCCATAACTCCCAAGCCCTATTCAAGTTCTAACCCCTCAATAAAATAACAAAAACAAAGCACTGGGACTTAGGAATGACTGTGAAAATTCAGTGTGCCTGACTGTGCAGGGTGGGGGATCCCAGTTCATCTGCGGCCCTACATTTATTTTCTGGGATAGTCCTAAATCTGGGACCTAAGGTTTTGTACAATAGTCAGGTGAATTTTTCCAGGGATCTGTACTAGAAAAGTTGACAGGTATAATGTCCACCCCGTATTTCAGGGAGTTATATACCCGTAATTCATGAAATGAGAATAATTAATAACATGAACTTTTTAATGAACGCTTCAATTGTTTGCACATACAGAAGCCGTTAAAAGGAAATGTCAGTCAAGGAGATATAATAAACATACACAGCTTAAGGATCTCAAGGAGGCAGTAAAGATTTTAAGGAGTTAATAAGGAAGGCTGAGTAATCAATACCAACATACAACATTACTCTTGTTTTTGATTGATATACTTTCTCATTAAAAATAACGTCAATCCGGAGTTCAAAACTTTGCCTATTAATACATCTCTAATTGATACTATCAGTTGCCAAGTCTTGCTATGGATTCAATCAATCCCACACAAATCCTGTTCTTCATTGACTTTTGTGCTGTTGATAGAGATTGAATTGTGATGTGATTCTTTCACCGGCTAAAAATGTTGTGGAAGCACAAAGGTATTAGGCCATTTAATTTTGACTTCCTGTGACATTCCTGAGAAAAGGCACCATTTTGCGAGGAGGCTTTTTCGTAGACCAACCTCAAGGGTAATGCGTTATGAGACTTCAATAGCTGCACTTAAGGCCGAATGTCAGAATCTTTTGCTCTTGTAGACACGGCGGCTCCACTTGCATTTACAAAACTTTAAGTGCCACTAGATTTAGGTACGGGGAAAAACATATCCTGCATTTTGGTGGTTAGCTTCAATTCTTGGTGGTAGATAAAATGTATATCACTATCGGCTGTGGTTGGCATCACAAAGGCTTTCTATTTCTATTTATTTTTTTTTTCGCATATATCACATATTATCTTTAAACATAGATAATTGCTATTATTTGCACGTTTTCCCAAAAGGCTATATAATCCTGAAAGGAATGCAGTATTTGTTTTTTTTTCTTCTAGGAAATTAGACCTATTACACCCCCCCCCCCCCCCCCCCCCCCGCACAGCTATAACCTCTTAATACCAGTTACAGCACAGCTATTTCACAAGATGTGTACATTGGGTGTATTATATGTGCAAACAATGATATGTATAGATCAAGAGATTCATGCATGAGAGCTTATGTCTTTTTGGCAGCTGAACTGACATGCTTTGTTTTGTTGTTTTTATTTTTTTTGCTTTTGCTACAATAATGGGATTTTGAGAAGGTAAATCTGCTTGCACTGCAATGCATGAAGCTTGATCACAATGGGAAACCTCAGGTTCAAATACCGTATTTATCGGTGTATAACACGCACAGGCGTATAACACGCACATTCATTTTAAGAGGGAAGTTTCAGGAAAAAAAACTTAAATTATAAATAAGGAACTTTGAAGCAAAGTAATGGTCAGTGCCCATCTGCAGCCTCACAAGTGCCATCAATGCAGCCTCATCAGTCCACATCAATGCAGCAGCCTCGTCATTGCCTTCAATGCAGCAGCCTCACCATTGCCATCAGTGCAGCCTGATTGATGCCCATCTGCAGCCTAGAGGGGACAGGGAGGGGGCGGGACAAGCGCCGACAGATTACATACAGTGAGAATCTCCTATGATAGGAAGAACAGTGGTCCAATGGCGGTCCAGGAGACGGGACTTTCCTATTACAGAGGCCGCCAAGTAAACAGGAGATTCTCACTGTATGTAATCTGACGGCGCTCGTCCTGCCCCCCTCCCTGTCCCCTCCGAGGCAGCTAAAATGGAATATATATATTTTTTGTTTGAGATTTCCCTATCTTGGTATGTTCATGTATTTTGATTTTGATTTTTATGATGCTTCTTGATAGGGGGTCATGGTTGTCCATTGTGTGCTAGCATATTCCATCTTAGTTCCGCTTGGCTCACCTTTTTTCTTTTCCTGCTATGTTCCCTCTTTCCTTTCTTCTATTTCTCTTTCTTACTTTTTTTAGTGGTGAATAGAAAAATAGAGGAATTTTAGTAATCTAAACTTTGTCACTGCACGATTATATGAATATGAACTAATATTGAAGAGGGATTGTACCATCTTTTAGCGGATTAGATATCTTTGAGCTACATGCACCAGTTTTTATACACGGGGGATAGGTGTCTTGGTCTTTTCCCTCGTTGTTTATTTGTTGGTGCATGATATATTTTTTATTACATACAGTATTATTTTATATGTTATGTTTTTCTTTTTTAGGTTGCACCGATGTCTCTTTTCTCTAAGTGTGGGATTGTTTATGTCCTTTATTATTACATACATCTTTGATATGTGGAATCTCCAGGATGGAGAGTTTTTCCATCTGTTTAATGGTTAAACCTTGGATTTTAGATGTTCACAGGTGCTTCCCATTATATTACTCGTGGCATATATGTCTTGTCTATTTGTTTAATTACTCAGGTGTATATAATGTCTGTATGTAAATTCAGCACTCTAGCTATGACTAAGCACCGTGCCTGGTGTGAAACATGTCAGCAGCAGTGCAGTTAGTCTGTACCTACCTTTGATGCCTTGATTATTTACTTTTCAATAAAGGGGAATATTTGGAGTGCGACTATCCAGCCTTATATTTTTTTCCATTATCTCTGTTGCAAACAGAGCCAGCCCCCTGTTTAACTGTGGAGACAGCTGACCTCAGGAGAGGTAATCATTCTGGAGCGGTGAACATCTGCAGCTAAAATTGAAGTATCTGCGTATAACACGCACCCGCTATTTGCACCGATTTTCATGGTGAAAAAGTGAGTATACAGTAGTTAGCCTAGGCCTGTTCATGACAACCTAACCATTTGCTATTCTGGGCACTTTTTTAATTTTGTACACACATTAAAATTAACAAACTTTTGCTAGAGAGTTATTTAGAATCTCCAAAATAATATATTTTTGAAAACAGAGGCCATGGAGAATAAAAAGGTGGATGTTGCAAATTTATTTATTACAGGTACAGTACCTATAAAGAGATGTCAATTCACACAGTTCTATAAACGCGTATATTGTACATTCACATCAAACTCTACTCTCAATGAGTTTACAATCTAAGGTCCCTAACTCACATTTATACACATACTAGGGCCGATATTAACCTATCTGCATGTCTTTGGAGTGAGGGAGGAGACCAGAGTACCCAGAAGAAACCCACGCAGGCACAGGGCATGGGTGTGTGCAGCCTATTACATTAGGGTGTGCGCCCCAAAGCTCAAACACACATGCATGTGTGTATATATATATATATATATATATATATATATATATATATATGACAGTAGGGCACGGGACAGTGTCAGTAGAGCACAGGATGTGTCATTAAGGCAAAGATTGGTGGCAGTAGTTTATTTTTATTTTACTTTATTTTTTTATTATTTTTTACAAGCCCTGTTGGGGGGCATTGGTGAAGTATCAAGGGTCAAAACAGAGAAAACAAAAACAGAGGTTTCCTTGCCCGTTTCTCTGCAGCCAAGCATCAGTGGGAATCTGCATAGTACAGGGTGATTGGAGTGTGCCCAGGCACAGGTAGAGCATGCAGACAGGTAGTGTCGTGGTTGGGATTTGAACCAATGACCCCAGTGCTGCCAGGTGGAAGGGCTAACCACTTAGTCACTGGGATGCCCATTACACAATATCTACTTTTTTATCAAACACAAATTTTCAGAAACAGAATACACTAAAATGCATTTTAGTGCACACAAACACCCATTTTTTTGGTAAGAGATAAAAGATGATGTTGTGTCAAGTAAATAGATACCAAACACGTCTAGCTTCAAAACTGTGTGCTCCTGAGAAACCGTGACAAACTACAGTACCTAATGAGGGTACTGTAAGGGTAGGGGTAATTTAATTTTTGTTAATTATTATTATTTTATTTTTTTTAATTTATTTAACTTTATCACTATCACAAGTGAGCTATGACAAGCCCCCTATGTCATAGCTTTGGGCAATGACAGGTCTTCTTTATGGAGACATCAGAGGTTAGCTGCTTCTCTGGCTGTAAGGTCCAGGGAATGACAGCTCTGAAATCAGACGTGGCTAAATAATTATCGCCTCCGGCTTCATTCGTCACAGAAGAGTTTTAGGAATGGATGTTCCTCCATCTCCTCTGTGTGAAATGAACCTGGCCATTTATTGTGGTCCTCAGCTCCCCGGAGGAAAGGGAGAGCCCAAGAACAACCACATGGGGGGATGGCCCTTCTTAGTACTATTATGCCCCGTACACACGGTCGGATTTTCCGATGGAAAATGTCCGATCGGAGCGTGTTGTCGGAAATTCCGACCGTGTGTGGGCTCCATCGGACATTTTCCATCGGATTTTCCGACACACAAAGTTGGACAGCAGGAGATAAAATTTTCCGACAACAAAATCCGATCGCGTCAATTCCGACCGTGTGTGGCCTGTTCCGACGCACAAAGTGCCACGCATGCTCAGAAGAAATTCCGAGACGGGACAGCTCGTTCTGGTAAACTTAGCGTTCGCAATGGATACAGCACTTTCGTCACGCTGCAATGTTAAAAATGGTTTAATACAGCGCACTCTCTTCTTCTTTATAATGTGACAAGAATTAAGTAGCTTTGCTGCTCATATTCACACACACTTCTCACAAACTTTTATTTGTGTTTTTTTTAGTGGGATTCCCTGAATATATTGTTATTAGTTGTCACATCTGACAGTTTTATATAATTTTTTTTTTTTTTTTTTTTTGGATTTTCAGCCTTTTTTTTTCTTTAATGTTTGGATTTTTTCCAAGGCTGATCTTTGTTCAATGTTATTTTTATTTTTACTCCAGAATATTTTTGGGTGTGTTTTGTGTGTCAAGTTACCCCAACACCATTGATATCTTTTATTATTTAATCTCCAGGAGATTGTTTGGTGTTGGTGTCCCTTGTTCATTTCACATTGTATATTTGAAATGTACCTGAATCCTCACAAACAAACTGTCCTTTTTGAAGTAAAACACATAGGAGAGTATAATTCAAAACAAAAATCCTTTATTAAGGGATCAGAACCAAACAAAGAGGGAGGCAACACTGGATCAACATGAGAAATTAGCGAAGCCTGGGACCCCCAAGGCAGACATCAATTCTTCAACATCAAAATTGGTGGCCTGAGGAGTCCATATGTAAGGGAGGGCAGTCTGGTCCAGAATTCGCAGAGATCCGGATAGCAGCAGATGACATCTGTGTCCCCAGGCTGTGGTACCACAAGAGGCTGCATTTTTTGGCTGATCAGACTGAACCCAGGGCAATCACTGTCTGGTCTTCCATCCACGCTTCCTTCTGGGCTGTGGCTGTGCAGTTGGAGATGTGGCAGGAGGAGGAGTAGGACCTGGAGGAGGAGGAGGACTGGGAGGACCTGGAGGAGGACTGGGGGGACCTGGAGGAGAGGGAGGAGGAGGACCTGCAGTAGGAGGAGGAGGACCATCACAAAGGTGTGTCTGAGGTGTCATTTGGCCCCTCATACCTTTCTCAAGAGCCTCCAATATGAGGGCCTCACACATGACTTGTTGGCCCTCCTCCATCCTCTGCATTTTATATGCAATGAAGGCAGCAATGTTCTCCTCCATGGTGTGGGTGCTCCCAGGACCTCTGTAGCCCTCCAAAAGAATCCTATAGCAGCCTCCTCTAGGGTACTCCTCCTACTGCCACTTTCTCTTTTCAGGGGGGGTGGAGGGACCTGGAGATCAGCCAGCCGGCTCGGCCCGGCCACCTCCTGGCTGAGACTTCCCTGTGTATGAAAAAGGGACATGGTTTTAGTTTTTGCATCATCAATCACAATCCTAAATTAGTACTCCCAACTAACATCTAGTTAACATCATTGATTGGACAAGCAGAAATATTTAGAGGAATGCTATACCTGGCTCAATCTGGGCTCCTCCACATATCGCCTGGAAGGCCCAGGTTGGGCGTCAGAAGCCTCAGCCGGGGGGGAAGGAAGCATGGAAGGAAGACTTGAGAGGGATGGCCTGGGTTCAGTCTGGCCTGCCAGAAAGTGCAGCCTGTCGTAGTACAACATCCTGGGGACATAGATGTCATCTGCTGCTCCGGATCTCTGTGAATCCAGGACTTTCTTGCGCTCCCTTAGATATGTGCTCCTCAGGCAACCAATTAATATCTTTAAATAAGTGATGTCTGCTGTGGGGATCACCTGCTTCACAATTTCACACAATTGCTCCAGTGCTGCCTTCCTCTTTGCTTGGTTCTTGAAATGGGGGTGGTTAATCTCCCACAAACATGGCAGCTCCCTTAGCATCTCTAGGAATACTGACATGAAGTCATTATCTTTGAGTAGCATATCCATGTTCGCTGCAAGACACAACACAAGACAAAGCCTAATGTCAGACAAAACTCTCCTAATCTTGTTACAATATAGGCCTCAATCTAGAAGCAGTATAGGCACAAGTTTGTCTCTTACCTTCGTTCTTACGATCGGCGCGTCCAATGCTCCTTCCTCCGCTCACAGATCGTACGTAATACGCACGCGTGTTACGCTTTATACACACTGCGCATGCGTGTAACTCCGCCCGCCCCTGACATTCTTTCTAGTCTATTCCCCGCCCCTTTTCATTTGGCGCAGTGGGTGAAGAGCATGATGGTGGAGTTAGAGCAGGTGTGTGCTAATTATAGCAACGAGGAGGAGGAGGAGGAGGAAAGCCCGGATCCGGACACGTCCCGATCCAGAAGGAGACGTTTTAAGGCCACAAATATGTCCTTTGGGGAGATGTTGGAGATGGTCGACATCATGAGGAAGTCCGACTATGACGGGAAGTATGGGCCTTACCCCAACCCCAACATCAGAAAGGCCAAGATCATGGCGAAAGTGTTTAAAAGCCTTCACAGGAATTTCGGGGTACGAAGATCTAAAGATCAGCTCAGGAAGCGGTGGTCGGACCTGAAGTTGAGAGAGCCAGAGCAGTACCGAAAGATCCGGAGAGTGCTGCAAAAACGTAAGTAGTTGAGCTGTGTTCCTATTCTTTCTGTCTTTATTCCGTTCGTTCTGCTCCATATGCTTTTATTAATTGTAACGTTTAAAAGGGCAACTTTAATGTTCATGGGCCCGTTATTCGTTCGTATCAAACATTTTTCTTTCGGCCTCTAGAACACCATTGTTTAGGCCATATGCATTTTCCCACATTTTTTTTGGGCCTACTTGGATGCCAAATATTTGTTTGTGTAGATGGGTTTGTTACTAGAATGAAATGCAAACTAGATTGTGTGTAAGGAGAGGACACTGAGCAGCTGTTTTCACATCTGGACACTGAAGCACTAGTGTGGGACACAAGAACACCATTTTTATTAGGGGGCCACACAGGTACTCCAGTGTATACTATAGGGGGGGCTACATCTGTGAAGCTTGTACTAAACCGGTAAAGTATTGCAGCTTGACAAAGGGCAATAAAAAAAATACATCTTGGAACTCGGCTAAAATAGACAATTGTACCCCACTTCCAAGCAATGTTTCCTATTTCTAGTTCTGCCATCAAATATCTGTGTGCTAATTATAACATTTTTGTTTTACATAGGGGAGAAAAGACTCGGAGGACACCCCTCATCCGAGGAGACCAGAGACCCCCCACCTCTGGAAGAAGGTGAAATACCCCAAACCCAAGAAGAGCAGGAGGAAGAAGAAGATGTGGTGGAGATTGGCACCACAACAGGTGAGTGTCTGCGACCACAGACTCAGGTAAAAGAGATGGATGGTGGCAGATTTTAAAGACCTGTTTTTTTTTTATTTATCTCTTTTTAGGTGATCGTGAGGTTGTGGATCCTGAACGCTTTACTTCAGAAAGTGCCCAGATCCTGATCGGGGAGATCATGGGGTGTAATGCCGAACTGCAAAACATCCAGCAAAAAATCCATGATGTTATAAAAAAAATAATAACATCATTGATGTTTTGGGGCGAATTTAAACCCCACAAAATCACTTTTTGGATTGTGGTTCAATCTTTTAAATTTTTTTGCAAAGTTTTGAAAAGCCAAATTTGGAGGATGCACACAGTGTGCCAACATGTGCTATCTGCCATCACGGGAGATCAATGGATGCGTTTTGGGGGTGCAACCCCTTCCTCAATTATAAAGTAGCGTTGAGGAAGGGCTTGCTCCCCCAAAACACGTCCCTTGATCCCCCCTGATGGCAGATAGCACATGTTGACATTGGGAAATTGGTGTGCATCTTCCAAATTTGGCTTTTCCAGGGGTGATTTCCCCCCATCTGAACGCTATATCAAACCCAGTTCCTAAATACTGATGTCTGATATAGCCTTCAGGTTTTACCTAATGTGAACTTTGTAAGTTCAAGTTTTTTGGCTTTCTTGTTGGTTTTACACAGGCCTGTTTTATCTGAAATGGACATTTCGAATTTTGCTAATGCTACTGCAAAAATTGTTATACAACAAACATGTTGGTTTGTTTTCAAAACCTTTGGTAAATGCACATGTGATTGTGCAGGTATAAAAAAGTGGCTTACTCAAGAATGTGTGGATTATTGTCTCAACACTACAACACTTTTGGGGTGATGTAATAGCTGTTTTATGCAAAAGTGGGGGTTATTTCCTAAGGGCAAATCCTCTTTGCACTACAAGTGCAGTTTCAGTGCAGTTGCAAGTGCACTTTTAGTGAAATGTGTTTTTGCATTTAGGAAATAACACCCAACAGTGCTTTGTATAAGGTTACCCAATCACGACATTTTCTGCACTCAAAACATTTCTGTCAGGGTCAGCTAAAACAAACACAAGCAGTAAATGTCCAGAAAGATTTTCTTTTTTTTTTATTTGAAAAAGGCTTCACATATTGTCTGGCATATTGATAGCCCCCCTACCCGCAAAGAACTCCAGGTAGCGTAACCGGACATCACAGGCACTCAGGAGGGCAAGCCAGGACGGCCACTTTCAAGTGCCGTCAGTGTGGTTTGATGTAGGATTCCGGCCTCAGGCCCAACTGAGCCAGCATAGTTGGCCGAATGTTTCGGTAAAAAGTTATGGAGAACACAGCACGCAAGTATTATATGGTTCAGTTTATACTCCGCCATATGGATAGGTGTCAGAAATAGGCGGAACCGGCTGGCCAGGATTCCAAATGTGTTCTCCACCACTCTTTGGGCTCTGGCCAGCCGGTAATTAAAAACCCTCTGTTCCAGGGTGAGGGTCCTCATCGGGAATGGCCGCATCAGGTGGTCCCCCAGCGCAAATGCTTCATCAGCAACGAACACAAATGGGAGTCCTTCAACATTGTCCTCTGGAGCTGGCAAGTCCAAGCTGCCATTCTGGAGACGCCTGTAGAACTCCGTCTGGGCCACCATCGGACATCCGGCCATTCTTCCCCACGTCCACATACAAGAAGTCGTAATTAGCCGACACCACCGCCAACATCACTATACTATTAAACCCCTTGTAATTATAATAGTATGAGTTGGGTGGTTGGACGATGTGGACGTGTTTCCCATCAATTGCCCCTCCGCAGTTAGGAAAGTCCCACCGCTGGGCAAAGTGGGAGGCCACAGTCTGCCATTCCTGTGGCGTGGAAGGAAACTGTTGAGGAAAAAACAATAAACATTACTATTTTTACTCTGAAACATGGCAAGCAGATTAGACACAAACATTATGGGGCAACCTCCAGATAGCATTTATTAAGGGGAATTTAACAAGGCCAAAGTATAAGGTACACCTATCATATTCCCCCTCCCCCCCTCTCATGGGCCATTTCTAACATTATGGGGTGTGTGGAAATCTTGGACAGGTAACCCTCTTCACTTCATTGAGAGATGAATGCCTAAATAATGGGTATTACTTTGAACAGCCCCTCCTTAGTTACACTATTGGCAGCCCACTGGACAGGTAAGAAGTGCCATAATACAAAGATATAAATACACACTGTACACATTTGAGGACATTTGGACATTCTGCTATTACCTATCAAGATAATAAAAGGATACAAAAACTTTAAACATTACCATTGGAAAGTATACAGGCAGGACCTTGCACTACATGCTTTGGGGAATTCATCCATAAATCTGAGCACTAGGGATGAGCTTCGAGTTCGAGTCGAACTCATGTTCGACTCGAACATTAGCTGTTCGCAAGTTCGCCGAACACCGAACAATTTGGGGTGTTCGCGGCAAATTCGAATGCCGCGGAACACCCTTTAAAAGTCTATGGGAGAAATCAAAAGTGCTAATTTTAAAGGCTTATATGCAAGTTATTGTCATAAAAAGTGTTTGGGGACCCGGGTCCTGCCCCAGGGGACATGTATCAATGCAAAAAAAAGTTTTAAAAACGGACGTTTTTTCAGGAGCAGTGATTTTAATAATGCTTAAAGTCAAACAATAAAAGTGTAATATCCCTTTAAATTTCGTACCTGGGGGGTGTCTATAGTATGCCTGTAAAGGGGCGCATGTTTCCCGTGTTTAGAACAGTCTGACAGCAAAATGACATTTGGAAGGAAAAAACACATTTAAAACTACCCGCGGCTATTGCATTGCCGACAATACACATAGAAGTTCATTGATAAAAACGGCATGGGAATTCCCCCCAGGGAAACCCCGAACCAAAATTAAAAAAAAAAAAAATGACGTGGGGGGGTCCCCCTAAATTCCATACCAGGCCCTTCAGGTCTGGTATGGATATTAAGGGGAACCCCGGCCAAAATTAAAAAAAAAAATGACGTGGGGTTCCCCCTAAATTCCATACCAGACCCTTCAGGTCTGGTATGGATTTTAAGGGGAACCCCGCGCCAAAAAAAAAAAAAAAAAACGGCGTGGGGTTCCCCCAAAAATCCATACCAGACCCTTATCCGAGCACGCAACCTGGCAGGCCGCAGGAAAAGAGGGGGGGGACGAGAGTGCGGCCCCCCCCCTCCTGAACCGTACCAGGCCACATGCCCTCAACATTGGGAGGGTGCTTTGGGGTAGCCCCCCAAAACACCTTGTCCCCATGTTGATGAGGACAAGGGCCTCATCCCCACAACCGTGGCCGGTGGTTGTGGGGGTCTGCGGGCGGGGGGCTTATCGGAATCTGGAAGCCCCCTTTAACAAGGGGACCCCCAGATCCCGGCCCCCCCCCCTGTGTGAAATGGTAAGGGGGTACTTACCCCTACCATTTCACTAAAAAACTGTCAAAATAGTTAAAAATGACAAGAGACAGTTTTTGACAATTCCTTTATTTAAATGCTTCTTCTATCTTCCTTCATCTTCTTCTGGTTCTTCTGGCTCTTCTGGTTCTTCCTCCGGCATTCTCGTCCAGCATCTTCTCCGCGGCGTCTTCTATCTTCTTCTCCTCGGGCCGCTCCGCACCCATGGCATGAGGGGAGGCTCCCGCTCTTCTCTTCATCTTCTTCTTCATCCTCTTCTCTTCTTCATCTTCTTCATCTTCATCTTCTCTTCTTTTCTTCTGCGGGCCGCTCCGCATCCATGCATGGAGGGAGGCTCCCGCTGTGTGACGGCGTCTCCTCGTCTGACGGTTCTTAAATAACGGGGGGCGGGGCCACCCGGTGACCCCGCCCCCCTCTGACGCACGGGACATGACGGGACTTCCCTGTGGCATTCCCCGTGACGTCACAGGGAAGTCCCGTCAAGTCACCGTGCGTCAGAGGGGGGCGGGGTCACCGGGTGGCCCCGCCCCCCGTTATTTAAGAACCGTCAGACGAGGAGACGCCGTCACACAGCGGGAGCCTCCCTCCATGCATGGATGCGGAGCGGCCCGCAGAAGAAAAGAAGAGAAGATGAAGATGAAGAAGATGAAGAAGAGAAGAGGATGAAGAAGAAGATGAAGAGAAGAGCGGGAGCCTCCCCTCATGCCATGGGTGCGGAGCGGCCCGAGGAGAAGAAGATAGAAGATGCCGCGGAGAAGATGCTGGACGAGAACGCCGGAGGAAGAACCAGAAGAGTCAGAAGAACCAGAAGAAGATGAAGGAAGATAGAAGAAGCATTTAAATAAAGGAATTGTCAAAAACTGTCTCTTGTCATTTTTAACTATTTTGACAGTTTTTTAGTGAAATGGTAGGGGTAAGTACCCCCTTACCATTTCACACAGGGGGGGGGGCCGGGATCTGGGGGTCCCCTTGTTAAAGGGGGCTTCCAGATTCCGATAAGCCCCCCGCCCGCAGACCCCCACAACCACCGGCCACGGTTGTGGGGATGAGGCCCTTGTCCTCATCAACATGGGGACAAGGTGTTTTGGGGGGCTACCCCAAAGCACCCTCCCAATGTTGAGGGCATGTGGCCTGGTACGGTTCAGGAGGGGGGGGGCCGCACTCTCGTCCCCCCCTCTTTTCCTGCGGCCTGCCAGGTTGCGTGCTCGGATAAGGGTCTGGTATGGATTTTTGGGGGAACCCCACGCCGTTTTTTTTTTTTTTTTTTGGCGCGGGGTTCCCCTTAAAATCCATACCAGACCTGAAGGGTCTGGTATGGAATTTAGGGGGAACCCCACGTCATTTTTTTTTTAAATTTTGGCCGGGGTTCCCCTTAATATCCATACCAGACCTGAAGGGCCTGGTATGGAATTTAGGGGGACCCCCCACGTCATTTTTTTTTTTTTTAATTTTGGTTCGGGGTTTCCCTGGGGGGAATTCCCATGCCGTTTTTATCAATGAACTTCTATGTGTATTGTCGGCAATGCAATAGCCGCGGGTAGTTTTAAATGTGTTTTTTCCTTCCAAATGTCATTTTGCTGTCAGACTGTTCTAAACACAGGAAACATGCGCCCCTTTACAGGCATACTATAGACACCCCCCAGGTACGAAATTTAAAGGGATATTACACTTTTATTGTTTGACTTTAAGCATTATTAAAATCACTGCTCCTGAAAAAACGGCCGTTTTTAAAACTTTTTTTTGCATTGATCCATGTCCCCTGGGGCAGGACCCAGGTCCCCAAACACTTTTTATGACAATAACTTTCATATAAGCCTTTAAAATTAGCACTTTTGATTATTCATGTTCGTGTCCCATAGACTTTAACGGTGTTCGCGTGTTCGAGCGAACTTTTTTCCTGTTCGCATGTTCTGGTGCGAACCGAACAGGGGGGTGTTCGGCTCATCCCTACTGAGCACTAAAGAGATGGGTATAGTGTGTATGGGTTTGGCAAAGTCAGCAGATAGATGATTGAGGATAGATAGAGAATTGGGATCAGCTGACTTAGCAGTTGGGGGAGGGAGGGTTACTAAAAATTATTTGGGGACACCACAAAAAAAAGCCTCTGGCACTCTGCCTGAATTTAAATCAAAAATAACATTACCAAACATTTTAGGGGGTGTTTGGGGTAAAGCACTACTATGGAGCTGATAAAATATATTGTTAAGTGACTACATGAGGTGAATATAGGGCAGGAGAGACCATGCTGGGGAGGTTAGTGAAGGGCAAATATGTATGAAGGACCTAAAATAATAATTACATAAAAATCCAGCATGCATGAGGACAAAGGGGGCATTCACAGCATATTACAAGCATGGTAATTAGGGAATGAGGAAAGAAATACAATATATTATCAAACATTCAATACAATAAAATGTGATATTAAAGGATAAAAATCTTAGCTTCATATACTCCTTCTGTAGGACCTGTATGATGGCAGAACAGGTCTCTGGGATAATGATCCCCAGAGCCTGGGGGGAGATGCCTGTCGAGAACTTTAAGTCCTGCAGACTTCTCCCTGTGGCCAAATACCGCAGGGTAGCGACCAACCTCTGCTCCGGAGTGATGGCTTGCCTCATGCAGGTATCCTGCCTGCTAATATAGGGGGTCAGCGAAGCCAACAAACGGTGAAACACGGGGTCCGTCATCCTGAGAAAGTTCCTGAAATCATCAGGATTATTCTCACGGATCTCTCGGAGCAAAGGCATATGACAGAACTGGTCACGCTGAAGCAACCAATTCTTGGTCCATGAACTCCTCCCCACCCTGTTCATGGACTGGACTTGTGTCAAGGTCAGGACCCCAACACCAAGTCCCCGCACAGCACGAACTCTACGAGGAGTACGCATACGAAACATGGCTAGAAAACGGTCGGCTGCTCAGAACGAAGTAACAGAACGCACTGAAGAACAGCAAGGCCTGTGAAGAGCGACCTGAAAAACAGCAACGAGCAGGCAAGATCACACAGAAAACTCTGATACGAACTGACTGCACGCACTGAAGAGCAGATACAAACCCACAAGCACAAACTGAACGGCAGAAAACGATCTGAAAGCCACGAGTCTGAAAAAGCGCGAATCGTCTCTCACCAAACTTTTACTAACACGAGATTAGCAAAAGGAGCCCAAAGGGTGCCGCGCTTGGTTCTTAACCAGCCTTTTCTAGTCTCGTCGTACGTGGTGTACGTGACCGCGTGGTTGTCGATCGGAAATTCCGACAACTTTGTGCGACCGTGTGTAGGCAAAACAAGTTTGAGCCAACATCCGTCGGAAAAAATCCTAGGATTTTGTTGTCGGAATGTCCGAACAAAGTCCGACCGTGTGTACGCCCTATTACAGTGATTGGGCCAGATCAGTTTTACTAGACAGCCAATCTCAAGCTGTAGAAAGCGATATGACAGTTTTATGACAGGCCATATACAGTATTTATAGATATTGTATGTATGGTGGCCAGCAAGTGGTTAAAGCAGATGGGAACTTACAGTAGAAATATAGTAGGCAACATTTAGTTTTTTTTTTTCATTTTGGGTTATGCCCCCAGTTAGTTTTTTTTTTTTTAAATGTGTGTTCTATTGGGAAGATTTCCATTGACTTCCTGTCCCAAAGATAAAATAGGAAGTGAGAAGAAATTCCTGGTCTACGGTCGCCAGAACTAGTGTCCCCATTGGTAGATTTCCGCCCCAATGAGTATTCTGCGCACAACCTAAATTTGGGATTTTCTTTTACTTTAACTTTAAGTGATAATAGTAAACTTGACAAATAGACTTGACAGGGGTTCTAATCCCTCTCCACTCTATCCAAAACTTTTGAAAACGTTTTTGCCTTTAGTTATACTTTAAAAACGTAGGTTTTGCTATGGTATGTTATGAAACAACCATAAATGTTAATTGTGCCTAGGATAGACCCTGAAAAATGTTCATTTGGTATGGAATTCCTCTGGAAAAATAGCTATGCACTTCCTGGTATGCGAGTGTGGCTAGGCACTCCTATGCTTACAGCCCCATAGCTGTATACAGGTCTGTATACAGTGGGACAAGGGATGGGCAGGAGGGGAAGCTGCCCTGGGTGCAGATGAGCAAGAGGGCAAAGAATAAATGTCATTCTTTGGCATATATTACCAGTGAGGAAGGGGGGTGCAATTCTGGATCCTTGCCCTGGACGCTGGGCGACCCTGTCCTGGTATTGGCTGTATATCTGTAGTGCTGCCTTTGATGGCTAGGCTTGGGATTTGGAATGAGATATAGCAATGGGGATGAGCCAAACACCCCCGGCAGGGCCGTCTTTAATTTTGATTGGGCCCTGGGCATACATTTTCTTGGGGCCCCCCCCTCCATTCTGAGACATACAAAAAATAGCAGGTAGACTCAAAATCAGTTTACTGCAGCAGATCACGCAGCGATTGCAATTGTTTGCCAGAGGTTACAGCCTATCCTTACTGCTCACTGGCTGGTTTCTAGAGTTTACAAGTTACAACACATAATTTCTGCTTGCCGATTGGTTGCTAGAGGTTAATGTACATTATTAGCGCTCACTAATTGGTTGCTAGGGGTTACAGCACATCATTACCAATTACTGATTGGTTGCTAGAGATTAAAGCAGATCACTACTGTTCGCTGATTGGTTGCTAGAGGTTAATGCACATCATTACCTCTCACTGAGCAGTGAAGCAATCCCAAATAATTGAGCAAGTAAAGGGGCACATTAATACACATACTACAGGAGAGTGTCAGAGAGTGCAGACATACTAAAGGAGAGGTTCAGAGAATGCGGACATACTGCAGGAGACAATCAGAGACTGCGGACATACTGCAGGAGACAATCATAGACTGCGGACATACTGCAGGAGATTACCAGAGACTGCGGACATACTGCAGGAGACAATTGGAGACTGCGGACATACTGCAGGAGAATACCAGAGACTGCGGACATACTGCAGGAGACAATCAGAGACTGCGGACATACTGCAGGAGACAATCAGAGACTGCGAACACACTGCAGGAGATTACCAGAGACTGCGGACATACTGCAGGAGACAATTAGAAGCTGCGGACATACTGCAGGAGACAATCAGAGACTGCGGACATACTGCAGGAGACAATTACAGACTGCGGACATACTGCAGGAGACAATTAGAGACTGCGGACATACTGCAGGAGATTACCAGAGACTGCGGACATACTGCAGGAGACAATCGGAGACTGCGGACATACTGCAGGAGAATACCAGAGACTGCGGACATACTGCAGGAGACAATCAGAGACTGCGGACATACTGCAGGAGACAATCAGAGACTGCGAACACACTGCAGGAGATTACCAGAGACTGCGGACATACTGCAGGAGACAATTAGAAGCTGCGGACATACTGCAGGAGACAATCAGAGACTGCGGACATACTGCAGGAGACAATTAGAGACTGCGGACATACTGCAGGAGATTACCAGAGACTGCGGACATACTGCAGGAGACAATTAGAGGCTGCGGACATACTGCAGGAGATTACCAGAGACTGCGGACATACTGCAGGAGACAATCAGAGACTGCGGACATACTGCAGGAGACAATCAGAGACTGCGGACATACTGCAGGAGACAATCAGAGACTGCGGACATACTGCAGGAGACAATCAGAGACTACAGACATTATACAGGAGATGGTCAGAGAACTTTCAGCAATGCACAGCTTTACAGTTAAATAACACAGCTCAGGGTTTCAGCAGTCAGGCATTTTATGGGTGTAAGGACATACCTGGCCAGCCAAACTCACTACATACATTCAGGTGTGTGGGCGGGGCTTCCACTCTCTGCTCTCACTACAACAGCCGGGAGCTCCACTGATGCTTTGTTGGGGGGCCCGCATCACCTGTGATTTGGGGCCCCGATGACAGCTTTGCACAGAGCACACAGAGGACACGGGAGGATGTATTCCCGCGCTAGCCAGCTGAGAGGGGCGGGGCCAGGAGCTCCACTGACGCTCTGACCCCGCCCACGTGCAGCCTGTGTACTCGGAATAGAGCGTCTGTAGTGAGAGCCAGTGATCGGAGTGGGAGTGTCATTGGAGCTCCCTTCCCCGCCCCCAGACCTCTGTATTCACCAGCCAGTATAGAGGGGGCGGGTCCGGGAGCTCCACTGACGCTCCCACTCCGATCACTGGCTCTCACTACAGATGCTCTTTTCCGAGTACACAGGCTGCACGTAGGTGGGGTCAGAGCGTCAGTGGAGCTCCCCGGCCCCGCCCCCTCTCAGCTGGCTAGCGCGGAATACATCCTCCCGTGTCCTCTGTGCGCTCTGCAAAGCTGTCATCGGGGCCCCAATTCACGGCTAGCGTGGGCCCCCCAACAAAGATTGGGCCCAGGGCAAGTGCCCCATTTGCCCTGCGCTAAAGACGGCCCTGACCCCCGGGTTCGGTTCGCACCAGAACATGTGAACAGGCAAAACATTTTTGCGAACATGCGAACACCGTGACAACGGAAAATTGTATACTCACCTTTCCGTAATTTTCCTTTCCTGTCGCATCTTCATGGCAGCATACACGTTGGGTTGTGACTCCGCCTCCACAACCTGATAGGACCACATAGCTATAAATTAGAGAGTAGACACCTGCCCCAGTATTCTCTGTAAATATATACACATGTCACCTTAGAGGGTGGGTGATTGTATGCTGCCATGAAGATGCGACAGGAAAGGAAAATTACGGAAAGGTGAGTATACAATTTTCCGTTTTCCTGTCGCATCATGGCAGCATACACGTTGGGGAGTAACTCGCCAAACTGGGTGGGAATGCAAAATCAAAATTTATTGACAAGAAACAGAAGAATTGGCCTGTATAACGGCCCTCCCAAATTCAACTGCTGCTAAACGTGCAGCGTCTATTCTATAATGAGAAATGAAGGTATTCCTCGAAGACCAAGTGGCCGCTCTACAAATGGTTTCCGCTGAGACTTTACAGTAAGCTGCCCATGAAGTAGCCATTGCCCTGGTGGAATGCGCTCTTAGATCTCCCGGAATCTGCAAGGTGCTTAAGGAGTAGGCCTTCTTGATAGTTTTCACGAGCCATGAGGCGATGGTACGGGCAGAAGCTGCCTGGCCCTTCCTGAACCCATGTGGGATGACTAAAAGGTTCTCGCACTTCCTGAATGGCTTGGTTACCGAAAGGTAATGGAGAATGTTGCCCTTGACATCCAAGGGATGAGGGACGCCCTGATCCGTGATCAAAGCCGGGAGGTCAATCTCCTGGTTAAAGTGGAACGCAGAGGAGACCTTTGGGATAAACCTGTCTGAAAGCTTCAGGGTTAGTCTGTCTGGGTAAACCATCAGATACGGTTCTTTGATCAGCAAGGCTTGCATTTCTGAGACCCTCTTCGCTGATGTGATGGCAATTAGGAAAGATACCTTTAGAGTCAGGTCCCAGAGGGAGGTATTCTCAAGGGGGAAGAATGGTTCTCCGGATAAAACCTCTAGGACAGTTGATAGGTCCCATGTTGGAAATGAAGGTTTCCTGGGTGGTCTTAGCTTCAGGCAGGCTTTTTGAAATTGCACCACCAGAGGGTTAAGTGCCCATCTGACCCCTGTCAAGGCAGAGATGGCAGAGACTTGGACTTTCAGGGTGTTAGACCTAAGGCCTTTGTCTAGACCTGACTGAAGGAACTCAAGCACTTGTACTGCTGATGGGGAAGACGGGTCCCAACCTTGTTCCTGAGCAAAGGAAGAGAATCTTTCCCAGATTCTCTCGTAGGTGCTATTCGTGGAGGATTTCCTGGCTTGAAGCAGGGTATCGACTACCTTCTGAGAACATCCTTGCTCTAGGAACCTAGACCTTTCAGTCTCCAGGCCGCTAGGTGCAATCTCTCTGGATTCGGATGTAGTAGCTGGCCCTGGGTTAGTAGATCCGTTGTTACCGGGAGTGGAAGTGGATCCGCTGTGCTCAGTTGCAGGAGGGTGGTGAACCAAGGCCTCCGTGGCCAAAAGGGAATCACGGCTAGTACTAGAGCTGTTGAGTGTTTGAGCCTCAGAAGGAACTTGGCTATCAGTGGGGTTGGTGGAAAAATGTAGCCTAGGTGAAAGTTCCAGGCGTGCTGGAGACAATCCGTACCCTCCGCTGTGGGGAAGGGATTCCTCGACAGAAACCTCTGACACTTCTTGTTCTCTGGTGTTGCTGCGAGGTCTATGTCTGGATGACCCCATGTCTGGCATATGAGGGCAAAGGCCTGTGGGCTTAGACACCACTCGTTGTTGGAAACGAATGTTCTGCTGAGGGAGTCCGCCAGTAAGTTCTGAACCCCCGGAATATAGGTCGCCTTCAGGTCCCACAGGTTCAGTTGAGCCCATTGCATCACCGGACCGACTTCCCGCATCATGGAGATGCTCTTGGTACCCCCCTGCCTGTTGATATAGGCTACCGCCACTCGGTTGTCCATTTGAATGAGGACTTGTTTCCCTCTCAGGAGTGAACTGAATGCCAAGAGGGCTCGGAAGGCTGCCTTCATCTCTAGGATGTTCGATACTACATCCTTGGTTTTGAAGGGCCAGCGGCCCTGAGCTGCATAGTGTAGGTAGTGTGCCCCCCATCCTTCCAGACTGGCGTCTGAAGTTACTACCTCCTGGTGGAGGGTGACTATCTGCTTGCACCTGCTGAGGTTGTCGGGGTGGGTCCACCACCGTAAAGATAGCCTGGCTTCCTCTGGGATGCGAATCAATTGGGACATGGACCATCCGTCCCACTGGCGCAGGAAGGAGGCTTGTAGGGGTCTGGTATTCCATTGCGCCCATCTGACCATTGGAATGGTTGCTGATAGGGAACCTAGGAGGCTGAGGTATGCTCTGGCCGGCAGACATGACGCTGGGATAGCCTCTTTCACTTTCTGAATGAGTAGGGACGATTTCTCCCTTGGTAACTCCACTGTGTTCGCTCGGGTGTCCAGTTCGGCTCCCAGGAAGACCATCCTTTGGGTAGGTTGGGTGTTGCTTTTCTGCCAATTGATTATCCATCCTAAACTCATTAGGGTGGAAACCAGGATCTCGCGATGTTGGACGAGTGATTCCTGGCTGCTTGAGAGGAGGAGGATGTCGTCCAGGTAATGGTGGACCCTTAGACCTTTCTCCCTCAAAAAAGCTATTGCTGGTAGTAGCACCTTCGTGAATGTTCTGGGGGCTGTTGAGATGCCAAAGGGAAGGCTTCGAAACTGGAAGTGCCCCTGACCCACCGAGAATCGTAGGAATTTCTGGAATGCCCCGTGGATCGGAATATGCAGGTAGGCGTCCTGGAGATCTATGGAGAGCATCCAGTCCCCCAGATTTATGGCCTGCAGGATAGACTGCAAGCTCTCCATCCTGAATGACTCCACTCTGATGGACCTGTTGAGGTTCTTTAGGTCTAGAACCGGACGAAGGTCTCCTGACTTCTTCTTGACGAGAAATAATGGAGAGTAGAATCCTCTGCCTCGTTGTGCCAGTGGAACCTCTACTATTGCTCGTTTTTGGAGAAGATCTTGGATGTAGTTCAGTAACGACAACCTTTTTTCTCGAGATGGGGGAATACGGGTTGGGTAGAACTGATCCCCTGGGGGCCGGTTTTTGAAGGACCACCTGTGGCCGAAGGTAATAGTGGCCAGGGTCCAGGTATCCCTTATGGTTTCCGCCCAGACCAGCTTGAAACTGGAGAGTCTTGCTCCCACTACCGCTGGTCGGACGGGCGCACCTTCAAAAGGGCTTCTGGTCACTGGAAGCAGGCGCCTTAGGCTTCTGAAACTTCATGAGGGAGGTTTGAGGGTTCTTCCAGCTCCTTCTATACTCCTTGCCTGGTCTGTATGCTCTCGCATCCCTATACCTCTCTGGGAGGTTCCGCTTAAAGGGAGGAGGTCTCTGTTGCTTGGGTCTCCTGTCTGAGGGGATGAGCCCGGACTTTCCGCCGGTTACTTTGGAGATGGCTGTGTCTAGTTTTGTTCCGAAGAGGTGCTCACCATCAAACGGAATACGACACCAGTTGGATTTGGAAGCTGGATCCGCCGTCCAGGGCTTTAGCCATAATGCTCTTCTGGCTGTTACTGAAGCCAGCATAGATTTAGATGCAGACCTGATAGTGTCGACTGAAGCTTCAGCCACAAAGTCGCCCGCCAGGCTTAACTCTTGCAACGCCTTTACTATTGATTCTTGGTCTGCCCCCTCTGATACAAGCTTTTCCGTGCTTGTGGACCAGCTCGAGATGGCTCTTCCTACTGCAGCAAGTGCTATTGCAGGTCTGCAGGCGCCTCCAGCCGACAGGTAAGCCCGCTTGAGATCCGTGTCGATCTTTCTGTCGAGGACATCTCTAAACGTTACCGCGTCTTCTAACGGGAGGGTAACATGCCTGGCTAGGCGCATCAGGGATGCATCCACTACCGGAGGGGACACCAGAGGGTTCACCTTAGGCTCCTTGAGTGGGTATAACTTCAGTAGTCTGTTATTCAGACTAGACTTCTTTTCTGGTCTCTGCCATTCTTCTTTGATCAGGTCCTCAAGTTCTTCAATGAACGGGAAGGATTCCGGATCCTTTTTAAGCTGAGGAAAATACTTCCTCTGCTTCGGTTGGGCTTGCTGGGGCTCCTCCCAACCTATCGCCTCCTTAACCGATTTTATAAACGGTTCTACCAGACTGAAGTCGAATCCGGCCGATACCTCCAGACCCTCATTATCCGACAGGGAGTCTTGCTCCTTCGATGTGCTAGCCCGGGCTGGGGAGGCAGTGGTAGAGAAATCCACCTCGGATACCGAGGCCTGGGGGGCTACGGCCCCTGCTGAATCTCCGACCTCCGAGATTCTCTCTCTTGCGGCCTCTTCCCGGCATGTCTGACAGACCAGTTTTCCTGGAAGAGCCGCTGCGCCGCAAACCCAGCATGCGTTCCCGGCAGGACGGGAGTGGCGTGCGGGGGAACGATGCCTGCGTGAAGGCGATCTTCTGTGGCGGGATCGGCCGTGTCTAGAGCGCGACCGGGAGCGGCTTCTTCTGCGGCTTCCTCTCGAGCGGCTTCTTCTGTGATAGGAACGGCTCCTTCTATGTCTGGAGCGACTTCTCCTGCGTGAGGACTCTCTTTGTCTTGAGGCAGACGTTCTTGAAGACCTGGTAGGGCTGACCAATTTAGGCAGCGTTAGTAGTGCTCTCTTTTTCGATCTTCAATACTTACATTTGTCTTCCCCCCCCTTACCTAATAGGCTGACGGTGATCTGCTGGGGCAGCGGTCTCCATGGAGAGAAAGCGGACTGGAAACCTGCAGTGAGAAACAATAAACAGCGCTATGCAGAGGAGGCTTCAGAGGGAGCAGGAATCCTGACTTAAAGGCAGTATAAAGGAAGGCCACTTACCTTTGTAGAGCGCTTTGGAGTCCAAACAGACAATCTGTCATGCATAGACAATCAGCAGCAGCAAATACAGCTACTGCTGGGCTTTTAAATCCGCCGCCATCAGCGTCGGACGCTCGCGCATGCGCAGCAGCGCCGCGAGACACCCGGCGCCATCTTGGAAGCTGGAAAGCAGCCCAGCGGTGCCCAAACAACGTACCGCGCATGCGCGAGGACGCCGAGAACGCTCGGCGCTCCGGAGAGCAAATCAGGAGAACCACAGAGCCCAGCAGACGGGCAGAGGCACTGGTAGGAGAGGGGGAAAGAGGGGGGGAGACCGCTGCACACAACTAAGCCTGTTTAAGGCTTATTTCATGAGGCCACAATGAAGTTTTCCTGGCCATTCCTCCAGCAAGCCTGTTTAAGGCTTTTGTGGGCTGCTGCACTTGAAGCCTGTTTAAGGCTTATACTTGTGGTCAGACAGCTGAATGAGATGAGAGTATGCCCCTGAGATCACCAGAGTGGGGCTCCTTCCATTTAGCTCGTTTAGAGGCTGTACAAGAAGGACTTCCATCCAGGAGAGGCTAGAACCTGGCTGGGGCGAAGCGGTAAGGGGGTGCTGATCCGTGCGTCCTGACAGGTGAGGAAAAATAAGAGAATACTGGGGCAGGTGTCTACTCTCTAATTTATAGCTATGTGGTCCTATCAGGTTGTGGAGGCGGAGTCACAACCCAACGTGTATGCTGCCATGAAGATGCGACAGGAAACAATGTGTCTATGGGACACAAACATGAAAAATCAAAAGTGCTAATTTTAAAGATTTATATGCAAGTTATTGTCATAAAACGTGTATGGGGACCCAGGTACTGCCCCAGGGGACATGTATCAATGCAAAAAAAAGTTTTAAAAATGACCGTTTTTTCTGGAGCAGTGATTTTATTAATGCTTAAATTGAAACAATAAAAATGAAATATTCCTTTAAATCCCGTGCCTGGGGGGTCCCCTTAGTCTGCCTGTAAAGTGGCGCATCTGTCCGATGTTTATTACAGCCCTACAGCAAAATGACATTCCCAAAGGAAAAAATGTAATTTAAAATTGCTCGCGGCTGTAATGTATTGTCAGGTCCCGGCAATATAGATGAAAAACCATTGAAAAAAAATGGTGTGCGGTCCCCTACCCCCAAAATCCATACCAGACCCTTATCCGAGCATGCAACCTGACAGGTCAGGATAGGGGAGGGCGGGTGAGAGACCCCCCTCCTGAACCATGTTGATGGGGACAGGGGCCTCATCCCCACAACCCTTGCCCAGTGGTTGTGGGGGTCTGCAGGCGGGGGGCTTATCAGAATGTGGAAGCCCCCTTTACCAAGGGGGCCCCCAGATCCCATCCCCTCCTATGTGAATGGGTATCGGGTATGGGTATCACCAAAAGAGTGTAAATAAAGTAAAAATGACAGGAGACAGTTTTTGACAATTCCTTTATAAAAAAAAGAAAAAAGTGTCCCACAATGTGCATCCATCTTCAATCACGGCGCCCAATGGACCCGAAAAATAGAAAAAAAAAAAGCTCAGCCTCAATGGGAGGCATCCCGCTGGCTGCTGTCTCTTGGCAGCTGTTATATAGGCAAGGGCAGGGCCACCCGGTGACATAAATGGGTGACCCTGCCCCCTCTGACGTCACATGACATCACATGTTGTAACGTAAACAGGTGGCCCACCCTTGCCTATATAACAGCTGTTACAACCAAGAGACAGCAGTCGGCATAGCGCCTCCCATCAAGGCAGAGCTTTTTTTTCTATTTTTCGGGTCCATCAGCGCTGTGATTCAAGAATAATGGACATTGCATGACCCTTTTTTGAATTGTCAAAAAATGTCTCCTGTCATTTTTATTATTTTGACACTTTTTGGTGAATGGGTAGGGGTACAATATATCTGATACCCATTCACAAAGGAGTGGGCGGGATATGGGGGGCCCCTTTGTTAAAGGGGGCTTCCAGATTCCGATAAGCCCCCCGCCCAGAGACCCCCACAACCACCGAGCAAGGGTTATGGGGATGGGGCCCTTGTCCCCATCAGCATGGGGACAAGGTGCTTTGGGGGGACCCCAAAGCACCCTCCCCGCGTTGAGGGCATTTGTGCCTGGTTTGGTTCAGGAGGGGGGGCGCTTGCTTGTCCCCCACCTATCCTGGCCTGCCAGGCCGCTTGCTCGGATAAGGGTCTGGTATGGATTTTGGGGGGACCCCCACACCATTTTTTTAAAATTTTGGCGCAGGGTTCCCCTTAAAATCCATACCAGACCTGAGGGTCCTGGTATGGATTTTGGGGGGGACCCCCACGCCATTTTTTTTAATTTTGGCATGGGGTTTCCCTTAACCACTTCAATGCACTGTGTTATATATAGTACACTGCCTGCACTGACTGAATATAGAGTCTACACTGAATATATAATCTACACTAAATTCAGAGTTTATATATATAGATATATATATCTATATATATCGATATATCTATATATATATAGATATATCGATATATATCGATATATCTATATATATATATACTAGACTGTAATATATATATATATATATATATATATATATATATATATATACTAAATACACTGCATGCACGCCACTAACTAACCCGCCTGCCTAATCTAGCTCAATCTATCTCCATCCACACACTATACATGACCACTATGTAAGCAGCCTTATATAGTGTGGGGCAGGTACTTAGTCCCCCTGAGCCATGATTGGCCAAAGGCACATGATTGGCCAAAGTGTTAGTCAATATACTTACCTTTTCCTTGGCTACTGTACTTCTTTCGGGGGGATATCACCATCCTGCTAACAAGATCCCATCATTGCCGAGTACCCACAATCTCGCAAGATGACACCAATGTGTTGGAATCTTCCTGAGAGATTTGGGCTTCTTGGAATTGCCGGAGTTCTCCCTGGAAGAATGGTGGCATCTCCCTTATTTTGGTGCATGGACAGGTTGCCAAGAAAAGGGAATGAAGAATTATACCAGCAGGAATGAGATTTGGTCTTGTCATTTAAAACAGGGGTCTCCAAACTTACTAAACAAAGGGCCAGTTTACTGTCCTTCAGATTTTGTGGGGCTGGACTGTGGCCAGTGTGAGTAGAAAATGCCAAGGCATCAATGGGAGTAAAAATGCCCCATCATTTGCATTAGTGGGAGTAATAGTGCCCCATCATTGATGTCAGTGCAAAGAATAGTGCCCCATCATTGATGTCAGTGCAAAGAATAGTGCCCATCATTGGTGTCAGTGGGAGAAATTGTGCCCCATTAATTATGTCATTGTAAAGAATAGTGCCCTGTCATTGATGTCAGTGCAAAGAATAGTGCCCTGTCATTGATGTCAGTGCATGACTTGAGCATACAGAAGGAGATATAGCAGTCTCCTACCTCCTGACAGGCCCATCTGATATACTCTGTGTTTGGTATCACTGGACATAAAATTGAATGCTGAAAAATAATCTACCGGTTTCTATAATGCAACCTGCACATATTGGAAGATATTATTATAAGTCACGTACCTGGTAGTGAGCCTGCCTGACGTGTAGAGGAAGGTCTATTGTACAGCTCTGGCTCAGGGGCCACTGGTAGTGGGACAGCTGCCAGAGGAGCATGGTGAGATGAGAATGTCTGTAATGGGTTGAGTAGTCTGCGTGGCAGCAGTCAGCAGGCGAATGTGGCAGCAGAGCAGGCTGGTAGTAGATGAGCTGGCACGGAGCTTGGCTGGCAGTAAACTGTAGTAAGCAGCTGGAAGCAGGAACCACATGAGAGCTTGCTGGACTGGCAGCTGTACCATGCTGGATGAGCAAGATGCAGGGTCAGACAAGCCGGGTCGGTAACAGTCGGGCAGATCAGGCATAGACGGCAGACAGCAGGATGGTGGGGTAACAAGCCAAGCCAGCAACGGGAAATCGATCAAGCAGAAACAGGAGGCAGAAGCAGAATCCACAGAAAAGCTGAGGTTGGGGCAGGTAGCAGACAAAACACAGGTCAGAAGTACACCAGATCAAGATCAGAGGTCACATGGAATCAGGAACAACACACAGAAGCTGCAGGCCAAACAGCACTAAGCACCCATACTGAAGCCTGTTCAAATAGCCTGCTTGGCGCCAGCATTAGTGACAGATGCGGGAGTGTGCATGCGCATGCGCATGTGCACTTGCGTGCTCCTGTGCCTACGACTATGCACATCTGTCTGGCCAGTTGCCGGTCTGTGTATGCACATATGTGTGCACCGAGATACTCCATCTGCTCTACAGACATACCTTCCCTGACAATTAGTATAAAACTTGTGTGAGGGAGGGCCATGAAACAGTCATAAATAGGGACGAGCCGAGCACCCCCAGGTTCGGTTCACACCAGAACATGCGAACAGACAAAAAACTTGTGCGAACGAGCACGCGAACACCATTAAAGTCTATGGGACACGAACGTGAAAAATCAAAAGTGCTAATTTTAAAGGCTTATATGCAAGTTAAAAAGCAGTGATTTTAAGAATGCCTAAAGTGAAACAATAAAAAAGAAATATTCCTTTAAATATCGTGTCTGGGGGGGTCTCTTTAGTCTGCCTGTACAGTACCGCAGCAAAATGAAATTTCTTAAGGAAAAAATGTAATCTAAAATTGCTTGCGGCTGTAATGTGTTGCCGGAATTATTATACATGAAAAATCATTGAAAAAAATGGCGTGGGTTCCCCCTCCAGTCCATTACCAGGCCCATCAGGTCTGGTATGGATATTAAGGGGAATGCCATGCCAAAATGTAAAAAAAACATGATGTGTGTCACGGAACGTCCCTCACTCCGCTTGAGTGCTTCCATCAGTATACCACTTCTTCCCAGTCTGGATACAGATATCCTATATTCCAACCGCTCATAAGCACAAAACAAGGTGACACTTGTTTCACTGCTAACATGGACTAACTCTTTATTTGAGATCTCACACAAATATATACAGCAGGATGACTAAAACCTAACCTAATTAACATGAGCTAATTATCTAACATGACCTTTTGCCCAGACTTGTGGTCACCGAGCTTCACACAGTACATTATACATTATCATAAGTACACCCACAGGACATTTTCACAATGGCAGGAGCTAATTACAATTAACAATACAAACAGTGTTCTCCCCCCTCCTCAACCTAGTCATCAACAACTATAGTAGGAGTAGACTGTTCGTCTCCTAGCCAGTCCTGGAGGCTAATGTGATCAGCTCACTCAATTAACATGTTGAGTTCAGAATCAAACAAACCAATAATAGTCTTTACAAACATATCCTGGGAGATATTGGGGATAAATATTACTGTCCCATTTTAAGCAATCCAAGACATACCCTCCAAGTCACCATTTCTCATATGGCATACACAGGGTCCCCAGAGTCTGTGTGTCCTGGGGGACCAAGACCCGAATCCACAGTAATACCACCTCAAGAGTCCCCAGGCATACAGCTCACAAAGAGCACTGTTCCCCCAAATGCCAGGGCCCATAATCGGTCGTCAAGAGGCTTGCATTCAGTCCCCTCCAAAAGCCTCTATCCCGGGTGAGTCTTTCACAATGTGGGACCCCCCCCCAATCCATACCAGGCCCTTATCCAAGCATGCAATCTGGCAGGCAGAAGGAAAAGGGGGGGACATGAGAGAGCGCCACCCCCCTCCTGAACCGTACCAGGCCACATGCCCTCAACATGGGGAGGGTGCTTGGGGGTGGGTCCCCCCAAGCACCTTGTCCCCATGTTGATGGGGACAAGGGCCTCATCCCCACAACCCTTGCACGGTGGTTGTGGGGGTCTGTGGGCAGGGGGCTTATGGGGGGCTTATCGGAATCTGCAATCTTGCAGTGCATTATGGGGCGTTCTGCGGCACTCAAATTTCCCGCGAATGCCCCATATGTTTGGCTCGATTTAGAACAAACGAACATCCGATGTTCATGTCAGGCTCCTCCCTAGTCGTAAACACGATGACCACTCCTCAGACGCTTAATTGGTCAGATGGCCTCTGTCAACACCCCTTTGATCCCAGTAAAAGGGAGATGCCAGGACAATTTGACAATTCTCATGCACTATCAATCAAGGAACATCTGTCAAGTTATAAGAGCCAATAACACCTAAACTCTGCTGAAACCAGGACATTGCAAGTATTTTTACCTTTCAACTCTTTTTCATTTCTCTGTTGTTTTATTGTCTCTTGATTTCTTTGTAACACCCTTTTTTTGTGAATATTTTATTTGCACCATTTTAAACTTTTCATTATTAAACCCTATTTTAAAAAGTGTTAACCCTGTCTCTAAAAGCTTTAATGCAAACTAAAAAGAGTCCTTGTCTCTTGAAGAGTGCTACTGTATAGTATAACTCCTCTGAACATACAGTGGGGACAGAAAGTATTCAGACCCCCTTAAATTTTTTACTCTTTGTTATATTGCAGCCATTTGCTAAAATCATTTAAGTTCATTTTTTTCCTCAATAATGTACACACAGCACCCCATATTGACAGAAAAACACAGAATTGTTGACATTTTTGTAGATTTATTAAAAAAGAAAAACTGAAATATCACATGGTTCTAAGTATTCAGACCCTTTGCTGTGATACTCATATATTTAACTCAGGTGCTGTCCATTTCTTCTGATCATCCTTGAGATGGTTCTACACCTTCATTTGAGTCCAGCTGTGTTTGATTCTACTGATTGGACTTTATTAGGAAAGCCACACACCTGTCTATATAAGACCTTACAACTCACAGTGCATGTCAGAGCAAATGAGAATCATGAGGTCAAAGGAACTGCCTGAAGAGCTCAGAGACAGAATTGTGGCAAGGCACAGATCTGGCCAAGGTTACAAAAAAATTTCTGCTGCACTTAAGGTTCCTAAGAGCACAGTGGCCTCCATAATCCTTAAATGGAAGACGTTTGGGACGACCAGAACCCTTCTTAGAGCTGGCCAGCCGGCCAAACTGAGCTATCGGGGAAGAAGAGCCTTGGTGAGAGAGGTAAAGAAGAACCCAAAGATTACTGTGGCTGAGCTCCAGAGATGCAGTTGGGAGATTGGAGAAAGTTGTAGAAAGTCAACCATCACTGCAGCCCTCCACCAGTCGGGGCTTTATGGCAGAGTGGCCCGACAGAAGCCTCTCCTCAGTGCAAGACACATGAAAGCCTGCATGGAGTTTGCTAAAAAACACCTGAAGGACCCCAAGATGGTGAGAAATAAGATTCTTTGGTCTGATGAGACCAAGATAGAACTTTTTGACCTTAATTCTAAGCGGTATGTGTGGAGAAAACCAGGCACTGCTCATCACCTGTCCAATACAGTCCCAACAGTGAAGCATGGTGGTGGCAGCATCATGATGTGGGGTGTTTTTCAGCTGCAGGGACAGGATGATTGGTTGCAATCGAGGGAAAGATGAATGTGGCCAAGTACAGGGATATCCTGGACGAAAACCTTCTCCAGAGAGCTCAGGACCTCAGACTGGGCTGAAAGTTTACCTTCCAACAAGACAATGACCCTAAGCACACAGCTAAAATAACGAAGGAGTGGCTTCACAACAACTCTGTGACTGTTCTTGAATGGCCCAGCCAGAGCCCTGACTTAAACCCAATTGAGCATCTCTGGAGAGACCTAAAAATGGCCGTCCACCAACGTTTACCATCCAACCTGACAGAACTGGAGAGGATCTGCAAGGAGGAATGGCAGAGGATCCCCAAATCCAGGTGTGAAAAAGGGTGCTTTTACTAAATACTGAGCAAAGGGTCTAAATACTTAGGACCATGTGATATTTTCGTTTTTCTTTTTTTAATAAATCTGAAAAAATGTCAACAATTCTGTGTTTTTCTGTCAATATGGGGTGCTGTGTGTACATTAATGAGGAAAAAATGAACTTAAATGATTTTAGCAAATGGCTGCAATATAACAAAGAATGAAAAATTTAAGGGGGTCTGAATACTTTCCGTCCCCACTGTACTTGTCTGTGGTGACAGTGTGTGTTATTTATTCTAACATCATAGTCGGTATTGCTAAGATTGAGTTTTCTACTTCTCTGTCTTTTGGTGGTATTTGATCACCTCTGTGGTTTTTATTTTTTGTGCTATAAACAAAAAAAGAGCGACAATTTTGAAAAAAAAAACAACAATATTTTTTACTTTTTACTATAACAAATATCCCCAAAAAATAAAAAATGTCTTCATCAGTTTAGGCCAATATGTATTCTTCTACATATTTTTGGTAAAAAATAGCAATAAGCGTATATTGATTGGTTTGTGCAAATGTTATAGCAGTGGTCATCAACTCCTGTCCTCAGGGCCCACTAACAGGCCAGGTTTGCAAGATGACTGAAATACATCACAGGTGATATCATTTGCTGCTCAGTGATTGCAGTATTCTAGTCTGCATCTCCCCAAGGTAATACTTAAAACCTGGCCTGTTAGTGGGCCCTGAAGACAGGGTTGATGACCATTGCGTTATAGCATCTACAAAATAGGGAATAGATTTATGGCATTTTTATTTATTTATTTATTTACTAGTAATGGTGGTGGTGATCTGCGATTTTTATCAGGACTGCCACATTGCGGTGGACAGATCGGACACTTTTGACACTTTTTTGGGGCCATTGACATTTATACAGGGATCAGTGCTATAAAAATGATTACTGTGTAAATGTCCCTGGCAGGAAAGGGGTTAACACTATTGGGCCATCAGGGGGTTAAATGTGTTCCCTGGGGAGGTGTATCTAACTGTGGGGGGAGGGGACTGACTGGGAGGAGAGAGATCGCTGTTCCTGATCACTAGGAACAGCAGATCTCTACTCCCCTGTCAGAACAGAGATCTGTCTGTTTACATTGACAGATCCCTATTCTGGCTCTCTGTGGAGCGATCGAGGGTGACTGGTGGACATCACGTCCACCGGCCACGCACATCAGCTCCAGGTGGTGCGTGCGTGCCCTCCTATCGCTCTTAAAGCGGCCGTTGTTCACCTACGGCAATTCACGCAGGGGAGCCAACCTGCCGCAGTATAATGACAGCGGCTGCTCAGCAAGCGGTTAATAGGGTTAATTGCTTAATTAATGTAGCCCTGTGACAATCCCTCTCAGGCTGCTGGCACCTAGATTGGGTCCCACAAGCTGGAAAATCTTTGTGCAGGGTGCAGCTGAGAGTGTCGTTATGTAAGTGACGGCGCGGTGTGAGATTGGCCAGTTCTTTATCACGAGGGGCAGGGGTCTGCTATCCACTTTCATCACACCCTCCATCATCTGTAGTTACCTCCCAACAACAATTGACCCCCAAGCAACAATAGTTCCCTCCTTCAACTATAGATCCCCCCCCCAGAGTCAGTAGATCCCCTGGGAGCCAGCATCAATGCAACACAAAACAATCTCCTGCGCTCAGGAACTTAGTCCATATGTACGTGGTGTAGCCAACACTTTGGACAAAATATGGAAAGTCAAGCAAAACCAAGCAGATGGCTATAGCCCAGCCAAGGCCTTTGCTTGTGTGGGAAGATCGTCTGGACATTTGTAGGTTGGATTGGTTGCCTATATTCTCTAAGCACCCTGATGCCATGGGATCAGGGTGCTTTTTTTCTTTTCGATCAATTTTTGTTATTACAATAATAATCAAGGAAGTTTTTTTCTTTTTATGGAAAGTCAAAGGTCTTGCTGCCCTCCTCAGAATAATGGGTGTCCTTGGAGCTAAAACATATAGAAAAACAGGGAGGGTGCACCGACCCTGTGCATTACCAAAGATAAAATGTATTTAAATAGTAAAAGCAACAGTCATACTCACAAAGAAAGTATAAAAGAGCCTTGACATTGCTCAAAGAATTTGGAGCTGTGTCTTCTAGACACCTACAACCTGGACCAGGTGTATAGGAGTAATCAGATGATATCGCAAATGGCTTACGCGTTACGAGGGAGTTCCTTCTTCATCAGAGCCTTAGCGGTAGCAGACTAGCTTTCTCTAGGCTCCCTCTAAATAGGGCCATTCACATGTCTGGGTGACGCCCACCAGGGACCACCCGGATGGGTGTGACGGGCCCTGGTGGGCGTCACCCAGACATGTGAATGGCCCTATTTAGAGGGAGCCTAGAAAAAGCTAGTCTGCTACCGCTAAGGCTCTGATGAAGAGGGAACTTCCTCTTAATGCGTAAGCCGTTTGCGATACCATCTGATTACTCCTATACACCCAGTCCAGGTTGTAGGTGTCTAAAAGACACAGCTCCAAATTCTTTGAACAATGTCAAGGCTCTTTTATACTTTGTTTGTGAGTATGACTGTTGCTTTTACTATTTAAAAAAATTTTTATGTTTGGTATTGCACAAGGTCGGTGCTCCCTCCCTGTTTTTCTATATGAGCCAGCATCAACGGACACTCCAGCACAACCCAGCACCTCTTGCCATTACATACATTCAGTGCTGGAGGTGCCAGAACTGCATTCCCACATTCCCACTGAAAAAAAGCCCTGGTTACAACAGGCATACACACCTGTATAATGGAATTCTTTGAAATAACATTTCAGTGCAATGTTCCTTTATTTTTTAATACTGCAACTTCTTAAGATATCCATCTTTTAATTGTGGCCACTGCAAAGGAAAGCCCTGCAGATACTTATATAAAGTGGGAGTAAAGCAAGGCTGTGACCTGTAACCCAAACTTACAATACAACATGCTAATTGGAGATATAAAAACGAGGACTACAGACGTGCTTCTGTTATTAGCAGCAAAATGATCAACACATTTCTAGTCCATATTTATTAACCACCTGCACTAACTTTTTACGGTGCTACTTGCAATTTTATGCCGCTTTTTTTTTTTTTTACTCATATTTATTAGTAGCTGTGTGTCACTGAACAGTTTAGCGGAAAACAGTAAAAATATAATTAGACATTATAATTGGTAATTATTTCTGATCACATCTAATAAGTAAGATATAGCGTCTCATCTAATTAAACTAAGACTCCCCCCCCCCCTTCCTTTTACTAATTGCAGTGTTTTAGAAAAAACAGTGTGTAATTAAATAAAACTAGACAAAGAGTTTTCCTTGCAGCTGATACATGTCATATGCATGCTTTATATTTATTATACCCAGATACATTTGTTCTCCATATGGTTGGCATTTTGCGACACTTAGTTACATGGTGATTCAGGGACGAGAAGAAAGACCGGCAGTTAGTGACAAAGAAAGTATAAAATTTGTTAAGACAGGTCCCCGTAGGGTGCTCGCCGCTGAATCTGCCATCGTATTGTGTCCAAGTTTCGGGATTTGTCTGAGGTTTCACTCATCAGATTTGAGTTAATCTGGTAAAACAGGAACTTGCTTCGTATTTTCAAAGTACTGTAATTAAATAACGTAAAACTCGACATGTACAACTTCACAGAAAATCAATAGAGGTAGAAAGAATCTCTGCCGATGGATACATAGCGCTTAGCCTGTGGTAATGTATTAGGGTGGCATTACAGGTAGAATCCATTAAAAGAGGAGAACATGTGCATTGCCAAATAGTTTAAAGCAGCCTTTCTCAACCTTTTAAGACAGAGGAACCCTTGAAATAACATTGCGGTCTCAGGGACCCCCTGCTAAAATTTACTATATCTACAGCTCATGATACATTAGTGAGATGGTCAGTGGGAAGAATGCTCCTCACACTTGGGTCATTATGAAAAATAACCCCCTTACAGATAGCTAAAAAGATCAATGGTGTCAGTGGGAACTTATCTGAGGACCGAAATTGCTCATGGCTCAAGAAAGCCTTAGCAACCTCTGGAGGAACCTTAGGCTTCCATGGAACCCTGGTCTAGAGGAATCCCACAGGTATTGTATATGCATCGGTACATTGGTCCAAGCTGGATTAATGTAGCTATGTAAAAAAATTCTATACCTGGAATTCTTCTTTAACTCCTTCAGATCTGTGCTATAGCCGAATGACGGCTACAGCGCAGATCTGCTTTGCCGGGAGGGCGTCAATAGACGTCCTCCCCTTTGCAAGCTGGCCCAGCAGGGCGCGCGCGGCGTGCTTTGAACACCCGAGTCAATGAGACTCGGGTGATCACAGATCGGAGTAAGGGGTCGATCCCGACCCCTTACTACATGATCAGCTGTCAGCCAATGACAGCTGATCACGTGATGTAAACAGAGGATCGGTAATCGTTTTTTTTCTTCTCACGCTGACAGCGTGAGGAGAAAAAAAGCCGATCACCGGCTCCTGTTGAAGGGACACCGGTCTCGAGCAGTGTTGCCAACCGCCCGTAGATTTACGGGCAGCCCGTAAATTTGAACCCTTTTTCGGGGCGCCCGTGAATGTCCATTACAGGCACCGGTGCCAGTAAAAATGATGGCGTGAGCTGACCATGCAACTGCGCTTGCACCATTCCAGAGCCGGCCGGGCTCAGGAAAGCTCGTACGCGCTTGGCCAGCCAGGTGACTCTGTCCTGTCATGCAGTGCATGACTGCACTGCACACTCGTCATAGGCAGAGCGGAGGTACCGGAGGAGAGTGAAGCTGTATGGGGGATAATATCTGTAGTAAAAGGAGGACATTACTGGGGGCCGGGAGAAGTAATATGATGGTGCATAGAGCACAACAGTCTCTGTCCCTGGGCCCTGGCTGCATGGCATATGCAGGGGACAGAGACTGATGTGCTCTATTCACCATCATATTACTTCTCCAGTCCACATCATCAGTGTGCTGTGTCCTCCTCCTGTGCCCCTTTCATATCTCCACAGGTCAGGGCAGCACAGTGCTGCCCTGACCTGTGGAGAGGTGAAAGGGGTACAGGAGGAGGACACAGCACACTGATGATGTGGAGAAGTAATATGATGGTGGGCAGAGGAGGAGGCTACTGTGAGGATGTAGTAAGTCTGCAGTCTCTTTCCACCTCCTGTAGTATGTCCGCAGTCTCTTTCCACCTCCTGTAGTATGTCCGCAGCCTCTGTCCACCTCCTGTAGTATGCCCGCAGGCTCTTTCCACCTCCTGTAGTATGTCCGCAGTCTCTTTCCACCTCCTGTAGTATGTCCGCAGTCGCTTTCCACCTCCTGTAGTATGTCCTCAGCCTCTGTCCACCTCCTGTAGTATGCCCACAGCCTCTGTCCACCTCCTGTAGTATGTCTGCAGCCTCCGTCCACCTCCTGTATCATGTCTGCAGTGTCTGTCCACCTCCTGTAGTATGTCCGCAGCCTCTGTCCACCTTCTGTAGTATGCCCGCAGTCTCTTTCCACCTCCTGTAGTATGTCCGCAGTCTCTTTCCACCTCCTGTAGTATGTCCGCAGCCTCTGTCAACCTCCTGTAGTATGCCCGCAGGCTCTTTCCACCTCCTGTAGTATGTCCGTAGTCTCTTTCCACCTCCTGTAGTATGTCCACAGTCTCTTTCCACCTCCTGTAGTATGTCCTCAGCCTCTGTCCACCTCCTGTAGTATGCCCGCAGCCTCTGTCCACCTCCTGTAGTATGTCCGCAGCCTCTGTCCACCTCCTGTATCATGTCTGCAGTGTCTGTCCACCTCCTATAGTATGTCTGCAGCCTCTGTCCACCTCCTGTAGTATGTCTGCAGCCTCTGTCCACCTCCTGTAGTATGTCCGCAGCCTCTGTCCACCTCCTGTAGTATGCCTGCAGTCTTTGTCCACATCTTGTAGTATGTCTGCAGCCTCTGTCCACCTCCTATAGTATGTCCACAGCCTCTGTCCACCTCCTGTATCATGTCCACAGCCTTTGTCCACCTCCTGTATCATGTTCGCAGCCTCTGTCAACCTCCTGTAGTATGTCCGCAGTCTCTTTCCACCTCCTGTAGTATGTCCGCAGTCTCTTTCCACCTCCTGTATTATGTCCTCAGCCTCTGTCCACTTCCTGTAGTATGCCTGCAGCCTCTGTCCACCTCCTGTAGTATGTCCGCAGCCTCCGTCCACCTCCTGTATCATGTCTGCAGTGTCTGTCCACCTCCTGTAGTATGTCTGCAACCTCTGTCCACCTCCTGTAGTATGTCCGCAGCCTCTGTCCACCTCCTGTAGTATGTCTGCAGCCTTTGTCCACCTCCTGTAGTATGTCTGCAGCCTCTGCCACCTCCTGTAGTATGTCCACAGCCTCTGTCCACATCCTGTATCATGTCCGCAGTCTCTGTCCACCTCCTGTAGTATGTCCGCAGCCTCTGTCCACCTCCTCTAGTATGTCCGCAGCCTCTGTCCACCTCCTGTAGTATGTCCGCAGCCTCTGTCCACCTCCTGTATCATGTCCACAGCCTCTGTTAACCTCCTGTAGTATGTCCGCAGTCTCTGTTCACCTCCTGTATCATGCCCACAGCCTCTGTCCACCTCCTGTAGTATGTCTGCAGCCTTTGTCCACCTCCTGTATCATCTCCGCAGCCTCTGTCCTCCTGTATTATGTTCGCAGCCTCTGACCATCTCTTGTCTGCAGTCTCTTTCCACCTCCTGTAGTATGTCCGCAGTCTCTTTCCACCTCCTGTAGTATGTCCGCAGCCTCTGTCCATTTCCTGTAGTATGCCCGCAGGCTCTTTCCACCTCCTGTAGTATGTCCGCAGTCTTTTTCCACCTCCTGTAGTATGTCCGCAGTCTCTTTCCACCTCCTGTAGTGTGTCCTCAGCCTCTGTCCACCTCCTGTAGTATGCCCGCAGCCTCTGTCCACCTCCTGTAGTATGTCCGCAGCCTCCGTCCACCTCCTGTATCATGTCTGCAGTGTCTGTCCACCTCCTGTAGTATGTCCGCAGCCTCTGTCCACCTCCTGTAGTATGCCCGCAGTCTCTTTCCACCTCCTGTAGTATGTCCACAGTCTCTTTCCACCTCCTGTAGTATGTCCGCAGCCTCTGTCAACCTCCTGTAGTGTGCCCGCAGGTTCTTTCCACCTCCTGTAGTATGTCCGTAGTCTCTTTCCACCTCCTGTAGTATGTCCGCAGTCTCTTTCCACCTCCTGTAGTATGTCCTCAGCCTCTGTCCACCTCCTGTAGTATGTCCGCAGCCTCTGTCCACCTCCTGTATCATGTCTGCAGTGTCTGTCCACCTCCTGTAGCATGTCTGCAGCCTCTGTCCACCTCCTGTAGTATGTCCGCAGCCTCTGTCCACCTCCTGTAGTATGTCTGCAGCCTTTGTCCACATCTTATTGTATGTCTGCAGTCTCTTTCCACCTCCTATAATATGTCCACAGCCTCTGTCCACCTCCTGTATCATGTCCACAGCCTCTGTCCACCTCCTGTAGTATGTCCGCAGCCTCCGTCCACCTCCTGTATCATGTCTGCAGTGTCTGTCCACCTCCTGTAGTATGTCCGCAGCCTCTGTCCCCCTCCTGTAGTATGCCCGCAGTCTCTTTCCACCTCCTGTAGTATGTCCACAGTCTCTTTCCACCTCCTGTAGTATGTCCGCAGCCTCTGTCAACCTCCTGTAGTATGCCCGCAGGTTCTTTCCACCTCCTGTAGTATGTCCGTAGTCTCTTTCCACCTCCTGTAGTATGTCCGCAGTCTCTTTCCACCTCCTGTAGTATGTCCTCAGCCTCTGTCCACCTCCTGTAGTATGTCCGCAGCCTCTGTCCACCTCCTGTATCATGTCTGCAGTGTCTGTCCACCTCCTGTAGCATGTCTGCAGCCTCTGTCCACCTCCTGTAGCATGTCTGCAGCCTCTGTCCACCTCCTGTAGTATGTCCGCAGCCTCTGTCCACCTCCTGTAGTATGTCTGCAGCCTTTGTCCACATCTTATTGTATGTCTGCAGTCTCTTTCCACCTCCTATAATATGTCCACAGCCTCTGTCCACCTCCTGTATCATGTCCACAGCCTCTGTCCACCTCCTGTAGTATGTCCGCAGCCTCCGTCCACCTCCTGTATCATGTCTGCAGTGTCTGTCCACCTCCTGTAGTATGTCCGCAGCCTCTGTCCCCCTCCTGTAGTATGCCCGCAGTCTCTTTCCACCTCCTGTAGTATGTCCACAGTCTCTTTCCACCTCCTGTAGTATGTCCGCAGCCTCTGTCAACCTCCTGTAGTATGCCCGCAGGTTCTTTCCACCTCCTGTAGTATGTCCGTAGTCTCTTTCCACCTCCTGTAGTATGTCCGCAGTCTCTTTCCACCTCCTGTAGTATGTCCTCAGCCTCTGTCCACCTCCTGTAGTATGTCCGCAGCCTCTGTCCACCTCCTGTATCATGTCTGCAGTGTCTGTCCACCTCCTGTAGCATGTCTGCAGCCTCTGTCCACCTCCTGTAGTATGTCCGCAGCCTCTGTCCACCTCCTGTAGTATGTCTGCAGCCTTTGTCCACATCTTGTTGTATGTCTGCAGCCTCTGTCCACCTCCTATAATATGTCCACAGCCTCTGTCCACCTCCTGTATCATGTCCACAGCCTCTGTCCACCTCCTGTATCATGTCCGCAGCCTCTGTCAACCTCCTGTAGTATGTCCGCAGTCTCTTTCCACCTCCTGTAATATGTCCGCAGTCTCTTTCCACCTCCTGTATTATGTCCTCAGCCTCTGTCCACTTCCTGTAGTATGCCTGCAGCCTCTGTCCACCTCCTGTAGCATGTCCGCAGCCTCCGTCCACCTCCTGTATCATGTCTGCAGTGTCTGTCCACCTCCTGTAGTATGTCTGCAGCCTCTGTCCACCTCCTGTAGTATGTCCGCAGCCTCTGTCCACCTCCTGTAGTATGTCTGCAGCCTTTGTCCACCTCCTGTAGTATGTCTGCAGCCTCTGTCCACCTCCTGTAGTATGTCCACAGCCTCTGTCCACATCCTGTATCATGTCCGCAGTCTATGTCCACCTCCTGTAGTATGTCCGCAGCCTCTGTCCACCTCCTGTAGTATGTCTGCAGCCTCTGTCCACCTCCTGTAATATGTCCACAGCCTCTGTCCACATCCTGTATCATGTCCACAGTCTCTGTCCACCTCCTGTAGTATGTCCGCAGCCTCTGTCCACCTCCTGTAGTATGTCCGCAGCCTCTGTCCACCTCTGTAGTATGTCCGCAGCCTCTGTCCACCTCCTGTATCATGTCCGCAGCCTCTGTTAACCTCCTGTAGTATGTCCGCAGTCTCTGTTCACCTCCTGTATCATGTCCACAGCCTCTGTCCACCTCCTGTAGTATGTCCGCAGCCTCTGTCCACCTCCTGTATCATGTCTGCAGTGTCTGTCCACCTCCTGTAGCATGTCTGCAGCCTCTGTCCACCTCCTGTAGTATGTCCGCAGCCTCTGTCCACCTCCTGTAGTATGTCTGCAGCCTTTGTCCACATCTTGTTGTATGTCTGCAGCCTCTGTCCACCTCCTATAATATGTCCACAGCCTCTGTCCACCTCCTGTATCATGTCCACAGCCTCTGTCCACCTCCTGTATCATGTCCGCAGCCTCTGTCAACCTCCTGTAGTATGTCCGCAGTCTCTTTCCACCTCCTGTAATATGTCCGCAGTCTCTTTCCACCTCCTGTATTATGTCCTCAGCCTCTGTCCACTTCCTGTAGTATGCCTGCAGCCTCTGTCCACCTCCTGTAGCATGTCCGCAGCCTCCGTCCACCTCCTGTATCATGTCTGCAGTGTCTGTCCACCTCCTGTAGTATGTCTGCAGCCTCTGTCCACCTCCTGTAGTATGTCCGCAGCCTCTGTCCACCTCCTGTAGTATGTCTGCAGCCTTTGTCCACCTCCTGTAGTATGTCTGCAGCCTCTGTCCACCTCCTGTAGTATGTCCACAGCCTCTGTCCACATCCTGTATCATGTCCGCAGTCTATGTCCACCTCCTGTAGTATGTCCGCAGCCTCTGTCCACCTCCTGTAGTATGTCTGCAGCCTCTGTCCACCTCCTGTAATATGTCCACAGCCTCTGTCCACATCCTGTATCATGTCCACAGTCTCTGTCCACCTCCTGTAGTATGTCCGCAGCCTCTGTCCACCTCCTGTAGTATGTCCGCAGCCTCTGTCCACCTCTGTAGTATGTCCGCAGCCTCTGTCCACCTCCTGTATCATGTCCGCAGCCTCTGTTAACCTCCTGTAGTATGTCCGCAGTCTCTGTTCACCTCCTGTATCATGTCCACAGCCTCTGTCCACCTCCTGTAGTATGTCTGCAGCCTTTGTCCACCTCCTGTATCATCTCCGCAGCCTCTGTCCTCCTGTATTATGTTCGCAGCCTCTGACCATCTCTTGTCTTTTATCACGTCTGCAGTCTCTGAGGGGATTCTAGAAAGGAGTCAAGAGTGGGAGCGCCGTCGGGATGGGGGTTACGGGAAGAGGCAGACATGTGTGGACTGTGGAGAGGCGACTATAGAATAGCCGCCAAGCTGGAGCCTTCTCACTGAGCCCTGCAAGGTGCACCCGAGAGGAGGTCAGTGACAGCGCCGCCAGGCCAGTCTGGGGGGGTCACTAATGTAAGGGTGGAGTGAATACAATAATGTAAGGGGGCACTGATATAAAGGTTCCCCCCTATATTAGTAACCCCCTTACCTTAGTGTATTCACTCTGCGGAAGGTGGTCTCTGGTCACTATCCTGTACACTCTGATGTAAGGGGGAACTCTCTGCTGGCCGGGCTATAGTCACCTGACCTTCATGTAAATTGAGAAATATGTTTTTTGACTTTTGTTTAACTTAAACACATTGCTAATAGCACTAGCTATGTGTTTATAGTTCAAATATTGATATTTTCAACGTTTAGCACTAATAACAGTAATTTTAGGTACTTTTTTGCAGTGCCAGTAAAGATTGTGGATCCGCCAGTAAATTTCATGTTTTTTTCCCAGTAAAAAAATTGTCGCCGTTCGTAAATTTTGGTGTTCTGCCAGTAAATTTCACTTCAGGGGGTTGGCAACACTGGTCCTGAGCAGGGAGAGGCGAAGCCTCCTCATATGTGCCCACAGTGCCCACCAATCAGTGCCCACCAATCAGGGCCCACAAGTACATCAGTGCCACCTATCAATGCCCATGAGTGCCACCTATCAATGCCCACGAGTGCAACCTATCAATGCCCACCAGTGGTACCTCATCAGTGTCACCTAGCAGTGCTGCCTATCAGTGTTGCCTACAAGTACCGATCAGTGCCCATCACTGCCACCCATCAGTGCCCATCACTGCCAGATATCAGTGCCACCTATTAGTGCTCTTCAGTGCCACCTATCAATGCCCTTCAGTGCCGCCCATCAGTGCCACCCATCAGTGCCACCCATCAGTGCCCACCAGTGCCACCTCATCACTGCCCACCAGTGCCGCCTATTAGTGCCCACCAGTGCCTCCTATTAGTGCCCACCAGTGCCACCTTATCAGTGCCCATCATTGTCGCCTTATCAGTGACCATCAATGCAGCCTATCAGTGCACCCTCATCAGCGTACATCAATGAAGGAGAAAAATTACCTGTTTACAAAATTTATTCACAAAATATAAAACGGTTTTGTATTTTTTGGATTCGGTCTTTTTTAATTAAAAAAAAACAAATAAAACAGAGGTGATCAAATACCACCAAAAGAAAGCTCTATTTGTGGAAAAAAAAATTCTAAAAATTTCATTTGGTTACAGTGTTATATGACTGCGTAATTGTCATTCAAAGAGTGACAGCACTAAAAGCTGAAAATTGGTCTGGGCAGGAGGGGGGTTTAGGTGCCCAGTAAGCAAATGGTTAACCACTTCAGCCCCGGAAGGATTTACTCCCTTCCTGACCAAGCCCTTTTGCGATACGGGACTGCGTCGCTTTAACTGACAATTGCAAAGTCCTGCAACGTTGTACCCAAACAAAATCGACGTCCTTTTTTCCCACAAATAGAGCTTTCTTTTGGTGGTATTTGATCATGTCTGCGTTTTTTTTCTTTTTTGCGCTACAAACAAAAAAAGAGCGACAATTTTGAAAAAAAGCAATATTTTTTACTTTTTGCTATAATAAAAATATCACAAAAAAATATAAAAAAAAAACAAAAAACGATACTAAGCTAAGCAGGGCAATAACTTCTCTTCAGGATGTGGAAACCTTGCAAAAAGATCTGAACAAATTAATGGGGTGAGCAACTACATGGCAAATGAGGTTTAATGTAGAAAAATGTAAAATAATGCATTCGGGTGGCAAAAATATGAATGCAATCTATACACTGGGGGGAGAACCTCTGGGGGAATCTAGGATGGAAAAGGACCTGGGGGTCCTAGTGGATGATAGACTCAGCAATGGCATGCAATGCCAAGCTGCTGCTAACAAAGCAAACAGAATATTGGCATGCATTAAAAAGGGGATCAAATCCAGAGATAAAATGATAATTCTCCCGCTCTACAAGACTCTGGTCCGGCCTCACCTAGAGTCCTCAGGAAGGATGTACTGGAAATGGAGCGAGTACAAAGAAGGGCAACAAAGCTGATAAAGGGTCTGGAGGATATTAGTTATGAGGAAAGGTTGCGAGAGCTGAACTTATTCTCTCTGGAGAAGAGACGCTTGAGAGGGGATATGATTTCAATATATAAATACCGTACTGGTGACCCCACAACAGGGATAAAACTTTTTTGCAGAAGGGAGTTTAACAAGACTCGCAACCGCTCATTAAAATTAGAAGAAAAGAGGTTTAACCTTAAAACTACGTAGAGGGTTCTTTACTGTAAGAGCGGCAAGGATGTGGAATTCCTTTCCACAGGCGGTGGTCTCAGCGGGGAGCTTCTATAGTTTCAAATAACTATTATATAAGCATCTGAATGACCACAACATACAGGGATATACAATGTAATACTGACATATAATCACACACATAGGTTGGACTTGATGGACTTGTGTCTTTTTTAAACCTCACCTACTATGTAACTAGGTAACTATACCCCTTTGGAAGCAGGGGTGGATCCAGAGTCTAGTCTCGGGAGGGGCACTGCCAGAAAATATATTTTTTTGGGGTACATCTATCGGGGAAATGGCTGGTGTTGGCGCTTCAATCATCACGGCACCATGGTTGTTATGGTGTCAGGATGATTGAAGCGCATTCTTACTATTATTACATTGTTATAAAAAATGTAATAGTTTAACTCACCATAATGCAGAATCAGTGGAAGCCCCGAGTGTGTCACTTGCCACGTACCCTGTCACCAGATGCAGATTGTCACTTGCCACGTCGCCTGCCACATGTTGCGGATTGTCACTTGCCATGTCACTTGCCACGTCGCCTGTCACCAGATGCAGATTGTCACTTGCCACGTTGCCTGTCACCAGATGCAGATTGTCACTTGCCACGTCGCCTGCCACATGTTGCGGATTGTCACTTGCCAGGTCGCCTGTCACCAGATGAAGATTGTCACTTGCCACCTGCTAAGGTGGTCTCTTGTGTCCCAGAGACAGGCAGCAGAGAGATGATTTAATCTCTCTGCTGCCGCAGCTGCCTGCATGGTGAGGGGGGAACTGCAGGGATGCAGGGCGGGCGCCGGGCGGTGAGAGAGGATGTCATCTCTCTGCTGCCCGCCGGCTCCCTGATTGGCCAGCAGCCTGCCCACAAACACATCGAGCGGCACATCTGACCAATTGAGCCACTGTCTCTCTCCTGTGGAGCCGCCCAGCGGCTCTCTCTCTCTCTCTCACCTATGGAGCTGCCCGGCGGCTCTCTCACTTATGGAGCCGCCCGCCGGTGGGCTCTCTCACAGTCACTCACCCGCATTTCTCGGAGGGGGCAATTGCCCCGTTGCCCCCCCTGGATCCGCCCCTGTTTGGAGCTCCCCAGTCTGGGAGGGGGGGTGACCCTGGGCTGGAGCCCGGGTGCAACCAGGAGGAGTGACAAGATCCTGGATGGAGAGGCACAAGAGAGAGCAAGGAGAGGACAGCGGGAGAGAACACTCCTAACAGTCTCCAGGGAGGATAACTGGTCGCAGCCGGGAGGGCTGGTAAGTGAGCACAGTTGGGAGGACTGGGGAGGCACGCCTGAGATAACTGGGAGATTGCAGTTAAGATAGTTGCTGAACCAGAAGAGAGGACTGTGCAGAAGGGCAGTGGAAAAAGGGCATTGCAGCCAGGCTGGCTGGCAGGGCCTGAAGAGAGCTATCTGGGAGTAATAGCTGAATAGAGCATAGTTAGCACCTGAACTATTTCTACACCGCAGGGGCCCGTGATCCCGGCCCACAAAAGGCAGTTCAGTGAGGCCTGGCTGAAGCAGTGTCAGGCCTAACCATGCGGTGCTAGTTAGCCTGGAGGAGTAACCATCTGCAGAAAGTGAAGTGCTGGAGGAGGAACTTGTGCAGCAAGTGTTTATGCTGGAGAGAAGATTGAGGTGTATATACTAGAGTGTATATAAGAGTCCCAAGCAAGTTTGCTCTAAAAATTCCTGGGCATTCCATAATTCCCAAATCCCCATCCAAGTTTAATCCCCTCAAATTAAAAAAACAAAACAAAGCTATGTACTGGTCTATGTCTTTGAATGACTGAGAAATGGATGTCGGGCTGGGCAGGGTGACAGGTGAACCACAACATTCAGCAACCTCCGGGGGCATGGCTACACGTACAATTTTTTTTATGTGATTTCCCTGTTCTTTTTGTCTTGCAATAAAAGAAATCATTGGAATTAAAAAAAAATTTTGTTTTTTGGGGTAATTTTTTTGTTAAAATCCATTTACACATGCGGCCGAAGAAAAAAATGTGACAATGTCTTTTTACTGGACTTTTCTATGTTTTATCTTCCCAAAGAAAAATCTCCCACTCTTCACAATCACGCCTTATTCATGCCATCTGTTTTCGGCAGCGCCTATATTTGTGAGCAACTATTTTCAAGGATGAAGCTCATGAAGGGCAAAATTAGAACCAAAATATCTCAGGAGCACTTGAGAATTCATTGAGAATTGCTACTCCATCCACCCAACCAGATATTGATGCGTTAGTTTATCAAAAACCGTGTCAAATATCGCACTAGTTTTATCTTGCCCTCTTTTACTTTCATAATAAAAAATATTAGAAAAAAATTGAAGTTGTATTACTCAGATAGGTACATTATCTATATCAGTGATTGTTAACTTGTTACCTACCCCACTTTTTCTGCTCATCAGCTCTCCCTATTGTTAGTGTATTTTATATGTGGCTGAAGACAATTCCTCTTCTTCCAATGTGGCCCAGGAAGGTCAGAAGGTTGGACATCCCTGAATTATACATTTTTGGCAGCTATGGATCAGTGGCGGCCGGTCCACAAGGGGCACGACCCCCCAGCTCACACCATCTCGGTGGCCATGCACCAATAGGTTTCTACCAGGTCCGTCACCCTCTCACAGGTACGTGACCACATCCCGAGGTCCCAATTGGCAAGTTCTATATTGTCCTCGGGGCGCAGTGCTCTGCCACCCAAGTGACGTTCCATCAGCTGGGCATGTGTTCCACCTCTACTGACAGGTTCGCTAATCTGACAGAACAGCAGCAGCGGACATCTTACCATATCCAGATACATCTTGAATTTCAGAGTAATTTTAGCAATAAAGTGAGCGTATATAAATAAATATAGTATGTTGACATCTGTGATGCTGTTTTGATGTTACATTTTGAAAGAAGCTGGACGCCAGCAGTAGGAAGGTGGCGGAGGCCATGTTGGTAAACCCCGCATTGCTCAGTGCTAAGTTGGTGGCCCCGCAATAGGGATAAAACTTTTTTGTGGAAGGGTGTTTAACAAGACACGTGGCCACTCATTAAAATTAGAAGAAAAGAGGTTTAACCTTAAACTATGTAGAGGGTTCTTTACTTTAATGCCCCGTACACACGGTCGGATTTTCCTACGGAAAATGTTTGATGGGAGCTTTTTGTCAGAAAGGCTCCATCGGACATTTTCCATCGGAATTTCCGACACACAAAATTTGAGATCTGGATCTCAAATTTTCCGACAAGGCGATCTTGGCGATCGGAATTTACGACAAGATTTGTGTGACTGTGTGTATGCAAGACAAGTTTGAGCCAACATCTGTCAGGAAAAAAACATGGATTTTGTTGTCGGAATGTGTGATCGTGTGTACAGGGCATAAGAGCGGCAAGGGTGTGGAATTCCCTTCCACAGGCGGTGGTCTCAGCGGGGAGCATCAATAGTTTCAAGAAACTATTAGATAAGCACCTCAACAACCGCAACATACAGGGATATACAATGTAATACTGACATATAATCACACACATAGGTTGGACTTGATGGACTTGTGTCTTTTTTCAACCTCACCTCCTATGTAAGTATGTAATTATGCATCACAGATGTCAATATACTATATTTATTTACAGTGGCGGCCCGTCCATCAGTGCCGCACAGGTGCTGCCCCCCATCCATGTGTCCAGCCCCCTGATCTACATACAGGGCACCAGACGCATGGATTCCAATGTTTTTTTGTTTTTTTTTTAAGCACGTGATTAGAGCCAGAGGCAATAACGAATGAATATTCACTTTTGTAACACTGATTCTCCTCCCAGCCAATCAGGAAACACCCGTCACCCGATTGTCCAAAAGGAGATCTGATCGGATTGGCCGCTAGGAGGAGGAGGGAGGAGACGCAGGGGAACCGCTGGGAAAGCAGCCACCCGCAGCCCAAAAAAAGGGGGGGGGGGGGGTGCCACCAATGACCGTAACCTGGCCGGCAGACAAACCAGGGGGGTGATGGATGGGTGCTGTCCGTGACCCGACTGTCATGGGAGGTGTTACGGCAGCAGGAGGACTGTTTGCTTCACCCCCCTCCAAAAAAAAAAAAATAAATCACGCTCATTTTATTGCTAAAATTACGCTGAAATTCAAGACGTAGCTGGGCGTAGTAAGATGTCCGCTGCCACCTTCTGACCGCAGGTGTTCTGTCAGATTAGCAAATCTGGCAGAGGTAGAACACATGCGCAGCTGACAAAACGTCATATCCGTTGCCTAATCTGATGGGTTCGCTATTCTGACAGAACAACGGGTAAAGACAGAAGCTGTGGAGTCAGACAGTCCAGGGGAGCTTCACCGTAGGGGGAGTGCAGACCTGGTGGGGGCCGCTGGCACCCCCCCAAAATCCTCCAGCGCTAGCCGCCACTGCTATGGATTTTCTTTTTTTATAGGCTTGTAGTTTAGTTTAATCTTCCTTCAATTGGTAGACATGAGGTTAAAGAGTAGCAACATAAAAATAGCCAGCGCTGTGATTAACACCTGTCACTGCTCTTTCACAAAACTTCAACTGTCAGCTAAATTAGTATTATTATTACATGCAACTTTTTATATAACTCCAGGCAACACAAGTGTTTTTCCGAGAAAATTCTGATGTATAAACCGAAAGCTTTAACACTTACCGGTACTTCTAAAAGCAGATATTTGTCAAGAATTTCAGATGAAGCCAACTCTACAACTAAATGATGAAAAAATAGGATTGTAGAGTGTTAGAAGCTTACTGTACGACATATAGGGGCTGATTTACTAAAACTGGAGCGTGCAAAATGTGGTGCAGCTCTGCATAGAAGCCAATCAGCTTCCAGGTTATATCGGCAAAGTTTAATTGAACAAGTTGAAGTTATAAACTGATTGGCTACCATAAATAAATATATATACAGTATATATACAGTATACAGTATATATAATACAGTATAGTACAATATTATATTTGGCACAATTGTGGGTGGAACACACACAAAGGTTATATTTTCATTTCAAAGCAGCACAGTGGTTAGCACTTCTGCCTGGCAGCACTGGGGTCATTGGTTCAAATCCCAACCATGACACTACCTGCCTGGAGTTTGCATGTTCTCCCTGTGCCTGTGTGGGTTTCCTCCCACACTCCAAAGACATGCTGGTAGGTTAATTGGCTCCTGTCTAAATTGGCCCTAGTGTGTGTATGTATGAATCTGAGTTATGGACGTTAGATTGTAAGCTTCCTGAGGGCATGTGAATTTACAATATACAGTATATGTAAATTGAAAGCGTTATATAAGTACCTTATAATAACAGATGCCAAAATCCAGGTTGCACTCCCTAGGTGTGTGCAGGGGGTGTCCCTGGGCACACCCTAATCACCCCCGTGTGGAGTAGATCCCCCCTGGGCCTGTGTCATTTACTGGCCACTTCCTGTTCTGAATGAGTACAGTGAGTGATTGGTACAGATGACTCACTGTGTTATTTCATAACTGAAGTTTGTGAATGAATAGAAAGCCGCTCAGCGCAGAGCATTTCCCATTCATTCACTGTGCAGTGCAGCTGATGCTGCAGAGAAAGGGGCTGGGGAATCTCTGTCCTCAATCCCTTTCTCTTTCCCAAAAATGAGACATCAGGGGTCTGTTTAGAACCCTGATATTTCACCAAAGAGCCCAATGGGGCTCCTAAAAGAATTGTAAATAAAAAATACTGTAAAAAAAAAACAAAAAATAAAAACTACTGACACTGCCCAACTGACACCGTCCACGTTTTAATACATTTTAAAATGTTTGTTTACATTTATAATATATATACACACATTCATTTGTTTGAGCTTTGGGGTGCACACCCTAACGCAATTGTCTGCGCACACCAATGTTCCACTCATAAAACTTTGTATGTATTAACCATCTCCCGACCGGCTCACGCTGATATACATCGGCGAAGTGGCACGTTCCCACGAAACAACGTATTGGTACGTTGTACCCTTTAAGAGGCGCCGGTGGCGCGCACGCACGGTGCACAGCGGCCACCCGCTATTGTAGGCACAAGAGCCAGCACGGGGATTTGTGTGTGTAAACACACAAATTCCTGATCTGTGAGGGGAGAGGAGACATATCGTTTGTTCCTAGTAAGTAGGAACAGCGATATGTCTCCTCCCCTAGTTAAAGGGAACCACGCTGTATATTCAAAATAAAAAAAAGACCAGATTTATTACAAATTTATCACATGGTGTGAGCATGGATGAGACCGGACTTTGTCAAACTATGAAAACGTTGTCATTTTTAATGTTGGTTGGTGGAGGACGTTCTTTTGCTACAATCGACTTGTTTTGTATGATTATTAGGTATTGTTAATTTTGGGGACTACACCTGGACTATAGGTGAGTTTGTAAAGTTTAAGACCAGTATTATGGTAAATATACACTATATCACCAAAAGTATTGGGACGCCTGCCTTTACAAATGAACTTTAATGGCATCCCAGTTTTAGTCTGTAAGGTTCAATATTGAGTTGGACCCATCCTTTGCAGCTATAGCAGCTTCAACTCTTCTGGGAAGGCTGTCCACAATGTTTAGGAGTGTGTCTATGGGAATGTTTGACCATTCTTCAACAAACGCATGTATGAGGTCAGGCACTGATGTTGGATGAGAAGGCCTGGCTCGCAGTTTCCGCTCTAATTCAACCCAAAGGTGTTTTATCGGGTTGAGGTCAGGACTCTGCGCCAAGTTCCTTCACCCCACACTCTCTCATCCATGTCTTTATGGACCTTGCTTTGTGCACTGGTCCAAATCATTTGGTGGAGGGGATACTTTGGTGTGGGGTTGTTTTTCAGAGGTTGGGCTTGGCTCCTTAGTTCAGGTGAAGGGAACTCTTAAGGCGTCAGCATACCAAGACATTTTGGATAATTTAATGCTCCCAAATTTGTGGGAACAGTTTGGGGGTGACTCCTTCCTGTTCCAACATGACTGCGCATCAATGCACAAAGCAAGGTACCTAAAGATATGGATGAGCGAGTTTGGGGTGGAGGAACTTGACTGTCCTGACCTCAACCCGATAGAACACCTTTGGGATGAATTAGAGAGGAGACTATGAGCCAGGCCTTCTCGTCCAACTTCTCGAGCCAGTCCTTCTTGTCAAACTTCTCGAGCCAGGCCTTCTCATCCAACAGGCCTTGTCAAGGCCTTCTCGTCCTGCGAGCCAGGCCTGCTCGTCCAAGTGCACTTCTGGAAGAATGGTCAAACATTCCCATAGACACACTCCTAAACCTTGTGGACAGCCTTCCCAGAACAGTTGAAGCTGTTGTAGCTGCAAAGGGTGGGCCAACCTAATGTTAAACCCTACGGACGAAGACTGGGATGCCATTAAAGTTCATATGCATGTAAAGGCAGGCGTCCAAATACTTTTGGTAATATAGTGTATATTGGGGCCTTTGGTATTGCGGTGCCCCCCACCTGGATTTAGTATTAGGTATGGTAATCGGTTGGTTTGATCTGCAAACTCCGAACACAGCCCTCAAACTCCCTATGGGAGCCGACACTTTTATTTTCTGGCATTTTTCAAGGTCAAATGGCAAAAAAAGCACAAATATTTTTAACATTTCATATTGGATGTTCAACTGTTAGAGATGATTTGATGTATGATTTGTGATGTATTGGTTGGGATGTATTAGTCACCTTAGATATTGGTTGTAGCACGGCACTTTAGTTCTTGGTATGTAGTACAGGTTACCACTGTAGCTGGTCAACACCCAGAAATGATATGTAATTTTTAAAGTATTTTTTTAAATAAATAAATAAATTTGTTTAAAAACAATCTTGTCTAATAAAAACATAAAACGCTTTAGTAGGATTAAAAGATGGAAAGGTGAAATGTTTAAAGGTAAAAATGCCCCCCAACCTTTTTTGCTGAAAAATAGGACGTCCTTGAAAAGATCTCACGTTATAGACAGGTTGTCTCATTTTCGAGAATAAATCGTTTGCTGATCATATGTGTGGCTGTGTACAGATGACTTATTTGCCTTTGATCTTTATTATGTAGTAACTAGCTGGAGATACTGCTATACTGGAAAACATCCAAACATAAATTAAATAGCTAAGGGCAAATATATGACAAAAAGTCAAATCATTACTGGAATTCCTAATGGTCTTGTGTGGTTTATTTCATTACTGTATTCATGACAACCCTTACAAGCAGAGAACAAGTTAAATTATACTTTTGCCTCTGGCGTGGTTTAAAAAAAAAAAGGATTTATTTTATGTATAAAGAATTGTGATAGAGTGTAATAATCTACCACACACCAAGCTAATATTGCCTTTATATATGTTAACCTTCACTTTTCAAACCTTTCCGATAAACCAGGCAGACAAGTGTAGCACTGATTGACACCATTACCCTGTGGAACTGAAGTCCTATTCTTAATTTCCACTAATTTGCTACCTGAATGCAGTGTCTATGATTCTTTAATGGTTGGGTGTTCCAATTTCTTCCTCAAAAAATCATTTTTCTGGTAATCTGGATTTTTTCCTAACATTGGCCTTTATTTGCTTAAGAAAACCCGTATGGCATGGTCTTCAGGCTGTAAGATTCAACTGTATATGCTATTATCAGGAGACCAATACTCCTGCAGCGAATGCTCATACCCGTGCTCGTGTGCATGTGCCAGCACACAGATGGCTTTGGCCAGTCAACTGCATGCACTGACACTTTGGCACATCATTGTGGGCACATTGGCGCACGCACACGGATGTCCAATCCCGGGAATGGCACCAAGCTACCTATTTAAAGGAAGCTGGATGTTCTTTGGCTACCCATGACCTGTGTACCTATGTTCCTGCTCTTGTTGCTGACCCGGCCTGCTCCTGACCTTGCTTTGTGGATTCTGGACTTTGACCTTGGCTTGCCTCTGACCACGCTCTGCAGTCTTTCATGTATCGACCTCCACCTACTGCTTGACTAAGCTTACTCTGGCTCCTCGTGTATGACTCTGGCTTGACTACTGACTATATCCTTGCTGTCGCTCCGTGCTGAACTTGGCTTGCCATTTGACCACATTCTTGATCTCAACAGGTACCTGCATTTACCTCTGACTGTGCATCCATGCAGTTCCCCTACCACTTTGGAGATTTACATTATTATTATTATAATACAGGATTTATATAGCACTAACAGTTTGCGCAACACTTTACATTATATATTTTTAATGTATTTATTATTGGTATTTATAAAGGGCCAACAATTAATGCAGATCTTTACATATATGTATATTGTACATTATATAGGGAGACAGTACAGTTACAATACAATTCACTACAACAGGGTTAGGAGAACCCTGCTCCTGAGAGCTTACAATCTAATAGGGTGGAGCAAGTGGTACAAAAAGTAATAACTGTGGGGGATGAGCTGATGGAAGAGTTAAAAGTTCAGTTTTCGGAGAAGGCGGAATTGATTTCTCTGAAGAGATGAGTTTTCAGGGATTGTATGTACGCTATATTGTCAAAAGTTTTGTGACGCCTACCTTTACACACACATGAACTTTAATGGCATTACAATCTTAGTCCATGTAGGGCGTACACACGTTCGGACATTGATCGGACATTCCGACAACAAAATCCTAGGATTTTTTCAGACGGATGTTGGCTCAAACTTGTCTTGCATACACACGGTCACACAAAGTTGTCGGAAAATCCAATCGTTCTAAACACGTACGTCGGGACTATAAACATGGCAGTGGCCAATAGCTTTCATCTCTTTATTTATTCTGAGCATGCGTGGCACTTTGTCGGTCGGATTTGTGTACACACGATCGGAATTTCCGACAACGGATTTTGTTGTCGGAAAATTTTATATCCTGCTCTCAAACTTTGTGTGTCGGAAATTCCGATGGAAAATGTGTGATGGAGCCCACGCACGGTCGGAATTTCCGACAACAGGGTCCTATCACACATTTTCCGTCGGAAAATCCGACCGTGTGTACGGGGCATTAGTGTTCACTATTGAGTTGGCCCACCCTTTGCAGCTATAACAGCTTCAACTCTTCTGGGAAGGCTGTCCACAAGGTTTAGGAGTGTGTCTATGGGAATGTTTGACCATTCTGCCAGAAGCATATTTGTGAGGTCAGACACTGATGTTGGATGGGAAGGCCTGGCTCGCAGTCTCTGCGCTAAGTCATCCCAAAGGTGTTCTCTTGGGTTGAGGTCAGGACTCTGTGCAGGCCAGTCAAGTTCCTCCACCCTAAACTCGCTCATCCATGTCTTTATGGACCTTGCTTTGTGCACTGGTCCAAATCATTTGGTGGAGGGGGGATTATGGTGTGGGGGTTGTTTTTCAGGGGTTGGGCTTGGCCCCTTAGTTCCAGTGAAGGGCACTCTTAAAGGCATCAGATCTCTCTGTCTCTTGGTGGAGCAGCCATCTATGCAGCCCCTCAACTTATTCTTATGGACTTTTAATATGGATGTTTAATATTTAATATTGAATATCATCAATCTGATGGTTTATTGATCTATATTTATCACTCATTTTTAAAATTGTCCTAGGAATTTTTAACTTGTGTCCTCGATTGCGCCCTTAATTTAAGGGCGCAATTTTTTTTATTGTGTTTTGTTTTTTTTTTTTTGTTTTTTTTGTTTTTAGTTTTCTTGAGCACACAGCGTTTTTATTTTTCTTTGAATTGCATATATTAGTGTTCAATTTGTGGTAGGGGAGAGGGTGGACATGAAACCTGGGCTTTCTCCAGGTCTGTACATCATGTCTAGCCCAAATAAATGGTGGGGGCACTTCAAAGAACAGAAAAATACACATGTAACATTAGATTTTTGTGTATTTATGCAGTAAGGGATTTATTTTGGGCTTCACTGCTTGATTTATTGGGTAGACCAACATGCCCCAGCCTGACATAAAGTAAGCCTATAATAAAATGGGTCATATTTACATACTATGCATTTGCATCCTGGACTGTGGCCACAAGCTGCGCTAGAATATTGGCTTAGCAAGGGGGGCAATACCTCCTACAGTTCTAAGAGCTGGACTGCTCGTTGGGTAAAGGAATTGATATTGTAACGTCAGCCCCTAGTGACAGCACCATAGAGGACATTGGCAATCCATGACAGTCTCTTATTATTTATATTAAAGGTTCATTATCATTAAATCCTGGATAATGACGAGTTCATGACAGTAAGCTATTAACATTTGGAGACAAAATGAAAATGGATATTCCATTCCTGTTAGGTCAACTTATTAGGTAAACCGGTCTGGTGGAGAGCACCGAGGAAATAGAGGAATTCCCAGCCCCCGGCACCCCTAGCGGGATCATACTGTGCCACTGCCGAAGGAGCGAACCCCCCTCCACCCCCCCCAATGACCCCACCCCCCAGTCAAAAAATGTTTTGACAGAAATATCCAGTCCAACATGAAGGAAGATAAGATAAACTTATCTGTAACTGTTAATATAATAAATTATATATATATTATATAAATTAATCTAATGAATAAAAATACAGGTATTTATATAGCGCCGTCAATTTAAACAGTTCTTTACGTATATTATACATTCACATTGGTCCCTACCCTCAAGGAGCTTACAATCTAATGTACTATTATGCCCCATACACACGATCTGACTTTCCGACGGGAAATGTTGGATGTGAGCTTGTTGGCGGAAAGTCCAACCGTTTGTACGCTCCATTGGACAATTGTTGTCGGACTTTCCACCAACAAATGTTGGATGGCAGGTTTTCAAATTTTTCACGGACAAATGTGTGTTGTCGGATTTTTCGATCTTGTGTACACAAGTTCGTCGGACGAAAGTGCAAAGTACAAACATGCATGCTCGGAAGCAAGGACGAGCCAGAAGCGGTCGGTCTTGTAAACTAGCGTTCGTAATGGAAAATTAACATTCATGACGCGGCAAATTACGAAATCTTGAAATGTAGCGCACAATTCTCTTCTTCTTTAATGGGATAATAATAAAGCTGCTTTGCTGGTGATATTGATGGAGTTATTGCAAACACATTTTCAAAGGCTTTTTTTTTTCTAGTGATATTGGGTAAATGCCACAGAGTTAGAAATAGGGAGGTATATAGTTAGTGTGTACCATCATCCTTTAAGAGTTAAATAAAGAGTTATTAATAACTTTTTTCTAGTGATATCAAGAATAATATTATTATTTTTTTATTTGTGCATTAAAAAACAAATAAATTATTAAACATGCTATCTGCCAATAGAACTTAACCAAAAAGTGCATTCTATGCATCCAAAAATATAGAAAATATACCAAATCAAATCATTATGCAATCAAAAAAATAATGTCAAAGCAATAATTCCAAGGCCAATAATAAATAACACGTCATCTCCTCTGATTCCGCAACATGTCTGGTTGACGAACGGCCGTTCGGAAACGAACTGTAAAGCATGAAAAACGCAAAAAGAAAAGCGTGAATCAACACTCACCAAACTTCTACTAACACGAAATTAGCAGAAGGCGCCCAAACAGTGGCGCTGAAGAGCTGAAAAACCACGTAGTACATCTAGTACGTCACTACGTTTGTAATTGTTGGCCAACATTCGTGTGACCGTGTGTATGCAAGACAAGTTTGAGCCAACGCCCTTCGGACAAAATTCCACGGTTTTGTTGTCGAAAAGCCCGATTGTGTGTATAGGGCTTTAGCCATACTTCACAAGAGAGGTGCTTCATTGAAACACTTATGCCCTGTACACTTTTTTGCCGTCGGAATAAACTCCAAAGGTTTCTCCGACGGAACTCCAACGGAATTCCATTCAAGTGGTCTTGCTTACACACGGTCAACCCAAAGTCCGACTGTCCATAACGAGGTGACGTACAACACGTATGACGGGACTAGAAAAAGGAAGTGCAGTAGCTTCCGTCTCATACTTGCCTCAGAGCATGCGTTGTTTTTGGTCCGTCGGAACAGCATACAGACGAGCGTTTTTCCCGATAGGAATTGGTTCCACGGGAAATATTTAGAACATGTTCTATTTCTAGGTCCGTCAGAATTTTCGAAAAGGAAGTCTGATGAGGCCTACACACGATCGGAATAAACAATGAAAAGCTTCCGTCTGACTTTTTCTGTCGGACATTCGTATGTACAGGGCATTAGAAGAGTTCCATAATCCCACAATGCATATGTACATGGTGAATTTGTTTCTAGAGCATTTATTCTAATCACATAAATAAAATTAAAACATTAAAAAATAAAATTATACATAAATACAAGGCATTTAATTCCCATTAAAACAACAATAAAAAAAATACTGTTATTCCAAAATTAAAATAAATACCGTAGTAAAAATTCCAATAAACAGTGTTGTATTAACATCCAAGTCCTCTAAATGATTGTCTAGTATTAGTCCTTCTGTTCTGTGTTATTCTTTTATTCTTCAGAAAAGGAGTAATGTATTTAGTAATCTAGAACCCTGCTGTGAACACAACTTCCTTAGGTATACATGTATGCTTTTACCTTAGGGAACATATTTAATTTCCTCTCCAAGTAAGCCATTTAATGACTTTGTCACTGAGGCTTCCTTTGGTAGTCCTGGAAACATATTACATAAAATCTTCAGTTTCACAATCTGTCTGAGCGGTTTAAATGGATGAGAACACAGAACTGATTTTTTATTTTTTTTTGGAAAACTGAATAGAAGAGAAAGAAAAAAAAAAAAAAAACATTATTGCACGATTCACAGACGTTGCAATTGTGTTTGCCATGTGATGACCATATGCCGATTTCTTGTCTAGAAGAGGTTCTTTTTATCTCCATGGTGATGGCATGTGTCTGTTTTTTTTTTCTTTTAGTTTAGTAAATCAACCCCAATAACTTCTGATCGTATTTTCTATTTTCTATGACCGTCAAACAAAGATCCAAATGATTAACCACTTCAATACAGGCCACCTATATACCTTCCTGACCAATTTTCAGCTTTCAGCGCTGTCACATTTTGAAATGACAATTGCGCGGTCATGCGACGCTGTACCCAAATTACATTTTTACCATTTTTTTCCCCTACAAATTGAACTTTCTTCTGGTGGTATTTGATCACTTCTGGGGGTTTTTTTTGCGCTACAAATAAAAAAAAAAGACCAAAAATTTTGAAAAAAAAAAAGTTTTTCTTTCTTTCTGTTACAAAACTTTGTAAATAAGTACGTTTTCTCCTTCACTGATGGGCACTGATAAAGCTGCACTGACGGGCACTGATGAGGCAGTACTGATTGGCACTGATGAGGTGACACAGATGGGCACTGATGACGAGGCACTTATATGCAGTACTGATGGGCACTGATAAGCAGCACTGATGGGCATTGATAGGTGGCACTGATAGGCAGCACTGATGGGCACTCATAGGCAGCACTGATGGGCACTGATGAGGTGGCACTGATGGGCACTGATGATGAGGCACTTATATGAAGCACTGATGGGCACTGATAAGCAGCACTGATGGGCATTGATAGGTGGCACTGATAGGCAGCACTGATGGGCACCAATAGGTGGCATTGATGGGCACTCCTAGGCAGCACTGATGGGCACTGATAGGTGGCACTGAGCACCAATAGGCGGCACTGATGGGAACTGCTAGGTGGCACTGGTGGGCACTTATAGGAGGCACTGATGAGCACTCATAGGCGGCACTGATGGGCACTGATAGGTGGCACTGGGCACTAATCGGCTGCACTGATGGGCACTGATAGGTGGAACTGATAGGTGGCACTGGTGGGCACTGTTGGGTGGCAATGATAGGCACTGATGGCACTATTCAGCAGCACTGATCGGGGGGCACTAACAGGCATCACTGATGAGTAGACATGTGCGGTTCGTTTCGTTCCGAATTAATATTTTTTCGTTATTCGTAGATTCTGATATATCCGAATACCCGAATTACAATATAATCAAATTTTACCGAATGCTCCGAAAAACGTAACGAAATTCATCCGAATTTCGGAAATTCGGACTGAAATTCTAATCAAATTTTACATTGAACTCCAGTCGAGTTCTAAATACACATATTGCTGAAATCAAAGACTGTGTGTGTTATTAGAGTACCATTTCAAGATTATGATGTTTTCGTTAAGCCAAAAGGTGATTTAAAGAGTCATTGTAATCATTTTGATGAAGATTTTTCTTTTGTTTGTTCACTTTGCTGCATTCAAATTGAATAGAATATAACATTTTCGTTTCGCTAAATTGTGAACATTTGAAAATTCTGAATACAAATTTCGAATACGCATTGAATGAATCAACAAGAATTGAACTAAACGGAATAACTAGATTAACGAAATCAAAACAAAACGAAACAATTTTTTTTTTATCATGCACATGTCTAGTGATGGGTACAGTGCCATTCCTATTGAGCACTGATTGGAATACCCTGTAGTCATGGATAGGCATCCCTGGTGATCCTGGTGGCGTCCCTGGTGGTCCAGTGTGGGCATCCTCAGGGGGAGGCTGCACTGATAATCAATCAGTGCCAACCCCCCCCCCCCCCCGTCAGGATAGCAGCTGATTTTCTCTCTTGTACTCGCACCTGTCAGCCCGAGTAGAGGAAAAGCCGATACACGGCTCTTCCTGATTACACTGTGATCAGCTGTAATTGGACACAGCTGATCACATGGTACAGAGCGTCCGTCATAGGCTTTTTACCTTGATCAGAGATGCGGTGTACCAGACTGACACACCACACCACCCATCGCCGCGCTGCGGGTCCCCGCGGGCGCGGTACTAGCGGCTCATCCTGCTGGACGTCATATGACGTTCAGTCAGGATAACTGAACCACTTTACACACATCATATTGCTATATGGCGGGCGGGAAGTGGTTAAAAATTAAAAAGATTTCAGTTTTTATGTATAAGGAAAAATCAGTTCAGCCCATATTGAATGAAGCCCATGATTGGTCAGGTGGGCCCGAGCCTTCCAGGTATGCAGGGCAGGGACAAGGCCTACTAGTACATAGCTCCCAACTGTCCCTGATTTGGAGGGACTGTCCCTGATTTGGAGCAATGTCCCTCTGTCCCTCATTCCTCCTCATTTGTCCCTCATTTTGGTCTGATCCATATAATTGTATATAAAATTCATTTTTTATCTTTCAAAAAGTGTTTGCCAGTGCTAAAACTTTCATCTAATTTCTAAATTGCTGCATTTGTACATTTTAAAAGCCAATATAAAGGAATAGTAGTGGTAAAAAAAAAGCCCTTGAAAAGCCCTTGTAGATTTAATTAACCTTTTTTTGGTTAATTCTCCTTTAAGGGGGTGTGGCAGGGGGTGTGTCCTATGCCTATATACGTTTGTTAGTAGGTGTCCCTCATTCCCATCTCAAAATGTTGGGAGGTATGCTAGTACACAAGGTGGGGATGCCAAAGTGGGCCCCACCCATGCTCTTAAATTCAGTGCTACATTTCTTTTTTAAAACAATAAAGCTAATCATAGAATTAAATAAATTTGTATTATCAATATACTAAAATGGTTATATAATATATAGCTAATAAATATGAATGCGACATTTAAATTTTGGAGTGCAGCAAAAGTCCTGCCTCTGAACACAGTACAGAGAGCCAATTTATTTAATGCGTAAATTAGATTTAAAATGATTGTTTGACGATTTTAAAATATAGAAAATATAATTAGAAGTTATTGGGGTTGATTTATTAAATTAAAAGAAAAAAAAATAGACATACTGTATGCAATCACCAAATTCAAAGGAAGGGGATTAAGTTGCTTGCAAATTTTAATTATTTCAAAAAACTTAGTGTTCAAGGGTAGCTTCAATTTTGTGGGAAAAATTAATAGCAAATACAAAAAAAAAAGAAGGAATTTAGCATATACAATTGCTACACAAGTCATATTGTATTGAATGTTATTAACCACTTCAGCCCCGGAAGATTTGGCTGCTCAATTACCAGGCCATTTTTTTGCGATTCGGCACTGCGTCACTTTAACTGACAATTGCGCAGTCGGGCGATGCCGCACCCAAACAAAATTGACGCCCTTTTTTCCCCACAAATAGAGCTTTCTTTTGGTGGTATTTGATCACCTCTGCGGTTTTTATTTTTTTGCGCTAAAAACAAAAAAGGAGCGACAATTTTGAAAAAAAAGCAATATTTTTTTACTTTTTGCTATATTAAATATCCCCCAAAAATATATAAAAAAAATTAATTTTTCCTCAGTTTAGGCCGATATATATTCTTCTACATATTTTTGGTAAAAATAATCGCAATAAGCGTATATTGATTGGTTTGCGCAAAAGTTATAGCGTCTACAAAGTAGGGGATAGATTTACTGTATGGAATTTTTATTAGTATTTTTTTTCTATTAGTAATGGCGGCGATCTACGATTTTTATCGGGACTGCGACATTATGGCGGACACATCGCCCACTTTTGACACTATTTTGGGACCATTGTCATTTATACAGCGATCAGTGCTATAGAATGCACTGATTACTGTGTAAATGTCACTGGCAGGGAAGGGGTTAACACTAGGGGGCAATCAAGGGGTTAAGTGCTCCGTAGGGAGTGATTCTAACTGTGGGGGGGACCTACGACATGACAGCGATCACTGCTCCCGATCACAGGGAGCTGTGATCTCTGTCACAACACAAGGAAGAACAGGGAAATGCCTTCCCCGTTCTTCCTCTCCACACCGGAATCGTGGGCCGCCGGAGAACATCAAGTTCCTGGGACCCGCGGGCACGCTCCCGCGGCGTGCAGCAGGCGCATGCGCGCCCGAAGGTCGGCAAATTTAAAGGGACGTACCTGTACGCCCATTTGCCTGCCTGTGCCATTCTGCTGACGTACATCTGTGTGCGCCGGTCGGCAAGCGGTTAAAAATGACCTTTAGTTTACAATCTGCAGCGCTGTCATTTTCTGTAGAACGCAATATGGCAACCTGGAGGCGTCCTGTACACAGATGGTGTACTGCTGTGGTTCTCAACCTCAGTCCTCAAGTACCCCCAACGGGCCATGTTGTCAGGTTTTCCTTTACTTTGATCAGCTGCTTTAAAATCAATACCAATGACATGGTACTGATTAGAGCTATTTTATCTAAGGGAAGTTCCCAAAGCATGGCCCGTTGGGGGTACTTGAGGACTGAGGTTGAGAACCACGGGTGTACAGAACACCTCCCAGATATGTAATTTCCTGCTTGTGTGATTGGTTGACTGATTTTCCCAAAAGTCTGGACTTAAGATAATGTTGTTTTTAATGAGATACTCCCAAAGGGGAACTATGTCTAAAGGAATGCAGAACCTGCCACTTTTCTAATTAGAACCCTGCAAGTGCAGCAGCTGATTAATAATTATAAAATAACTCCCATTCACATTCACTGTGACATGGACACAGACAAACAAACAGCTATTTCTTCGGAATAACAAAAAGGTAGGAATCTGTACCAAAGTTTGTTAAAATCCCTGCAATGTACAAAGATCATCCAGAGGGGAATGTTTTTTTTTTTTTTTTTCTCAACAAATGTGGAAGTACTCCTTAACTATGAATTTTAGTTTGCAAATTATTTCCTTTTTAAAGCAGCTAAAATGTGTTTTTTAACCACTTCCAGCCACAGCCTATTCTGGCACTCCTCTCTTATATGTAAAAATCATGATTCTTTTTTTTTTGCTTGAAAATTACTCAGAACCCCAAACATTATTTATTTATTTTTTTTAGCAGAGACCCTAGGGAATCGTTGCAACTTTTTATGTAACACGGTATTTTTTTTTTTCAAACACATTTTTTTGGGGGAACAAACAACTGTTTCATGAATAAAAAAAAAAAACACTAAAGTTAGCCCGATTTTTTTTTTTTATGTATAATGTGAAAGATGATGTTACGCCAAGTAAATAGATACCTAACATGTCACGCTTTAAAATTGCGCACGCTCGTGGAATGGCACCCAACTTCGGTACTTAAAAATCTCTATAGCTTTAAACATTTTTTACAGGTGACCTGTTTAGAGTTACAGAGGGGGTCTTGGGCTAGAATTATTTCTCTCGCTCTAACGTTCACGGTGATACCTCACATATGCGGTTTGAACGCCGTGTACATATCCGAGCCTGACGCACGTATGCGATCACTTTTGCTTTTTTTTTACACTTTCCCTTTACACATGTAGCGCACACCTACTTAGGTGCAGGGGCGTAACTACCACCATAGCGACCCATGCGGGCGCTATGGGGCCCGCAGCCGAGTGGGGCCCAGTGAGGATAAGAGCACCGCCAGCACAGTCTCCCAGCCAGGGTTAGAGAGAGGAAAGGAAGAGGCGAGCTGTCCGTATCAGCAGAGAGCTGAATTGCCCGATGTAAGAGCTTTCATTAGAGCTTCCAATGTTCCGGGGGCTCACGTCACATAGCTCCACCTTTTGGCCCGATGCCTTTAATAGACAGAACGCCGATCCAATGCGGGATATGTGACGTCATCAAAGGCGTCGGGCCAAGAGGTGGGGCTATGTGACGATGAGCCCCGGAAAGACAGGAAATTCAAATGAAAGCTATTACAGCGGGCAATCCCGCTCTCTGCTGATCCGGGTGGCTTGCCTCTTCCTCTGCATAGGTGAGGCTGTATGGGGCACAGGCAGACCAGGCTGTATGGGGCACAGGTCACACTGTATTGGGCACAGGTCATGCTGTATGGGTCACAGGTCACGCTGTATGGGGCACAGGCAGACCAGGCTGTATGGGTCACAGGTCACGCTGTATGGGGCACAGGTCACGCTGTATTGGGCACAGGTCACGCTGTATGTGGCACAGGTCACGTTGCATTGACACTAGGGCAGCTGTGGGGGGGGGCTGTTTACAGGGGGGCCCCATACAACATTTTGCTATGGGGCCCTGCTATTTCTAGTTACGCCCCTGCTTAGGTGTGTGCTAAAATAGGCAGTTAGGATTAATGCTAGGTAAATTGCCAGTGTTTTACCCTGTTGGTGTAAGCTGGTGGGTTAATGTGGTTGGGAGGTTAGTTAGAGTAGAGGAACGTGTGGCCACCTACACTCTGCCTGCAAGATTTCCATCACTTTCTATGAAATGTTCTGGAAAGTGGGAGGATTAAAGGAATAGAGCAGCGGGTAGTCTTTTGGAGACCCCTCTGAACCAATCATTGTTTTGCTTGGGCAGAGGCGGGACTACTATAAAAGAAAAGGTCACATGCTTCCAGGAGAGCCTGGGAACTGAGGAGAAGAAGACAGCATGTAGGGGCTGGTGCAGCTCGGGTGCTCTCTCCTCTGGGGAGGGGAACGTGCCATGTGGAGAGGAGAAATGGAGGAAACGTCAGGAGGAAGTTGCTACTACTGACCGAAACAAGGACTGGGAAAGGACCTTCTGTGGCAAGCATGGACGGTTGCTCAGGAGTACACGTGAATGTAAACCCAGGGAAACAGTGCTTCTAAGAGACCTTAAAGTGCGGGTCTTGGAGGAGAAGGTACAGAGCTTGGCCTTAAAGAATCAATACCTCGCAAAGAGCATTGATGTGCGGGTCAATACAGGACGAAGTTGGGCCTTAAAGAATTAACACCCTGGAGGAGTCCAATCAGTCAGCCCAAAGAACTTTATTCAGAGTATCATTCTTTGGTTAAAACTTGGAAGTGTTGTACGGTCAGCAAATAGTAACAAACAGGAGGAAGGAAAGCTGCATAACACAATTGAAAGCCAGTGCAAGTTAGAAGTTATTCACAGTTGCTCTACATGTTCTGGACTATGTGCTCACAGAATTTGCTTCGCTTATTGCCAAATCTGCAAGAGTTATTCAGAGTGACTCAGTACCACAATGAGTGCCGGAAAAGAATAAAGTTAAATGTTTAAACGTTATGGACTGTCTGCTGCGTCAATCTATGAGGGGAAAAGGGGTAGCGGGAACACACTACAGAAAAGAATGAACTACCCAGCAGCTCCTATGGGGGTAGTGCGCTACACATATTTATTTTTAGCACTTTTATTCCTACTACAAGGAATGTAAACATCGATTGTAATAGGAATAGGGCATGACAGGTCCTCTTTACAGAGAGATCTGGGGTCTATAAGGCCCCACATCGCTCCACTAGGCTGGAAAGCCTGAGATTAAAAAAAAAAAAAAAGATCTCAGCCTTTCCAGCTAAATACACATCTGCCGGGGCTGGAAGTGAAGTCATAGCGTCGCGCCCGACCTTCGAAGGTCATAGAGATGGCTGGAGACTATGTAGTTCTCGGTCAGCTCTATAGTAAACAACCAAACCATTCTTCGGCTTGCCGATCTCATGGGCCAGCCGGTAGAGGCACCGGAGGGAGGCGGGAGGGGGGGGGACATTAACATTTGCCATGCTTATATGCATTCTATCTGAGTGTACATGGGAATATCTATGTATTGAAATGCCAAAAAAAGGGCTACAAATGTGCATGTAATGCCAAAAAATGATGTTCATTCTTTCATTTTTGCATTTTTCCTTTTTGCATTCTTTTCAGAATATCCCGTGTAACCCTGTTTTAGTAGATATTAGAAAGGCCATATTACTGACTATTACAGAAGACGCTGGGAACAAGTCCTGGAATCATTTTATTTAGTATGGAGGTTAAAGCAATCACAGTTTGTTATTGTCTGTCAACTGAAATTAAAGTTATTGAGATGTTGTTTTAGAAACTTTACGCCTTCCTTTACGCCCCTGTGGGATATACATTGTGCTCTGAAATTGACAAGGCAAATACTTTGTTTTCTGATTGGGTCATGGACGTCCCTGTGGATTTATCAGATTCCATGCCGGGCTGGTTACCACTTTCAAAAGGTGGCTTGAATACAACTTAAAAGCCAGCATTAGCATTTTTTTCCCAAACAGATCTTTTAGAGCACACAGCAGGAAATTTTCACTTTTAATTTCTAAAGAGATTGACGGTCTATTATTACATAAAAGGGGACCAATAAAAACGAAACAATGACTCGGTGTCCCCTCAGCTGTGCAGACCCAGTCATATTCCTATGTGGTAAATACGCTGTCATTACGGTTGTTCCTGATGTATGTGTGTGAATAAATTGTGCAGATCTACTAAGTGCAAATTGGAAAGTTAAGCAGGTTCCTTGGTATATGAGTGGTACCCAGCTGCTGGAATGGGAGCCACATTTGGCTCTCAGCTACTTATATTATTGCCCGTGGGCACATAATGGACACCCACTGTTATTGATTTACTAAAGACAATTTTTTTTTTCTTAAAGTGTCATACTCACAAAGCCACTAAAGCTTTCGTTTTGTGTAGAGTGGTTAATCCTGCCTTCAGCTGTTCCTCCCATCTTCTCTGTGTCCCCACTGCAGGTTGAGATTTTGTAGACCAGCTGGTGTCCACTACGGAGCATGCTCAATTTCAGTTCCCTTCTAAGCTCTTTGGCTATTGTAAGCACCTATGGAGGTGGCGCAGTGGGTAAAGCGCCAGAAGTGTTAACATGGGGTTGTGTGTTCGAATCCCTGCTGTCAGCTAGATTTTGGATGTGTGGTGCATTTACCATTTCATACAGGAATATACAATGTAATACTGACATGTAATCACACACATAGGATGGACTTTTTTCAACCTCACCTACTATGTAATTTATTGCTTTTTCTTATCTGTGTAGCCCACATGACTATAGATTCACACAAATCGGCCTATACACAGTGGTAAATGACACCCCCCCCCCCCTCCTCCCTGTTCTCCTATTGCTAAACACTAAGGGGGCAGGACATACAGTGCCTTGAAAAAGTATTCATACCCCTTGAAATTTTCCACATTTTGTCATGTTACAACCAAAAAACGTAAATGTACTTTATTGAGATATGTGATAGACCAACACAAAAGTGGCACATAATTGTGAAGTGGAAGGAAAATGATAAATGGTTTTCAAAATGTTTTATAAATAAATATGTGAAAAGTGTGGCGTGCATTTATATTCAGCCCCCTTTACACTGACAACCCTGATCTAGTGGAATCAATTGTCTTCAGAAGTCACCTAATTAGTAAATAGAGTCTATCTGTGTGTCATTTAATCTCAGTATAAATAATGATGTTCTGTGAAGCCCTCAGAACAAACAAACAACATCATCAAGGCCAAGGAACACACCAGACAGGTCAGGGATAAAGTTGTGGAGAAGTTTAAAGCAGGGTTAGGTTATAAAAAAATATCCCAAGCTTTGAACATCTCATGGAGCTCTGTTCAATCTATCATCCGAAAATGGAAAGAGTATGGCACAACTACAAACTTATCAAGACATGGCCGTCCACCTAAACTGACCGGTCAGGCAAGGAGAACATTAATCAAAGAAGCAGCCCATGATAACTCTGGAGGAGCTGCAGAGAACCAAAGCTCAGGTCGGAGAATCTGTCCACAGGACAACTATTAGTCGTGCTCTCCACAAATCTGGCCTTTATGGATGAGGGGCAAGAAGAAAGCCATTGTTGAAAGAAAGCCATAAGAAGTCCTATTTGCAGTTTGCGAGAAGCCACGGGCAGGACACAGCAAACATGTGGAAGAAGGTGCTCTGGTCAGATGAGACCAAAATTGAACTTTTTGGCCTCAATGCAAAACGCTATGTGTGGCGGAAAACTAACACTGCACATCACCCTGAACACACCATCCCCACCGTAAAAAACATGGTGGTGGCAGCATCATGTTGTGGGGATGCTTTTCTTCAGCAGGGACAGGGAAGCTGGTCAGAGTTGATGGGAAGATTAATGGAGCCAAATACAGGACAATCTTAGAAGAAAACCTTTTAGAGTCTGCAAAAGACTTGAGACTGGGGTGGAGGTTCACCTTCCAGCAGGACAACGACCCTAAACATACAGCCAGAGCTACAATGGAATGGTTTAGATCAAAGCATATTCATGCGTTGAATGGCCCAGCCAAAGTCCAGACCTAAATCCAATTGAGAATCTGTGGAAGACTTGAAAATTGCTGTTCACAGACGCTCTCCATCCAATCTGACAGAGCTTGAGCTATTTTGCAAAGAAGAATGGGCAAAAATATCACTCTCTAGATGTACAAAGCTGGTAGAGACATCCCCAAAAAGACTTGCAGCTGTAATTGCAGAGAAAGGCGGTTCTACAAAGTATTGATTCAGGGGGGCTGCATACAAATGTACCCCACACTTTTCACATATTTATTTGTAAAACAATTTAAAGACCATTTACGGGCAGCCACTGATGCATATGCAAATAAATGCAGTTTATGCAATTTTATTATTTGCATTTTTGAATGTGACTCACAGGATGACAAAGCATTGGAATAAAATAAGCCGCACACAGCATGAGAAAACATCTTACCTGGCATTTTTTCCATCAGTGAAGTTTATACAAGCCCTGAAAATTGCTAATGCAGTTCTGTGTCCTCTTATAACATTGAGGTTACCTAAGCTAAGGTTAAAAGTCACCTATCCAATGCCACCTTGCTTTCAGCAAGCATTGTTGGCATCATATGTCAGCCCTACACAGTATGGAAGTTCCCAGCAAGGAATTTAATGTGCCAGTCTTTCTCTGACCTCCTATGCCCTACTGTAATGTATCGCTAGCCCCTGCAGGAGCCGCTGGATTTTGGGTCCCCCTATTTTGGCACAGAAATATTGTTTGCTTTCACTGTTATTTTGAGTTTTATGCTTAGATGTTTTATGATTATTTTAGTATATGAAAAAATTGTTTATGTCATTGAAAAAGGGAATAAAGGCATAACGTAGGATCATGGACTATCTCGGTACCCAAATGAACAAGGTATTACACATATAGTTAAAAAATCACAAAACTCCACCCCTGGGGAGTTTTGTGGGTACCTTCTTTTGGTACTCCTGCCTTCAGGCCCTCACATTGACTATGTGGTAAGCGGTGATCCTGTCTTCTCTCTGAATTCAAGTTTTAACATATATGAGGGTTCTTCAAAAAGTTTCTGCACCTTTTTAAACTCTAATATATATATATATATATATATATATGTATATATATATATATATATATATATATATATATATATATATATATATATATATATATATATATATGGGGAAACTTTTTATATAGTTACATAGTATGGTTGAAAAAAGATTGGAAGTCCATCTAGTTCAACCAATAATTGATTCCACCAATTAGTTCAACCAAATAATTTTTGAAGACCTCTCATATATTGTTTCTAAACCGTTTAATGAAACTGTGTGTTTATTGCTTATATGTATTTCTGTCTTATCTTAGATAACTATTGGCTCATATTCCTCCTGAAGAAGCAACGGAGGTTGCGAAACATGTAGAGGAACCATCATAGCTTATTCCCCATTAATTGCTTTTTGGAAAGCAATTAGGCATAATACATATAAGCAATAAACACTCAGTTTCATTAAACAGTATAGAAACAATATACGAGGGGTCTTCAAAAATTATTATTTGGTTGAACTAATTGGTGGAATTATTTATTATTTCATCATCGGCTATCAGCTATTTGCATGGGGGCTTAGCGTGGCATACTCTGAGCTCATTGTTGTATTATTACTGTGTAGGGATGAGCCGAACACCCCCCGGTTCGGTTCGCACCAGAACCCGCGAACGGACCGAAAGTTCGCATGAACGTTAGAACCCCATTGACGTCTATGGGACTCGAACGTTCGAAATCAAAAGTGCTCATTTTAAAGGCTAATTTGCATGGTATTGTCCTAAAAAGGGTTTGGGGACCCGGGTCCTACCCCAGGGGACATGTATCAATGCAAAAAAAACTTTTAAAAACGGCCGTTTTTTCGGGAGCAGTGATTTTAATGATGCTTAAAGTAAAAAAAAAAAAGTGAAATATTCCTTTAAATATCGTACCTGGGGGGTGTCTATAGTATGCCTGTAAAGTGACGCGTGTTTCCCATGTTTAGAACAGTCCCTGCACCAAATGTCATTTTTAAAGGAAAAAATCTCATTTAAAACTGCTTGCGGGTTTAATGTCATGTCGGGTCATGGCAATATGGATGAAAATCAGTGAGACAAACGGCATGGGTACCCCCCAGTCCATTACCAGTCCCTTTGGGTCTTGTATGGATATTAAGGGGAACCCCGCACCCAAATTAAAATAAGGAAAGGTGTGGGGCCACCAGGCCCTATATACTCTGAACAGCAGTATACAGGCGGTGCAAACAAGACAGGGACTGTAGGTTTGTTGTTAAGTAGAATCTGTTTGTAATTTTGAACATTTTTAACGTGTTTAGCTCCAGCCAAAAAATCTTTTCTAAGCTTTTTGGAAAACATAGGGAAGGGTTATCACCCCTGTGACATTTGTTTTGCTGTCTTTCCTCCTCTTCAGAAGATTTCACCTCACTTTTTTGTCCCAATGAAAAATGTTTTTTGAAAATTTGGGTTTTTTTGTGGAACAAGGATTGGAAAGCATCAGTGGAAAGGAGAACTTGTTTTCCCATATTAACTCTTACAGGAGAGAATTTCCCTTCCTAGGGGTAGATTTCATCTCACTTCCTGTTGTCTCCTTCCGTTTGCAAGTAGGAGTCGTTTGTAAGTTAGATGTTTGAAAGTAGGGTCCTGCCCTATATACTCAGCAGAAATTTGGGCCTTAGGTGTTGCTGTGGCCACAACACTGTAAGCCCTCACAGGGCCCTGCTGTGAAATATTAGATCAAGAATTGTAATTACATGCCCCTGTTGAACAGGAGCTGAAAAATTAGGCCTTAGGCACTGGTGCTGGTGCCACAACACTGCAACCCCTCACAGACACTCTAGTTGGAACGCAGGAACGAGCCCTGCTGCAAATTATTGCTTCAAAAATTGTAATTACACGCCCCTGTTAGACAGGGGCAGAAAAATTGGGCCTTAGGCACTGGTGCTGGTGCCACAACACTGCAACCCCTCACAGACACTCTAGTTGGAACGCAGGAACGAGCCCTGCTGCAAATTATTGCTTCAAAAATTGTAATTACACGCCCCTGTTAGACAGGGGCAGAAAAATTGGGCCTTAGGCACTGGTGCTGGTGCCACAACACTGCAACCCCTCACAGACACTCTAGTTGGAACGCAGGAACGAGCCCTGCTGCAAAGTATTGCATCAAAAATTGTAATTACACGCCCCTGTTAGACAGGGGCAGAAAAATTGGGCCTTAGGCACTGGTGCTGGTGCCACAACACTGCAACAAGCTATCAGCGTGATGATTGAGGAGGAAGAGGATAATTACTCAGGGATAGTCACTCAGCATCAGCATAGGCAGTCTTTGAAGGGATCTGAGATTTCAAAAAAAATTATTCGGTTACATCAGCATCAGGTGCTTGGTAGCTGGTGGTGATCCAAGACTCATTCATTTTTATGAAGGTCAGCCGATCGACCGAGTCGGTGGACAGACGCACCCTGTGATCGGTTACCACGCCTCCAGCAGCACTGAATGTGCGTTCCGAAAGAACGCTGGATGCAGGACAGGCCAGTAGCTCAATTGCATACTGTGCAAGCTCTGGCCAGTGATCCATCCTCAAGACCCAGTAACCCAGAGGATTTTCGGTGGGAAAGGTGTCCAAGTCTGATCTTGCCCCTAGGTATTCCTGCACCATGTAAAACAGACGCTGGCGATGGTTGCTGGAACCGATCATACCTTGGGGCTGCGGACCAAAAAATTGTCTGAACGCATCGGTCAGACGGCCACCTTCTCCACCGCTCCTTCTTTGACTGACCGAAGCCTCAGCAACACGTTGTCCAGAAACAGGAGTTTGTAACCTCCCAGTCTCTGGGAACGCGTTGCACAGACCTTTCTGCAAGGCCTCCCGAAGATGTTTCATCCTCTGCTCCCTCTGCGATGGCAAGATAAGGTCCGCAACCTTACCCTTGTAACGTGGATCAAGGAGGGTTGCCAGCCAGTATTGGTCCTTCTCCTTGATACCACGAATACGAGGATCCTTACGCAGGCTTTGCAGGATCAGGGAGGCCATGCAGCGTAGGTTTGCTGAGGCATTCGGTCCGGAGTCCTCTGGGTCACTAAGAACGACATGGTCCGCAGCCACCTCCTCCCAGCCACGTACAAGTCCATGTGTTTCTTGGGACTGATCCCTTAAAGACTGCTGCTGATGCTGAGTGCCAGGCTCCACCTCCATACTGACACAATCTTCCTCCTCCTCCTCTTCCTCCTCGTCCTCTTCCTGTGTGATCGGCGGGCACGCAGGAACACTGTCTGGATAAAGGGGGCCTTGAGAGCTAAGGAAGTCCTCCTCTTCCTGCCTCTGTTCTGCCTCAAGTGCCCTGTCCATTATTCCACGCAGCGTGTGCTCCAACAGGTGGACAAGGGGGACAGTGTCACTGATGCATGCACTGTCACTGCTCACCATCCTCGTGGCCTCCTCGAATGGTGACAGGACAGTGCATGCATCCCTGATCATGGCCCACTGGCGTGGGGAAAAAAAACCAAGCTCCCCTGACCCTGTCCTGGTGCCATAGTCGCACAGGTACTCATTTATGGCCCTCTGCTGCGTGTGCAGCCGCTGCAGCATGGCCAACGTTGAGTTCCACCTGGTGGGCATGTCACAGATTAGGCGGTTCTTGGGCAGGTTAAACTCCTTTTGGAGGTCCGTCAGCCGAGCACTGGCATTATATGACCGGCGGAAATGCACACAGACTTTCCTGGCCTGCCTCAGGACATCCTGTAAGCCCGGGTACCTGCCCAAGAACCGCTGCACCACCAAGTTAAGGACGTGAGCCAAACAGGGCACATGGGTCATTTGTCCCTGTCGGAGGGCAGAGAGGAGGTTGGTGCCATTGTCGCAAACCACCATTCCTGCCTTAAGTTGGCGTGGCGTCAACCACCTCTGAACCTGCCCCTGCAGAGCTGACAGAACCTCTGCCCCAGTGTGGCTCCTGTCCCCCAAGCACACCAGCTCAAGCACCGCATGGCATCTTTTGGCCTGCGTACTTGCGTAGCCCCTTGAACGCCTACGGAGCACCGCTGGTTCCGAGGAAGAGGCCATGGAGGAAGAAGAAGAGGAGGGGGTGGAGGAGAGAGGTGTGTCACAATCAGCATTTTGGAGGCGTGGTGGCGGAACAACCTCCAACACTACTGCACCTTGTCCTGCATCCTTCCCAGCTGCCAGCAGAGTCACCCAATGCGCCGTGAAACTTAGGTAACGTCCCTGTCCATGCCTGCTGGACCATGAGTCAGCGGTAATATGCACCTTACCGCTGACCGCCCTGTCCAGCGAGGCATGGACATTGCCTTCCACATGCCGGTAGAGAGCCGGAATCGCCTTCCGTGAGAAAAAGTGGCGTTTGGGTACCTGCCACTGAGGAACCGCACATTCCACAAACTCACGGAAGGGGGCAGAGTCTACCAACTGAAAAGGCAGCAGTTGAAGTGCTAGCAATTTTGCCAAGCTAGCATTCAACCGCTGGGCATGTGGATGGCTGGGAGCAAACTTCTTTCGGCGGTGCAGCAGCTGGGGCAGGGAAATTTGCCTGGTACAATCTGACGTCGGTGTACCAAAAGCAGATTGCCCACAAGTACTTGGCTGTGACACACCTAATTCTACACCTTCATTCCTCTCACTGCAGGTCTCAGAGAGGACTGAAGGTCTAGTGGGGTTGGAAATCTCAGCTGATGAGGAGCAAGGAGAGATCCTCTTTGTTCTTTGGTGTGGGTCTTTTAGATACGCTTGCCAACGAACTGCATGGCAGGTCAACATATGTCTGGTCAAGCATGTGGTACCCAAGCGGGAGATATTTTGGCCACGCGAGATACGCTTGAGACATATGTTGCAAATAGCAGCGGTGCGATCTGATGCACTCGTCTCAAAAAAGGCCCACACCAAAGAACTTTTTGAATAACGCGCAGAGACTGCAGCGCCCTGCACATGTGGAGCTTTGGGGTGTGATGCAGTCAATGTGCTGCCCTTAGGCTGGCCCCTGGAGGGCATCCTGCCTCGTTGGTGATGTGCTGCCGCCTCCTCCTCCTCCTCCTCCTCCTCCTCCTCCTCCTCCTCTCTCCTATCAGGCACCCACGTTGAGTCAGTGACCTCATCATCCCCTCCCTCCTCATCACTGGAGCAAACCTGGCAGTATGCTGCAGCAGGGGGAGCATGACTGCCAGATTGCTGTCCTTCTTGGGCACCCCCTCTGTCCGCGCTCATGTTACTGCCTTCATCGAGCTCAGTATCGTCATCAGAGCCTTCCAAACGCTGGGCATCCTCCTGGAGCATGTACCCAACACTGTGGTCAAACAGTTCGAGGGAATCCTCATGAGGACATGGTGGAGCTAGGGAAGGAGTCACTGATGACATTGAGCTGAGGGAAGAGGCCGCTGCTTTGCCAGACAAAGCACCCTGGGCATGGGTGAGAGAGGATGAGGAGGATGAGGACGGCTTGGTCATCCACTCGACCAAGTCTTCCGCATGTTGCGGCTCAACATGGCCAGCTGCCGAAAAAAAGGCCAAGCGTGTCCCATGGCCACGTGCTGATGAGGATGCACCGTCTCCACGACCAGCACTAGACACAGAGCCTGCTTGCCCTCTCTTATTGGCTTGTGACTGTCTGCCTCTCCTTCTTGGCCTTCCAGACATACTAATGGCCTGTAGCTGCACTAAGCTGGGATAGAACACCTGTAATTTTCTTCAAGTAGCTTTATATACTGTAACCAGACAAGCCTGCCTGTCAGTAGGAAGATAAGAGGAACGGATCTAGCTGAACACTGTGAGCAGGACGCACTGTACTAAATGTAAATAGTCTAGCTGCCTGACCGTGGTACTAATAGGATCAAATAGAACACCTGTAATTTTCTTCAGGTAGCTTTATATACTGTAACCAGACAAGCCTGCCTGTCATTAGGAAGATAACAGGAACGGATCTAGCTGTACACTGTGAGCAGGACGCACTGTACTAAATGTAAATAGTCTAGCTGCCTGACCGTGGTACTAATAGGATCAAATAGAACACCTGTAATTTTCTTCAGGTAGCTTTATATACTGTAACCAGACAAGCCTGCCTGTCAGTAGGAAGATAACAGGAACGGATCTAGCTGTACACTGTGAGCAGGACGCACTGTACTAAATGTAAATAGTCTAGCTGCCTGACCGTGGTACTAATAGGATCAAATAGAACACCTGTAATTTTCTTCAGGTAGCTTTATATACTGTAACCAGACAAGCCTGCCTGTCAGTAGGAAGATAACAGGAACGGATCTAGCTGTACACTGTGAGCAGGACGCACTGTACTAAATGTAAATAGTCTAGCTGCCTGACCGTGGTACTAATAGGATCAAATAGAACACCTGTAATTTTCTTCAGGTAGCTTTATATACTGTAACCAGACAAGCCTGCCTGTCAGTAGGAAGATAACAGGAACGGATCTAGCTGAACACTGTGAGCAGGACGCACTGTACTAAATGTAAATAGTCTAGCTGCCTGACCGTGGTACTAATAGGATCAAATAGAACACCTGTAATTTTCTTCAGGTAGCTTTATATACTGTAACCAGACAAGCCTGCCGGTCAGTAGGAATTTAACAGGAACGGATCTAGCTGAACACTGTGAGCAGGACGCACTGCATTAAATGTAAATAGTCTAGATAGAAGATAACAGGAACAGATCTAGCTAAACTGAATACAGTGTATATATATATATGCAACACCTGGGATGCATATATATACACAATACACTGTAAGTGCAGCTAACTGACTGACTGTTCTGCCTAATCTATCTAACTCAAATCAAATGACACTGTCTCTCTCTCTCTCTATCTCTCAGCACACCGGAACACACACTACACAGGGCCGCCGTGCAGGCGGCCTTATATAGTGTGGGGTGTGTACTAAATCCCCTGAGCCATAATTGGCCAAAGCCACCCTGGCTTTGGCCAATTACAGCTCTCTCTACTGACAGCGCTGTGATTGGCCAAGCATGCGGGTCATAGTGCATGCTTGGCCAATCATCAGCCAGCAATGCACTGCGATGCCGCAGTGAATTATGGGCCGTGACGCGCCACACGAATTTAGCGCGAACGGCCCATAACGTTCGCAATTCGGCGAACGATCGAACAGCCGATGTTCGAGTCGAACATGGGTTCGACTCGAACACGAAGCTCATCCCTATTACTGTGGTATATTTTGTGTCTTTTTGTTTCGCTCCATGTCTTTTTAGGAATTTAGTAATATAACTTTGTGCATGAATTTTGTGTGTGTAATACCTTGTTAATTTGGGTACCAACATAGTGAATGATTTTAGGCTAGGCCTTTATTTCCATTTTTGTCTATAAATTTCGGATGATGGTGCCCCTCATTGGTTGCTGCTAGCCCAGGTACTTACTATTAATGTCTATTTATGTCATTGCTCAGAGTGCAGTTTTAAGTCAAAGAAGAGACTCAGCCTTCAGCCCTCGAAAGTCTATTATCGGTGGGGGACCTAAAACCTATCTGTAGCTAATATGGAGCGGTTTAACCTCCCTGGCGGTATGATTATTTCGGATTTTAGGTGCTGAAAGCGGTACCATTATTTTGCATGGAAATTTGGCGTTTTATATTGTAGGTCTGTAAATCTTAACAATAACACACTTAAATCTGTCCAAACCAGAGTCTAGTAGATATCCCGGGTATGATAAAGTTTGAAACACAAAAACATAAATTATAATATAATAAATAAAAATAAATAATTAAAAAAAATTAAAAAAAATAGTAATAAAATAAATTTCCCCACAATTCACTATCGCTCAATTCTGCAAGTGTTCTAATTTACTATCGCTGTTTTCTAGCTGGTCTAAAGCCACTTTTGACGTAAAGGGACACTTTTTGGTTGCTATGGACAATCTCCAGTTTCCAGGCAGAAAGAACAGTATATATAATATAAAACTGCATGCAGGGCATGGGCCAAAGCACTGGGGACAAAAGGGATGTGAAATCATTTCATACAGTACTGTAATCTGTAAGATTACAGTACTGTATGTGTTATGATTTTGACATTTTTTTGAATTTGCCGCCAGGCTCCGCCCCGTGCGTCGCGCCGCTCGCAGGGAACGGAGCCTGGCACGGAGAGGCTTCAGAGGAGGACGGAGCCCTCGGACACTGCGGGTGACATCGCAGGATCCCGGGGACAAGGTAAGTAACGCCGCCCCAGGATCCTGCAATGCGATCTAGAGTGTGGCTCGCGGATACCGCTAATGGTACTGAATTTTAACCCCGAGCCACACTCAGGAAAACCGCCAGGGAGGTTACAAAAGTGCCCCCTGCTGTTACGAGTTGCAGGGAATGATGGGATTCAGAGGTGCCTGATATCCAAGGGGAGGATTGGGATGATATGTGGGAACAACCTTTCAAGCACTTAGTATCGGCAAGGGACAGATTGATTTAAATTAAAGTGGAAGAGTGGAAGTAAACTTCCATCTTTGATTTGTACCTATAGGTAAGCCTATAATAAGGCTTACCTATAGGTAGTGTAAATATCTCCTAAATGTGCACTATTCAGGAGATATTTACTATGCAGTGGAACCTTGGTTAACAAGTAACGCCGTTAACGAACGTTTTGAAAGACGAGCAACTTTTTTTTTTAAATTCTGACTTGGTTTGCAAGTGTTGTCTTGCAAAACGTGCAGAATTCAAGTTAATGGGGCGTGCAGTACTGCATTTGGCCAGAGGTGCGGGGGCGCCGGTGACACTCTGAGCCGTTCCGAGCCGTTCGGAAATACTCGGAACCACTTGGAAATACTCGGAAACACTCAGAAATACACCATTCCCGAGTGTTTCCGAGCCTTTCGAGGCTTTCCGAGTTCAGCCGAGCTGTCCCTGAGTATTTCCGAGGCTCTCCGGCGCCCCCCCACCTCTGGCCACATGCGGTATTGCATGCAATAGAAGTCAATGCGGAACTAATTATATTCGTTTCCATTGACTTCTATGGGGAAACTCGCTTTGATATGCGAGTGCTTTGGATTACAAGCATTCTCCTGGAATGGATTATGTTCGTAATCCGAGGTTCCACTGTATATGCAACCTATGACATCTTTGGCATATGCGCTCGGAAGGAACGGCCTCCTGGGCCCTGTGCCGCAAACGGTTGCTCTCCCCCAGCGCATGTGCGGAAATGATGTCATTGCGGCCCCAGCCGCAGTCTGCAGACTGGGAAGGAACTGGTGGTTGGGGGGGGGGGGGATAAAGGATAGTTCAGGTTATTGAATAGGTAGCTGGTCTCTGTTAATTCAGTTGGGCAGTAGCTTTTGCTTTCTGTGATTGTTATTTTGGCCCTGCGTGGCCTGTTAAAGTGGCGCTGGTCTTGCAGCCGCTGCTACTATGTTCTTTTTTTGCACTTTCTAAATTCTTAATAAAAAAGAATTTAAAAAAATAATAAAAAAAGAATAAGGTTACTGATCCCTGAATGTAGTTAAGATACTTATTTTTATTTTTAAGAAAAATAAAGTCATTAGGAACGTGTTACTTAGCATGCTGCTAATAAAAAGAAAAGGCTATAAATAGAAAATAAACATTACCAAACAAAAGAAAAAAAAAACCCTTAAAACATATTTAGTCTGGGTTTTAATTTTTCGCTTTATTTGCAATGGAACAAAAATCAATGAGTCTAATTCCGTGGGAATGACACTACGAAAACTCTCATGCTTGCAATGGAACGGCAATGATTAATGTGTTTTTCTAGCTCCTTTAAGGTTGCAATCAAAGCTGCAAGCTACTAGATTTTTTTTATTTATTTTTTTTCTATTTTCTGATGTGAAGGATAAATACAGCAGCAGATAGTATGTGCGTATGTTTTTATCGAGTTGTTTTGATGCTGCCAGGCAGGCTGATGGCTTTATACATCCTGTCCATGGTTCAATGACCCTCAAATCTTCTTTCATATGCCAGGCAGTAGCAAGAGCCAAGCTGAAAGGATCAAGAGAGAGGTGAAAATGCTTCAGCGCGAGGCCCCAATGAAGCCATCATGTGACAAGAATCCCAAAACCTGCTGCAATGGGAAAAGAAACAGAAGGGAAAAGGGCAGTCTTGTGGCAAAGCTGATAGAGATGTCAGAGCTGCTTCAGTAATCTTATGATGCTTCAGCCCAGCATGGGGCACAAGAGACCCACAGCCAGTATGGCGTGACGGGTAAGACCACCCCGCTAAAGGCGGCAAGGGGGCAGGCGGACGCACAAATCAAAGCAGAAGAAAGTAATTTTTGATAAATTAGAGAAATCTCCATGGAAATTAGCATGAAACATTTTCTAATCTCCTTCTTTTCACTGCTGACAAGGGTCACTGGTTTAACTTCTCTCTCTCTGTCTCTTATTTTATTATTCCCCCGACTCATTCCTCTGTTATGGGTTTTTTTTTTTTCTTTTCTATCCTTCAATTTCTACTGCATGTCTTCTTGCTTGTCTATCAGTTTAACCTCACTCACTGAGGAATGTAACTCGTGTTCTGCCAGAGTTCCCCGTCCTTGTAAGATCTTTCCTTTCTAGGAGACAGGACACCATTTGTAGGCATTTATCCAACATGTATGAATAAGCAAATACATTCCGATATGACAATATAATTATTGTTTATTTATAAGTGCACAATAAATGTAAATCTATCTATGTATCTATCTATGTATCTTTCCTATCTATCCTCCCTATCTATCCTATCTATCTGTCTATCTATCTATCTATCTATCTATCTATCTATCTATCTATCTATCTATCTATCTATCTATCTATCTATCTATCTATCTATCTTCTCTATCTATTTAGTCTAATATCTACATCTAGTTAAAGGCTCGTTTAACCACTTCAGCCCTGGAAGATTTGGCTGCTCAATGACCGGACCATTTTTTGCGATTCGGCACTGCGTCGCTTTAACTGACAATTGCGCGGTCGTGCGACGCTGTACCCAAACAAAATTGCCATCCTTTTTTTTCCCCACAAATAGAGCTTTCTTTTGGTGTATTTGATCACCTCTGGGGTTTTTACTTTTTGCGCTATAAACAAAAAAAGAGCATCAATTTAGAAAAAAACACAATATTTTGTACTTTTTGCTATAATAAATATCCCCAGTTTTTTTTAAAAAAAGCTAATTTTTTCCTCAGTTTAGGCCGATATGTATTCTTCTACATATTTTTGGTAATACAAATCGCAAAAAGTATATATTGGTTAGTTTGCACAAAAGTTATAGCGTCTACAAAATAGGGGATAGATTTATGGCATTTTTATTATTATTATTTTTTTTATTAGTATTAGATTTTTATCGGGACTGCGACATTATGATGGACACATCGGACACTTTTGACACATTTTTGGGCCGATTGACAATTATACAGCGATCAGTGCTATAAAAATGCACTGATTACTGTGTAAATGACACTGGCAGGGAAGGGGTTAACACTAGGGGTCGATCAAGGGGTTAACTGTGTTCCCTGATTGTGTGTTCTAACTGTGGGCGGAGGGGACTGACTATAGGAGATGACAGATCGTGGTTCCCAGCTAGTAGGATCTGCCTCTACTTCCCTTACAGAACAGGGATTTGTGTGTTTACACTTACACACGTCCCTGTTCTGCCTCTTGTGCCCGCGATCGCGCGTGGCTGGCAGTCATTGCCATTGGTGGCCACAAGCATTGGCACCCCCGCAGTGCAGCGAGCATGCGCCTGCTATCTTGCTTAAAGGAGCCAACGTATAGCTACGACGGCTCACGGGATTGTGCCGACTTGCCGCAGTATAATGACGGTGGCTGGTCGGCAAGAGGTTAAAAAATAAAATAAAGATAACAAACATGTTATACTTACCTCCTCTGTACAGTTGGTTTTACACAGAGCAGCCCCGATCCTCCTCTTCTGGGGTCCCTCTTTGCTGCTCCTGGTCCCTCCCTCCTATCAAGTGTCCCCACAGTCAGCAGTAAGGTATATGTGCAACCCTTTTTCCTTTTTTTACAAATACATTTACCTAATCATTAAAAAAAAATAAAAAACAAAATCTCTCCCAGGCTGGAAAATGTCAGGAGAGGTATTGTAAATAGTTGTTTTTCCTTCATACTGCTTTCTGCCATTGGCTTACACTGAAAGGAATGGAGGATTTTCCTTATACACAAGACTCAACATCATATTCAATTTCATCCATTCAATGTCCATGTCCTCTTACTCCGTCCAGTATCTGAGACTGGAGAAGAGGAGACAGTGGCTTCTTCTATTTTCCTGGGTGCTGAAGCTTAAAGCAATTGGTTTTAAAAGACAAGTGCGGGATTTAAACAAAACAAACATACAGACTCACCTAGGTTAATGCACCATCTGGCTGATGCTGCATCGGCCCCCTACCACCTCCAGACCAAAAACCGAGCGACACTCAGTTCTTTATTTTCACTGAGCAGAGAGCCAGTGACTGTCAGCCACCGGCTCTCTACTCTGCTCCTCCAGCGCTCATTGGAACGCCGGGCTGTGGAGAGGGTGGGAGGGGCTGGCTCAGTCTGCCGGCCAGGGATCTAGATGGATCCCGACATTACAGTGGGGATCTCTCCAGAGCCTGGCCCTGATTGAGTGATGTCAGCTGACAGCAGGCTTTAACCCGCTGTTGGCTGAATACGGGTCACAGGAGTGCAGACTATATAGTGCACTCCTGTGACCCACAGGAGAATTACGGTCAAAAGAGCTTTGGCCATATTTTTCCTTTAAAACATATATTTTAAATAAAAAAAATAGAAATGCAGTGTCTGCCTCAGTTTTTTTTTTCAGCCTGTCCTTTTTTCTCTTATTTTTACCTGGTAATCCTGCGAATAATACATTTCCTGTCCTAAGGTGGCTAGGCTCACTCCATTGTATGTAGGTACTGAGCCATGGTTGTCACCAAGGCAGGACTTTAAGCATGCCTTCCTTACTACATCTCCATTACATGTGGGAGGCATTTCTGGCTAAATCAGCCGGAATCTTCTGTACTTTCTGAAAATGTTCCTAGATCTACAGGCATTCGGCAAGGAGACTGATCGAAATCTCTGATACATCGATAGCCAGTAAAAGGAGGCCCAGCAGACAGCCCATGAATTGTAAATTTACAAAATATACTCTCCATGAATAATGAACATGAAAAGGTATCTCAGAAAATAACTAAAAAACAGGAAATTTAGCTAAAATAATATTTTCATAAACGTGCAAAAGTATGTACAATGAGTACTCCTTGGGGTTCAATTTTTAAAGGCAAATAGGCTGTTCACTTTTCAAGGGAATTTTCACTGTGCAAGGGAATCTTATTTATTTATTTTAACTTAGTAAAGGTGGTAAAAAAATCACTTTGCACATGAAGCGTCACCCGTTATGAATCCAATAGTAGAGGAGCTTTTTCTTTCTTTTTCCTTTTTTGCTTCTTTCATGTTTCAATTTACTATTGATATGCTGTTAGGTATTAAGACAGAGAAAATATATGTTGATTTCATTCTACGTGTATAAGTTCTATACTACAGATCTACACCAAATACTGTTTTGTATACACGTATTGTTTACATGATGACATTATAATTTGCTTTTATTTTCCTCAATAAAAACGTATTGGAACAAAAAAAAAATCACTTTGTAAAGAATACTATCATGTACCTAACAGAGTCCAAGGAGATGAAGGGGCTCCTCTTGTACCTCCTACCTAACACTCCGGAAGGTGGTGACACAGAGTAGCATGAGTGCCAATGTTGCTGTACTGAATCTGTGTTGCAGCCAGATTTGTATAGAAGGGAGCTGAGGATCATGGAGCAGGAACCAGGCTCTGGAACACCTGGGTATGTGATAGGTAGGCATACACAGAGTCCAGGAAACAAGCAGAGGTCACTAATAGCTGGGTAATTAAAGTACAAGACAGAAGACTTTAAGCGGGATCCAGAAGGCAGGCCAAGGTCACAACAAAGAGGCAAAGTCCAGAGTAAGCATGAGCTCAAGGTTCATTTCAAACACAAGTTTCCCATTCAGCAGGAGCTGAATGTCATGTATAATAGCGGTATTACTACTGCTATTATACATAACAGCTTCCCACTGTCAATTGTTGTTAAGGACGCCAGCGGGTGCAGGCACCTTTCAGTCAACAACCAGTGACATTGCTTCCCTATTTATTTACATGGCTGGGAATCCCTGTTCAAATAAGCAAACGGGTAGGATCCCAGTTATTGAACATTTATAGGCTTTATTTCTAGGTTAGAACCCTTTTTTTTTGTGAATGAATAGTGGTACTATGTCCGCCATACTCATTCACATGGTGGTAGAAAATGTCAGCGCAAAAAGGGCCCTTGGGTAATTCGATTGGCAGAGGCACCCAATATGGTTGTTCAAAGCATAGTCACAAGTTGTCTGCTTTAGTAAAACTTCCGATTACTTTATTTTACCAAAGAAACATGTTTTGTGGCTTTAAATTGCCACTTCCTCAGTTCTAGGTGATACAATTGGTGTCTAGTATCAGCTGGTAGTGAACTCCACGTGGGAAATATTCTTTATTGGCCTCTAAGTGGAATATAGAGTTTGTGGCAGTTTGTAGCCAGCTACATGTGATCCACCTAGATGACATCACTACCACAAACTCTATATTCCACCTAGTGGCCAATAAAGAATATTTCCAAAAGGGGAGCTCACTACAAGCTGATACTAGACATCAATTGTATCACCTAGAACTGAGGAAGTGGCAATTTAAAGCCACAAAACATGTTTCTTTTGGTGAAATAATGTAATTGGATGTTTTACCAAAGCAGAAGACTTGTGAATATCCTTTCAACTACCACATTGGGCCAAGGCCGTCGTAGTAGCATCATGGGCCCCTGGGAAAAGTAATGCTCTGGGGCACCTACAATGGAGACAGTGCAGGTAAACAGACATCAAGTAGGTAGGAGGCAGACAAGCAGAGCTTCCCCTTTTGGGTGGAGCTCCGCTTTAACTACATGAACAATCATTCTATACAGCAAAGAAACAGTGGGGAAAATACTACATACATAAAGTAACAAAGCTGTCCTGTGCATATAATATATCTGCTAGAATGATGTCTCCCCAGCACTATGGCCCCTCTACACCCTAGATATCCCCCCAACACTCTGATCCCTCTACACCCCAGATATTCCCCCAGCACTCTGATCCCTCTACACCCCAGATATTCCCCCAGCACTCTGACCCCTCTACACCCCAGATATCCCCCCAGCACTCTGACCCCTCTACACCCCAGATATCCCCCCAGCACTCTGACCTCTCTACACCCCAGATATCCCCCAAGCACTCTGACCTCTCTACACCCCAGATATCCCTCCAGCACTCTGATCCCTCTACATCCCAGATATCCCCCCCCAGCACTCTGACCCCTCTACACCCCAGATATCCCCCAAGCACTCTGACCCCTCTACACCCCAGATATCCCCCCAGCACTCTGATCCCTCTACACCCCAGATATCCCCCAAGCACTCTGACCTCTCTACACCCCAGATATCCCCCCCAGCACTCTGACCCCTCTACACCCCAGATATCCCCCCAGCACTCTGACCCCTCTACACTCCAGATATCCCCCCAGCACGCTGGTCACTCTACACCCCAGATATCCCCCCAGCACTCTGACCCCTCTACACCCCAGATATCCCCCCAGCACTCTGACCTCTCTACACCCCAGATATCCCCCCCAGCACTCTGACCCCTCTACACCCCAGATATCCCCCCAGCACTCTGACCGCTCTACACCCCAGATATCCCCCCAGCACTCTGACCCCTCTACACCCCAGATATCCCCCCAGCACTCTGACCCCTCTACACTCCAGATATCCCCCCAGCACGCTGGTCACTCTACACCCCAGATATCCCCCCAGCACTCTGACCCCTCTACACCCCAGATATCCCCCCAGCACTCTGACCCCTCTACACCCCAGATATCCCCCCAGCACTCTGACCCCTCTACACCCCAGATATCCCCCCAGCACTCTGATCCCTCTACACCCCAGATATCCCCCAAGCACTCTGACCTCTCTACACCCCAGATATCCCCCCCAGCACTCTGACCCCTCTACACCCCAGATATCCCCCCAGCACTCTGACCCCTCTACACTCCAGATATCCCCCCAGCACGCTGGTCACTCTACACCCCAGATATCCCCCCAGCACTCTGACCCCTCTACACCCCAGATATCCCCCCAGCACTCTGACCTCTCTACACCCCAGATATCCCCCCCAGCACTCTGACCCCTCTACACCCCAGATATCCCCCCAGCACTCTGACCGCTCTACACCCCAGATATCCCCCCAGCACTCTGACCCCTCTACACCCCAGATATCCCCCCAGCACTCTGACCCCTCTACACTCCAGATATCCCCCCAGAACGCTGGTCACTCTACACCCCAGATATCCCCCCAGCACTCTGACCCCTCTACACCCCAGATATCCCCCCAGCACTCTGACCCCTCTACATCCCAGATATCCCCCCAGTACTCTGACCCCTCTACACTCCAGATATCCCCCCAGCACGCTGGTCACTCTACACCCCAGATATCCCCCCAGCACTCTGAATCCTCTAAACCAACCTGCCCATCCACCCGTCCACTCACTCGCCCACCCCCTTAGCTCGTTCGCCCACCCTCACACTTGCCTGCTTACCCACCCGCACTTACCCCATCCAGGTCTAGGGCGGCTTCCCCGGCTTCTCCTCCCGGCCAATCCGATCTTAGGATCCGCTTCCTGTCCTGATTGGCCGGAAGGAGAAGCAGGAAGAAAACAGCGAATGTTGATTTGCTAGTGTCACAAGTGGGTGGGCTCACCTTTTTGAAGCTGATTAGAGCCTCAGGCTTTAATCATATGCTTAGAAAAAAAAAAACCTCGTAGAAATCCATGCGTCCGGCACCCCGCATGGAGATTAGGGGCTGGCGCATTGAGATTGGGGGACAGCACCCCTGCGCCCTTTATGGACCGGCCGCCGCTGCTAAATATACTTGCTTTACAGCATTTACTTTGTGCACAGAGGTATGCGCCGGGTTATGCACACATGCATTCACTTGCTAGGGGTTCCCTCTATTGATGGGAATTTGTCCTTCCTTGCAAACACCAAATTGCATGCAAGGAAAATAAAGGAGAAAAATGTATTTTTACTTGCAAATGATTGGATGATGTAAGTCAGCAAAGTTTTACCTCATTCATTAAGCTAAAAAGGAACAGTCTATTTGCATTTTATAAGTCAACCCCAATGAATTGCATTACAATTTATCTTTAAAGCTACATTAGTATGCTTACTACAGACACTTATTATATTCACTATTTTTTTTTTAATAAGTTATGGTTAATTATGCTGAATCGAATGTAAAGTTGAACTGAACCCCTAAACATTCTTTATAAGTGAACCTCTTCAGTTTTAATATTTACATACCCTTCATTCCACTTCTTTAGACACATCTACGATGGTTAAACACATGATTGCTGAACCCCTGAACATCAAAGAACTCGGCAATCCTGTAGTCTTCCAACATATAATTTGGGAGGTGTCTGGTTTAAATAACATTGTTTGACCTTGACTTGTCATAGCGCAAATCCCCATCTGCCAGTGGTGCATGTTACAAAATGACTGACCTGACGTTTCATGGAAAACACATGAATGTAGTAGGGGGAAGGCACCAGCTTTTCTGTCTAAGCCTGAAACCACTGGGCTAGTTTTCACAGAGGTGAACGATGCCTCTGGTGTGAAAGATATAGATTTTAGAGTAATCAACGGACAGCTGTGGTTTATCAGAAATACTTGGCTGGCACTGACTGATGTCAGGACAAATAATTCACTGATCTAGTGGGAATGAGTAAATGATTTGGTTTTAGTCATGTGTGCTTTATGTTTAAAGAGTAATACGTCATGTTTTTTTCTGTTTTATTGGGGGAACGTGTATTAAGCAGACAGGGGTGCTTCAGGCTATATGTGAGCTGGAAAAATATCTAATGCTAATAACAGGGCGGTCAGGGGCAAGGAAAATTTAACGCTTTCATGCTGTGTTTGCTAACATTGTCATTGCTGGAAAACATTGCTAACATTATATTACAAAAAAAAAAACCAAAAAAAAAAAAAAAAACCAGGACATTCAATTATTATTATTATTATTATTATTATTATTATTATTATTATTATTATTCAGGATTTATATAGCGCTGACAGTTTGCGCAGCACTTTACAACATGTACAGTACAGTTACAATACAATTCAATACAGGGGGGATGCCCCTTAGAGCTTACAATCTAATCTTTTGAAATAGAAAAAAACAGGACATTTAGGATGCCAACACATTAATCTATTAAAATTTATTAAAATGACATAGCTTTTAATAATGCAATTGTTTAAAAGCATTTGTTGAAAACACATAGAAGTACAGAAGTCCATAAGGACTGGGTACACCATATACTCCATTGGTCGATTCTTTACAAATCTTTTATATGGCAGCTTGCCTTGAAGTAGTAATCTCAACATATTTCACCTTTATCTGGCTTCATCAGGAGGAATTTTACTACAAACAGCAATTGTATCAAGAAAATAGCATATACAAGCTGGTATCAAGAAGTTTCGAGACTAAGGTGCCAACACATTAATCCAATGAATCTATTAAAAAGACATAGCTTTTATTAATACTATAATTGTTTAAAAGCATTTGTTGAAAACACATAGAAGTACAGCGGTCCACAAGGACTGGGTACACCACATACTCCAATGGTCGATTCTATACAAATCTTTTCTATGGCAGCTTGAAGTAGTAATCTCAACATATTTCACCTTTATCTGGCTTCATCAGGAAGGATTTTTCTACAAACAGCAATTGTATCCCAAAAATAGAATATACAAGCTGGTATCAAAAAGTTTCGAGACTAAGGTGCCAATACATTAATTCAAAGAATCTATTAAAATGACATAGCTTTTATTAATACAATAACTGTTTAAAAGTATTTGTTGAAAACACATAGTGTCATGGTTATGCAGTAATGTGTGTCTGTCAGCTCACCTTTCCTTCTGTGTTCACCTTTAGAGGCCAGCCACTCTCACCTGACTGTTTAAATAATCTTCCCTCAGCATACATTCTCCCTGGTCTCTAATTAGGAACACTATATTAACCTAGGCATTGCAAGCCAACCTTGCTGATCAACCTTTGCGTGTTAGCTTTCGTGTGTATTTGCTGTGCTTCCTACGTCTGATTTCAGTTACCGACCTTGGCCTGTTCTCGACTATCCCTGTCTGCTTGTGACCCTGACCTTTGGCGTGTTAGGTTAATCCTTGTTTGCTAGTCGCCCCGACATTTGGCTTATCCCTTACTTTCCTTGTTGTTCCAGCCTGCTGCCTCCTACCTCTTCTCCTGTAGTCTACCGTGAGGCTGAGCTGTGAGACCCTGGAGGCCGCAACCTGGAGTCAGACTGCAGCGCAGTTCATCCTCACCACTAGAGGCTCTGGTGAACACCTGCTGGCTCTTAGACTCCACACCCTGGGGGAATCTATGCTCTAGCTCTCAGTGGGATCTGTGTTAGTGTTCCAGTACACCTGCTTCCTGAACCTCCCAGGGTTCAATCCGCAGCAGTCAGTCCTAGGGTCACTACCTTAGCTGTGCACTCCTGACTTCCAAGGTGACCTGACACATAGAAGTACAGAGGTCCATAAGGACTGGGTACACCATACACTCCAATGGTCGATTCTATACAAATTTTTTATATGGCAGCTTGAAGTAGTAATCGCAACATATTTCACTTTTATCTGGCTTCATCTGGGGGAATTTTTAGTACAAACAGCAATTGTATCAAGAAAATAGCATATACAAGATGGTATCAAAAAGTTTTGAGATTAAGGTGCCAACACATTAATCCAATGAATCTATTAAAATGACATAGCTTTTATTAATACAATAATTGTTTAAAAGCATTTGTTGAAAACACATAGAAGTACAGAGGTACAAATATAAAAACAATGTTGCTCACATGAGCAGTTGTCAAATCGGGTTGTGACATTGGTTGATATATAACATAACAATATATGTAGAGTAAATAACAAACAAACAAACAAACTCGTTGCTATTATTTTCCCAGTTCAATATAGTAAATTGTTTACTCATCCTATATTAATCAAACATCAGTAATATGGGTGGTAACAAAAATTTCAGAAGTAATTTAGTATAGTTTTCAAACCATTTGGTCCAAGGTGATCACGCTATACTTTCATGTAAATAATTAGTCCTGTCCTTTGTCAATAAGTGTTCATAGGTGTAATGAGTTTGGTTCGTATTAATAACAACATTATTGGAAGTGATTGCCCTTTCCATACTTTTGTTATGGAGAGTCTGGCTGCTAATAGTATAGGTATTGCCAGTTTTCTTCCAGCATGTTGTATGCGGTCGATCAGGAGAAATTTTACTACAAACAGCAATTGTATCAGGAATAAAGAATATACAAGGTCGTATCAAAAAGTTTCGAGACTTGTTTTGTAACATATTTATAAAGAAAACCTACAACTATAGCAGCAGCTCAAAGTGAAATATACACAAACGCAGATAAACATAAGGAGCTGCGCTCTAAAATAACATGTGACCCAATAATAGGATACAAAACAAACTTGTATATAAATTCAACAAGTCCCAATAAGTGAATCATGCGACACATAAAAAAAAACTGCTACAATGTATGGGGAAATCCTAAAAAATCCTCCAATGGAAAAAAGCTGAATAAGTCAAACCACAAATTAAAGTGACTTTCTTCTGTGACTTTAAGATGGACATAGTGAATCCACCACCACAGAAAGTGCACACTTACCAGCAGCACAAGCTTAAGAGCTTGTGGCTAACACCCAGCCAGGGCCTTTACCTCCAGGAGCCTCAAGTAACCGATCAAACCATATACCACTATGGACTGTTGATTGTAAAGATGGTCAGAAGCCCAGCATTCAAATCCAAACTCGATGTTGACGATCATATCTTGCCATTAGTAGGTGGATCCTGGATGTAGATGATACTCATGTCTATCAGTTCCATTTGTTTTGTTTTTTTTGTATACACTTGGAAATGATGGTGTCATTGGTTTTCCCACTACTCACATTTTGTACATGCCTTTTCCAATACAATGTGCATCTAAATAAAATAAGCGTTCACATAGAAACATTTTTTTGTAATAAAGAACAATTTGGAAAATTCATAGAGTTTTGGTAATGCTCACTGGAAACCTCCTTGTGGTTGTGCAAAAAACATTGAAGCTAGCCGTAAATTCATGTATGTTTTGGTAAGGTGTATATTACTCTGCAGAATTGTCTCAAAATAATTTTGTAGAATTCTATTGCAGAATTGCCTCTGAAGAATTTTGTTGCTGAATTGTCTCTGAAGAATTTTGTAGACTTGTCTCTGAAGAATTTTGTTGTAGAATTGTCTTTGAAGAGTTTTGTAAAATTTTGCTGGAGAATTGTCTCAAAAGAATTTCGTAGAATAACTATCGCTTTAGAACTGTCTAAAAGATGCAACACAATAGTTACATGTGCAGCACAATTTACTCCAACATGGAAGAGGTCGTATTTACCTGCATACATTTCTTGGAAGTGTCGGTCCAAGAAAGGAAAATGTTGCACGTCATCAGTACTGCTTGGACCATGAAAAATGGAAACGTGGAGGAGCGCAAGGTCTCTAACATCCATCAGCTCTGTGATGTCATCATGGAGGAGTGGAAGAGGACTCCAGTGGCAACCTGTGAAGCTCTGGGGAACTCCATGCCCAAGGGGGTTAAGGCAGTGCTGGAAAATAGTGGTGGCCACACAAAATATTGACACTTTGGGCCCAATGTGGACATTTTCACTTACGGGTGTACTCACTTTTGTTGCCAGCGGTTTAGACATTAATGGCTGTGCGTTGAGTTATTTTGAGGGGACAGCAAATTTACACTGTTATACAAGCTGTACACTCACTACTTTACATTGTAGCAAAGCGTAATTTCTTCAGTGTTGTCACATGAAAAGATATAATAAAATATTTACAAAAATGTGAGGGGTGTACTCACTTTGCGAGATACTGTTTATGACATCATTAAGAGGAGGAGCAGAATGGCATAAAAGTGACTCTGAGCTGCTAGGCATTCTCCTGAAGGGTTACTAGGCAGGCACTGTACAAGTGTGCCCCACTTCCAATAACTCTCTTTTCCATTGTATTTTACGTTATGATGTCACATACTCTTGTTAGCGGGTGGGTTGTTCACAGATGGGGCAATGCTGTTTTTATGATAAAGAAAAGGACATTAAGGAAATTTAAAGACGTGGAGCACCAAACTTTCTATGGAGAAAGGTTCTGTAAGCGCTATTATGCAGAGGGCATGGGAGTACTAGGTAAGATTTCTGCATTGCTAGTACATAAGGGATTCATAAAATCATTGCAGTTATTTCTCATGTGGCCGGAGTTCAGCTTTAGACATCTGAAAATTGCAGCACTTACAGTTGATTATGTATTTTAGTTTTCCCCAGGAAAAAAAAAGACAATAATTACTTCTTTATTACTAATTTGCTATATTTGTATTTTATGGTTTTAAAATTAAGTATCATCTATTGGGTCCAAATAAATATATTTAATAATCATTAATAAAATAACTATTAAATGAAACCCAATTGCAGCTAAAATCACTTTCCATAGGAACTTATGAGGGATGCACTTACTGTACATGACTTGATGCCTCTATAGAGGATTACGCCATATTTAAGAATTATTTGATGGCATTTTTTGTTCACAGAAAGGGTAAGCCTATAATGTACTGTTTTATTATCCAGATGTGGTATGTATTCCATAGATCATCATATCTCAGTTCTATTCGGTGTTTCATTATCCATCATTGAGGACATATGAGAAAAAAAGAAAATGCATTATTTTTTCATGCCTGTTGTCCAGCAGCATAAGAACAATTTTTTTTCCACCATGTGTAAGCTTGTTTCCTTTTATTTTTTTCATTATTTATTTAAATGCATTTTAATACATACAAGAAAGAGACATTTTTTAAGACATGTCGTGCATTAGATCGCTGTCCAAAAGGTATGTGTAATAAAATTAAGATAGAAACATTTGTATGGAGAAGGGGAAGGGTTCAGAGCTAGAGATAGTCAGCGCAGAACATATTCATGAGGGTAGTATTGAGGGCATTAGTGGTAGGTTGACTAAAGCACATAAACCCGAGGTAACAAGTCCTATTTGCAATCTCGGAACATCCAATAAGAGGATAGTATGCGACCGGTCTAAACTACGTGGCATGTTCACCAATGCTAGGAGCCTGGCGGACAAGATGGGAGAACTAGAGATACTGTTGTACGAGGAGGATTTGGATTTTGTGGGAATTTCAGAGACTTGGTTCAACAGCGCTCATGGTTGTCTGGCAACTATTCAAGGGTATTCCGCAGGGATAGAGAGGGCAAAAAAGGGGGATGGGTATGCCTATATATCAAGCATAATGTACAAGTGAATGTGAGAGATGACATCACTGAGGGAGCTAGGGAGGAGGTGGAATCTTTATGGGTAGAGCTCCAAAGGGATGAAGCTAAGGGGAAAATAA